>NC_072473.1:88181818-88549318 GCF_027574615.1 Eptesicus fuscus
TCACATAAAAGGCAGAAAGGCAAAAATTTTCCAGACTGGGTTTAAAAAATTAGATAGAACTAGATGCTATCTACAAGATGAATACTTTAAATTTAAAGACACGGATAAGCTGAAAATAAAAGTATAGAAAAAGATACACCATGCAAAAAGTAAACTTGACAAATATCTCTGAGAAGGAACCAGAAAATTTATCCTTGCAAATATTCTAAGGTAAGAGAGAGAGAGAGAGAGAGAGAGAGAGAGAGAGAGAGAGAGAGAGAGATTCAAGCAAAGCACAGGTTTTATTCATTTTCAAATATCAAAGCATTCTCAAATATTTGTTATTAAAATGTGGGTGTTTTGCATCTTGAAAGAAGAAAATATTGGGATCCTTTTGAGATAAAATGATCATGCAGAAGAACTTAATAAAAGAATAATATTTACACCTCAAAGAGGACTTGAAAATACAAGGTTTTTAAATGAAATAGAAATACTACATATGGTATGTGGAATGCTTTTGCATGTTACTTAAAACCTTTAAGTAGTTATGAATTTAATAAGTTTCATTAGGAAATACTATAACTAGTATATCACAGTCATGATTTCATATTATTTTCTAATAAAGACAAAACTTACACAAAAGGGTCATGTTTTTATTTAAAGGAAATTACTAGATGAATCACAGAGGTGATTGATATACAAATATGGTAAAAATCATGAAGGTGATATGAAAATAGCTAAAGTTTTAGAAACACTGATTGAACCCAGTTCTCTCATGGAAAGAACTGAGACCCAGGGAGGGGAAATAATTTGCTTAAGGTCACATAGTAAATGAATGACAAACTTGAATCTAGAACATAATTCTTCCAATGATCATTGCAATGCTTTCCCCCCCTACTATACTATTTAAGAAGAAGCATCAATTACTTGGATATTGTAGAATATCTTGCATTCAATGACTAAAAAATAAGCTGACATTAGGGATTTATTGAATACTGTAACATGCCAAGACTGAATGTAACATGCCATCTCCACAATCTTAGAGATGGTTGATGTTAACTCTGAAGCTCTAAAGTCCTGAACTATCAAAGAACAATTCCTTTACTGATAATAAAAGTTTTCACTAGCAAATATTTATCAATATTTATTACCTCCTACCTCCATTAAATATAAGAAATATGAGGTAGGGACTTTGTCCATTTTGTTCACTGTATCCTCAGCATTTAGAATGGTGCCTGGCCTATAGTGAATATCAATTTATTATTTGTTGGTTGAATTAATTCAAAAGATCAAAAGGATACTGTAATGCCAGAAATTAAGGTTATATATTTTGGCATTTGCTCATGTGTCATTAATTCAACAAAAGTAATGATTCATTCATTTGTTACTTTAACAAACATTTGTGCAGAATCAACCATGTGGCAGACACTATCTTCACATGAGAGATATAATATTAATGAGACAACCATGATATCTCCCTGCACAGAACTCATTTTCTATGAAGAACAAGTACTAATAGACTGGCAAATATGATCAAGTGTGTTAAGTGCTACATTAGGTATAAGTATTAAGAGACTATGGGAGGCATATAGGAAGAACATTTTACCAGACTTAAGGTTAAGAAAAATCTAAGCTGAATCTAAAAGATGAATGGCAGTTCATTAGTAGAAAACAGTTTATGCTAATCACTACTGCAGTAAAACCCCAGAGCCAGCCTTAGGCAAAAAATATTACATAGATCAATTGTCTTCCCCATCCCCACTTTTTTCCTATAGTGTCTCTGACAGATTTCTATCTTGTGTTCTATTTCCAAAGGACCTTGCTCTTAACTGAGCCCCACTGTGGTAGTAGCTGATAAAAGTTCAAGGAACTTCTCCCTCCAGAGATATTCTAAACAATTCTACAATTACCCAGTATTTGTATCCTTCCCTCAACTATAAAAGGAATTTTAGCATGCTTTAATGATAACTTATTTTATTTATTTAACAACTTATATTAAATTAGATGCCCGGTGCATGAAATTCGTGCATGGGTTTGTGTGTCCCTCAGCCCAGCCTGCACCCTCTCCAATCTGGGACCCCACGAGGGATGTCTGACTGCCCGTTTAGGCCCGATCCTAAATGGGCAGTTGGACCTCCCTCTCACAATCGAGGACTGATGGCTCCCAACTGCTCGCCAGCCTGCCTTCCTTTTTGCCCCTAACTGCTTCTGCCTGCCAGCCTGATAACCCCTTAACCACTCCCTTGCCAGCCTGTTTGATGCCTAACTGCTCCCCTGCCAGCCTGATGGCCCCTAACTGCCCTCCCCTGCAGGCCTGGTCACCCCTAACTGTCCTCCCCTGCAGACTTGATTGCTGCCAACTGCCCTCCCTTGTAGGTCTGGTCCCTCCCAACTGCCCTCCTCTGCTGGCCATCTTGTGGCGGCCATCTTGTGTCCACATGGGGGCAGGATCTTTGACCACACGTGGGCAGCCATCTTGTGTGTTGGAGTGACTGTCAATTTGCATATTACTCTTTTATTAGATAGGATAATGATATTATTTAGAGAAGAGGGTGGCAAACTATAACCTGCTGATCAATCATGTGTTTTTATAAATAAAATTAGGGGCTCCATGCATGGGGGGTGGGTCCCTCAGCCTGACCTGCACCCTCTCCAATCTGGGAGCCCTCAGGGAAGCCCTCTCCAATCCGGGAGCTTCTGTATTTGCAATCATATGAGCGAATTATCTGAGACCCCAACCCAGTTTGGTTTGTTGCTCACAGAATAATAGAGGCTTTTTTTTTTTCTTTGCTTCATTGGTGGAGATTTCCTACAAGTTTTAGTATATCTTCCCTTTAATTTTTCCTAGACACTCTGATTTTACTTATGTCTCTCACCTTTGCTTTCCCTCCATCCCCCACCACAACAGTAACTTGCTCCAGGCTCACTTTGCTCTAGTGTCTAGGAGATCCATCTGCCACCAGAACTACGATTCCCAGCATTCCTAATGCTCCCCACACTCTGGGCTTCCACTTCTGGTCCTGGGGCTGCCACCAGAACTACTATTCCCAGAATTCCTGGTGATCCCCATGCTTTTGGTTTTCCCTTCCTGCTCTGTCTCCATCACAAGGCCTCCCACTCTGCCAAGTCCTCCAAGCTGCCAGCTCTCCCTCTCTGCTCTATGTCTGGCAGCTTGGGGAGCCAAGTTTCCCAAGCCACTCCACTCTCCACCGGCTCTCCCACTCTGCTCTCTGCCCGGTGGCTTGAGGGGAGTGACTGAGGGAGCAACTTCCCCCCCAAGCCACTGGCTCTCCCGCTCTGCTCTCCACCCAGCGCCTGTGTATGCAAATTAACCTTCCATCTTTTTTTGGGTTAATTTGCATACTCACTCCTGATTGGGTGTGGGTGTCATGGAGGTTTGGTCAATTTACATGTTTCTCTTTTATTATATAGGATTTTATTGGCACACACCCAGGTTCATTTATTTATATATTGTTTATGGTTCATGTGATCTACAATGGCAGAGCTGAGTAGCTGCAACAGAAACCATATGCCCTTCAAACCTAAAATATTTTCTAACTGGCCTTTTACTGAAAAAGTTTGTCAACACCTGTTTAGAAATTATGGTTTTACCTTTAAAATGATCATTCCTTTTTACAGTGGAAAATTAAGTTTCTGATAAACTTAATCATTTTCTGCACTATTCTGTACAATTTTTTCAGTTTTCAGAAATAATACCTTCCCACTTAGTTTACTTTTTTTCCTTTTATAATACATATTTCAATAATTCTTTTAGTGAGAATCTGAGATAAACTTTTATTATTCTTAAATGTTTGAAAATATATTTATTTTGCCCTTGTTTATAAATGATAATTTAATTGATTATAAAATTCCATGTTCATGTTCTCCTCCAACCCTCAGTACTTTGAAGATATTGTTTCAATTTTTATAGATTTTTTTAAAAATTGAAAAATCAGCTCAGCAATTTTGCATGTTATTGGTCTTTTATTTTTTATATCTTTTAATATCCTCTCTTTAAGCTTGATACTCTGCAGTCTTACAAGATGTGCCTAGATATAAATTTATGTTTATTTAACTTGTTTGGTATTTGGAGTGCACTTTAAATCTGAAAAATTGTGTCTTTAGTACTGGAAAATTTACAGCTACTATATCCTCAAAGAATTCATGTCTGCCGGTCCATCCATTCTATTTTCCTGGACTTTTATGAGACAAATATTGGAAACTCTTGGTCTATCTATGTCTCTTTAATTTATCTTTTGTAAAATTTTAAAATCTGTCCCTTGGTGCCATGTACTGGATTGATTTTCTCAGAAATATTTTGTAATTCATTAATTTATTATTCAACTCTGTCAAGTGGAGAGCATGTTTTATTTCAATGACTAGTGAAATGAGTGAGATTCCTCCAAGGCCCTAGACTCAAATTTGGCTGCACATTTCGTATAAAACACATTGAGGTTCTTTAGCCCACAGCAGCTGGACTTCCAGCTGCCTCTGTCTTCTTCTAAACAAAGAATCTGGAGGTGGCTTCAGGCTCCCATACTTATGCTTTTGTTCTTTTGTTCTATTTCTGGTCCTCAATGGTAGCCACATTTTCCCCACCTATATCTTTATTATTTTTGCCCTTTATATTTTATAAATCATAACTTTGTGTTTGGAACAGAGTAGTAATTGAAACATGAACTCAGTAAATCATCTCAAACAGAGGACTCTTTCCAGAAGTATTTGCATTTAATATATATGATTTAAGAATAAATGCCTTTAAGAATATAAATGAATTAATTAAAAATAGTGGCTCTTGCAGCATCATGGCTTGTGATTAGGGACTTTTGGGAAGGGCTGCTGTGGAGTTTGTTAAAGTATATCACATAAACAAGGACCTCCTTCAAGGGTGAACACTACAATGACATATGTAACCCACTATTAAGTGGGTTCTTCCATCTATATAATGTTCAATTTAACTCCATTCCATACCATTAAGAAGTTCAAATCTCTGCTGGATATTTCTATGAATTTTAGGTAGATTACATTCTCATGGTTCAGTTTACTTCTGGACTCTTATTTCTGTATGTGCTATCTTCTATACTGTTCTAATTCAAACAATTAAAAAAACAGAAATCTATTTTTTTAAATTTCTTTATTGATTAAGATATCACATATTTGTCCTCATCCCCCCGTTCCCATCCCACACCACTCCCCACGCATGCCCCCAGCCCCCTGTTGTCCTTAACCACTGGTCAGGCTCATATGCATGCACACAAGTCCTTTGGTTGATCTCTCCCCTTTTTCCCCACCCTCCCCTACCCTCCCTCTGAGGCCCGACAGTCTGATCCATGCCTCCTTGTTTCTGGGTCTGTTCTTGTTCATCAGTCTGTGTTGTTCATTATTTGCCCTAGATGAGTGAGATCATGTGCTAATAGAAATACACTTATAAGAACTGAAAATGAGAAAAGCAATAATGGTTATGCTGACAGGCAAATGAGTCAGTCTGTAGTGAGTTTCTTTCTGGGCCAACAGTTCTTTTGAGACCCAGTTTCAATGCCAAACAGTTCCTTATGTGCACATATCAGCAATGATATTTCAGTTCTGGATGGTCGACAAATGGTGGTAATGCAGGTCCGACTCTCTCTGGTTTGGTCCTGGGCAATCTGCAGTGATGCACAGCTGCTAACTGCTAGTATGGGAAGGCCACGTCAGCGTCTTCCATCTCTGGACTGCTTCTATTCTGTCTTCATGGCTGGAGTAGTCCTGTCAATTCCTCTCTGTTGCCGAAATCCACATGGTCGCGGAGTTGTTTTCTGAAAATATACAAACATATTCTCGACCAGAAGTTAATAAAGGAATATTTTCTATAAATTTGACTTGGGATCCTATTTCATTTTTTGCCCAAATGATTTTCCTCTGGCTTGTTTGACACCTTGTGTGTTTTTCATGGGTGTCTTGCTTGTAGGCTTACAATTAATTTTCTAAAGTATTAATTTTCTAGCCCTTACCGCTGTGGCTCAGTGGATAGAGTGTCCACCTGCGAACTCAAGGGTCCCGGGTTCGATTCCGGTCAAGGGCATGTACCTTGGTTGCGGGCACACCCCCAGTAGGGGGAGTGTGCTGGAGGCAGCTGATTGATGTTTCTCTCTCATTGATGTTTCTAACTCTCTATTCCTCTCCCTTCCTCTCTATAAAAAAATCAATAAAAAATATATATATATAAAGTATTAATTTTCTAGATGTAATTTACTTATAGGATATTTTTCCTTACATGATATTCTAATACTATCCACTTCCCACTTTCTTGATTTAAATATTAGGAGGCTTTTGAAAAATTTATAATGTAGTCTTGATGGCCTTTAAATTTTAATTTTTTGCACTATAATATTACTGGTTTAGGTTCATTACATGGTGCGCAATTTTATCATGAAATGAACTACCAATAAAAATTTTAGTTAACACTTTAGGAACAACTTTTTGTTCAGTACATTTAATTTTTCTAGCATATTCGCTTGTTTCAACTAGCCGATTTAAATTTGCCTGAAAACTTGACTACTATTTTACTATCAAATTTAATACTCTAACAACAATTTTATTTTACCCTGTAAATATTAGTGGAAAGGATTATTTGCCTTCTTAAGTAGGTCCTGAGCATTCCTGGTGGTAGGCTGGATTTAGATATCATAAACCCACTTCCCCACACCATGGGTACAAGACAACTCAAACAATTCTTGTTGGAGTGAGAGGGCAGCTGCTGTCGGCCAAGTCTCTATCGGTCACCTGGGTCCTGATCTGAGCTGGGCATGGGAAGCACGAAGCAGCCATGGGGGCAGGAGACCTGCCTCAGAATGGGCTAGGGTTCAGGCCCCTGCAATGTTGGGGGGGGGGGTGAGGTTCTGTGCCCCACCTCTTTTGACCCCCAAATTCTCTCCTGATGGCCCCTCCGTGACTGTGCCTGTCTTAGGTTGCTCCTTCCATGAGAATTCTTACCTGTCTCTGGCTAACCAGACATCTTCCAGGGCCAAGCAGGGTGATGTGAGGTTCAGTTTTGTCTCCTTGGTAGCCTATGCCCCCTTGGCCTCCATGCCCAGCACCTGCCTTGGGATCCCCTCGCCTGCTGGCAGGGCCCCAGCACTGATCACATGTCTTGGGGAACCCGGGTTTCTTCTCCAGGGAGGGCTCAGTTCGCCCCACTGGGTGAGAGACAGATCCATGGCACCAGTCATCACGAGACTTCAACCTCGACATGAACAGAGAGCTCATGCAACAGCTGTGAGCAATTGAATTGTGAGAAGAGGGTCCCTCTTGGCCTAAAGGGTAAGAGGGACCAATATGGAATGCTCAGGTGCCTACCCAGGAGGCCCTCTACACAACAAAAGGGGTTAAATCCTTGCATGTCCTTTTTAAATTGCTGCCAGACATTCAAAGAATCAGTTTATAAGTTTTCTTGGGATAATTGTATATTATGCTGTTGTAATTCTAAAATATCAAGAGATGTGTTAAGTTTGTCTCCAAGCACCAAACAGATGATTTTTTTTTTATCCCCAAGGGTGCGAGAAACTATTATAAGTACTGGAGGTGATCCAAATCTGGGAAAAATTTTAATGACAGTGTAGAATAATATCATGTAAGGATATTCTTTGTTCTAGTCCATGGCAATTCCCTTTCAAACTGGCTGTCCATTTCCTTTTATATAGACAAGGTCTTAGTTACATTTTCTGCACCTCTACCGGGGGCACATAGTGATAGTAGTGACACCCTTTCTTTGGTGTCCACACAAGCCAGAAACCTCTCTTTAATTGTACACCCAAAGGGGCATTGTTTTCATTTTGTGTCATACAAAAGAGAAGCTGGGTGGGGACCCCTGTGTATTTATACTTTCTTGCCCCACCCATGGACCTCCTGGATGACCAAGGTGTTTGGTATTATTGGTAACTACATTAGTCAGGGGATCAGCCCATGTAAGGGGTCTTACCCATGAAGGGTCAGGAGCATAAGTCCAAAATACTTATCCTCTTGTCCCAGGTAAAATTATCGTACATCTGATGATTGCTAGCATGGCCAGAAAGGCGTTCTCAGGCATTCTTGGGTTTCTGGTTACCTCACAGTTTCTTCCCTAAGGTTTGACATTCTGATTGATATTTATCTGTTTCGGGATCTATTTTTTTCTCCATCAGTTTATGTTGTTCATTATATGCCACAAATGAGTGAGATCATGTGATATTTATCTTTCTCTGCCTGGCTTATTTCACTAAGCATAATATTCTCCATCTCCATCCATATTGTTTCAAATGGTAAGAGCTCCTTCTTTTTTACCACAGTGTAGTATTCCATTGTGTAGATGTACCACAGTTTTTTAATCCACTCATCTGCTGATGGGCACTTAGGCTGTTTCCAAATCTTACCTATGGTGAATTGTGCTGCTATGAACACAGGGGTGCATATATCCTTTCTGATTGATGTTTCCAGTTTCTTGGGATGGATTCCTAGAAGTGGGATCACTGGGTCAAATGGGAGGTCTATTTTTATTTTTTTAAGGAAACTCCATACTGTTCACCACAGTGGCTGCACCAGTCTGCATTCCCACCAGCAGTGCACGAGGGCTCCTTTTTATTCCACATCCTCATCAGCACTTGTCATTTGTTGACTTTTTGATAATGGCCATTCTGACAGGTGTGAGATGGTACTGCATTGTTGTTTTGATTTGCATCTCTCTAATGATTAGTGATTTAAAGCAGGTTTTCATATGTCTCTTGGCCTTCCTTCTGTCATCTTTCGAAAAGTGTCTATTTAGATCAGTTGCCCATTTTTTGATTGGGTTGTTTATCTTCATTTTGTTAAGCTGCATGAGTTCCTTGTAAATGTTGGAGATTAAACTCTTATCGTTGACATCATTGGCAAATATGTTCTCCCATGCAGTGGGCTTTCTTGTTGTTTTATTGGTGGTTTCTATTGTTGTGCAAAAGCTTTTTATTTTGTTGTAGTCCCATTTGTTTATTTTCTCTTTAGCTTCCATTACCCTAGGAGCAGTATCACAGAAGAAGTTCTTTTGGCATATGTCAGAGATTTTTCTGCCTGTAGATTCCTCTAGTATTTTTATGGTTTCCTGTCTTATGTTTAAGTCCTGTATCCATTTTGAGTTTATTTTTGTGTATGGTGGAAGTTGGTGGTTTAGTTTCATTTTTTTTTGCATGTATCTGTCCAATTTTCCCAACACCGTTTATTGAAGAGACTGTCTTGACTCCATTGTATGTTCATGCCTCCTTTGTCAAATATTAATTGAGCATAGCAATTTGGATCTATTTCTGGGTTCTCTATTCTATTCCATTGATCTATATGTCTGTTCTTGTGCCAGTACCAGGCAGTTTTGAGAACAGTGGCTTTGTAATATAGCTTGAAATCTGGTATTGAGATCCCTCCTACTTTGTTCTTCTTTCTCAGGATTGCTGTAGCTATTCGGGGTCTTTTTTTATTCCAGATGAATTTTTTGAAAGTTCGTTCTAGGTCTGTGAAGTATGCCGTTGGTATTTTAATGGGAAGTGCATTGAAATTATAGATTGCTTTGGGTAGTATGGACATTTTGATGATGTTGATTCTACCAATCCATGAACATGTTAAGTTCTTCCATCTATTTATATCTCCCTCTTTCTCTTTTTTCAGTGTTGTGTACTTTTCTGCATATAGGTCTTTTATCTCCTTAGTTAAGTTTATTCCTAGGTATCTTAATGTTTTTGGTGTGATGGTAAATGGGATTGCTTTTTTAGTCTCTCTTTCTGTAAGTTCAATATTGGTGTATAAAAATGCCATAGATTTCTTAGCATTTATTTTGTATCCTGCTACTCTGCCGAATTCATTTATTAAGTCTAATAATTTTTTGATAGAGTCTTTAGGGTTTTCTATGTACAGTATCATGTCATCTGCAAATAAGGACAGTTTTACTTCTTCTTTTCCAATTTGGATGCCTTTTATTTCTTCTTCTTGTCTGATTGCAATGGCTAGTATTTCCAACACTATGTTGAACAGGAGTGGTGAGAGTGGGCATTTCTGTCTTGTTCCTGTTCTTAGGGGAAATGGTTTTAGTTTTTGACCTTTGAGTATGATGTTGTCTGTGGGTTTGTCATATATGGCTTTCATTATGTTGAGGTATGATCCTTCTATTCCCAGCTTGCTGAGAGTTTTTATCAAGAAAGGGTGTTGGAATTTGTCAAATGCTTTTTCTGCATCAATTGATATGACTATATGGTTTTTATCTCTCCATTTGTTTATGTGATGTATCACGTTTATTGATTTGCGAATATTGTACCATCCTTGCAACCCAGGGATAAATCCTACTTTGTCATGGTGTATGATCTTTCTGATATACTGCTGGATTTGATTTACTAGAGTTTTGTTGAGGATTTTGGCATCTATGTTCATGAGGGATATTGGCCTGTAATTCTCTTTCATTGTGTTATCTTTATCTGGTTTTGGTATTAGGGTGATGCTGGCTTCATGGAAGGAGCTTGGAAGTGTTCCTTCTTCTTCAATTTTCTGGAATAGTCTGAGGAGGATAGGTTTTAGCTCTTCCTTGAACGTTTTGTAAAACTCCCCTTTGAAGCAGTCTGGCCTCAGGCTTTTGTTTTCTGGAAGCTTTTTGATGACTGCTTCAATTTCTTCCATAGTTATCAGCCTATTGAGATTTTTAGTCTCTTCCTGAGTAAGTTTTGGAAGGTTGTGTTTTTCTAGGAATGTGTCCATTTACTCCAAGTTGTCTAGTTTGTTGGAATAGAGTTGTTCAAAGTATTTTTTGACAATCCTTTGTATTTCTGTGTGGTTTGTTGTTATTTCACCTCTTTCATTTCTGATTTTGTTCATTTGGTTCCTCTCTCTTTGCTTCTTGGTGAGCCTGGCTAGAGATCCATCAATCTTGTTTATCCTTTCAAAAAACTAGCTCTTGGTTTTGTTGATCTTGTGTATTATTTTTTTTTTGGTCTCTATGTCATTCATTTCTGCTCTGATCTTTATTATTTCCTTTCTTCTGCTCACTGTGGGCTTGTCTTGTTGCTCCCTTTCTAATTCTTTCAGCTGTTGAGTTAGATGATCTAATACCATTTTTTCTTGTTTTTTTGAGGTAGGCCTGTAGAGCTATAAACTTCCCTCTCAGGACTGCTTTCATTGTGTCCCATTGGATTTGCAATGTTGTGTTTTTATTGTCATTCGTCTCCAGGATGTTTTTAATTTCTTCTTTGATTTCATTGATAACCCAATCATTGTTTAGTAGCATGCTATTCAGTTTCCAAGTGTTTGAATTTTTTGGAATGTTTTTATTGTAGTTTATTTCTAATATTATGCCATTGTGGTCTGAGAAAATGCTTGATATTATTTCAATCTTTTTGAATTTGGGGAGACTTTCCTTGTTACCCAGTATGTGGTCTATTTTTGAGAATGTCCCATGTGCACTTGAGAAGAACGTATATTCCACGGCTTTGGGGTGAAATACTCTGAAGATGTCAAATAGGTCCATCTGATCTAGTGTGTCATTTAGAAATGCTGTTTCTTTGCTGATTTTTTGTCCAGAGGATTTATCCATTGATGTCAGTGGTGTATTAAAGTCCCCTACTATGATTGTATTGATGTCGATCTCTCCCTTGATATCTTCCAGTAGATTTTTTATGTATTTGGGCGCTCCTGCATTGGGTGCATATACGTTTACCAGAGTTATATGTTCTTGCTGGATTGCTCCCTTTAGTATTATGTAGTGGCTTTCCTTATCTCTTATTATGGCCTTTACTTTAAGGTCTATTTTATCTGATATAAATATCGCAACCCCAGCTTTTTTCTTATTTCCATTTGCCTGAAAAATGTTTTTCCATCCCTTCACTCTCAGTCTGTGTGAATCTTTTGCTCTAAGGTGGGTCTCTTGTAGACAGCAAATATATGGGTAATGTTTTCTTATCCATTCAGATACCCTATGTCTTTTGATTGGTGCATTTAATCCATTTACATTTAATATTATTATTGATAAGTACCTGTTTGTTGACATATTTTTCGTTAGTGTTTGTGTTTCTTCTTGCCTTTTTCTTTTTTGTACAGCAGCCCCTTTAGGATTTCTTGCATTGCTGGCTTGGTAGTGATGAACTCTCTTAGCCCTTTTTTGTCTGTGAAGCTTCTGATTCCACCTTCAATTTTGAACGATAGCCTTGCTGGGTATAGTATTCTTGGATTCAGTCCCTTGTTTTACATCACTTTGTATATTTCATTCCATTCCCTTCTGGCCTGGTGTGCTTCTGTTGAGAAATCAGTTGATATGGAGATCCCTTGTAGGTAACTTTCTGTCTCTCTCTGGCAGCCTTTAAGATTCTTGCTTTGTCGTTGGTGTTCGTCAATTTAATTATGATGTGTCTTGGTGTCGTTCTTTTGGGGTTCAACTTGTTGAGGACTCTGTGTACTTCTTGGACTTAGATAGTTTTTTTCTTGTCAATATCAGGGAAGTTTTCTGTTATTATTTCTTCTAACAGGTTTTCTATGCCTTGCTTCTCTTCCTCTCCTTCTTTTATCCCTATTATTCGAAGGTTGTTTCGTTTTGTGTTGTCCCAAAGCTCCCTTAGGCTCTCCTCTTGCTTTTTAAGTCTTCTTTCCAGTTGCTGCTGAGTTTGTGTGTTTTTTCCTACCTTGTCTTCTAATTCGCTGATGCGGTCCTCAGCCTCTTCTACTCTCCTCTTTAAGCCTTCCATTGTGTTCTTTATTGCAGCTATGTCGTTCTTCATCTCCTCTTGGTTTCTTTTCATGTTGGTGACGTTTTCATTCAGCTCCTTATAGTTCTCATTGAGTTGTGTGTATTTGTCATCCATCCGTTTAAACATCCTTATAACGAATACTCTGAATTCTTTCTCTGTTAAGCTGTTAGCCTCAAGTTCATTTAACTCCCTTTCTGGTGATTCCTCTTTTTCTTTCCTTTGGAAATTTCCTTTTTGTCTCCCCATGTTTTCCTGTAATGTTTTAATTGTAGATCCAATTGCTTTGCTACCCAGGTTCTTTTGGTGATGGTGCTACTGGTATAATCTCTCAGTTCTCCTGGGTTTGGTAATCTAGTGTAGTTCCCTACTTGAACTATTTGGGTTCTCTTGATGTAGGCCTGCGAGTTTGAGAAGAACAGCTGCGGTGTCTAGAGGTCAGCAGTCATGGAGGGTAGTATCCCAATTTTTCTGTCTTGCACCTTAAATTGAAATTGAGCTTGCCCAGTGTGGACTCACAGTGACTCCAAGGAACCATCTGTCGGGGTGATGTGGCTCAGGGGGCCTGCACCCTGGAAATGTTTTACTGTGTTGCCCAGAATTCTGTAGTTGTGGGGTGGGCAGACTCAGCTTTTGATGCTGCACCTGTGGTGGATAGGGGCTTACTCCCAGTGGCGGCTCACAGTAGCACCTGCAGTAAGTTTGCCAGCGAGGCACACTGAAGCACTCTGGAGAGCACTGGCAGTGTAACTGCGTAATTGAGGTGCCTAGCTGCTAAAGGTTTTTCTTTTGGGCAGTTCCTCTGGCCTCAGGGAGTATTCAGGTTCTATGGTGATAATCAGGGTGGAATCAGGGTGTGGCTATATTGGTTGCCTGGAGACTGGAGGGAGGGGCTATTTCTCAGGAGAAAATGGCGACCGGGGATCCCATGTGAGTCAGCACCAGACATGCTTCCACTTCTCCTGGACCTGTTTGTTGCCTACTCTCCCTAGATTCCACAACTCCACCCCTTCTCCTGCACCTCAGCCATGGGTAAGTGAAAGGTCCTACGAACTAGGTTCAGTGGAGAAAGACGCAGGCTCCAGTGCGAGGAGGGACCGTGTCTTTAACAGCTCCTCTCTTGCTGGCACTGCTCGGTCGGGAAGTTAGCTCTTCAGGGCTGCCTTTGAGCTCAGATCCCAAATTAGACTCCAAGGTCTAAAACAGTGATGGGCAACCTTTTGAGCTTGGTGTGTCAAACTTCGCCAAAAAACTGAGCATAACTCGGGTAGTGTGTCACTTTGAGGAAAAATCATTATTTCACAAATGTTTCATCCTCAGCATGCGGCCACCTCAGCAGCCACGTGTCATCAGAAATGGCTACACGTGTCAGTGCTGACACACATGTCATAGGTTCGCCATCACTGGTCTAAAATCTACTACCTCCTGCAGTCCCATGGACCCTTTTTCTCACAGTCAGACGCTTTGCCTGTCCTCAGGGATGCAGCTTGGCGCTGTGTAGTTTTCCCCTGACCTTCTGGGCTTAGAGATCCAGCAGATTCTATTGCCCAGATCCTTGTTTTACCTTTTTCCAGGAGATCTCTGCCCTTCCCAGCTGCAAACTGTCTCAACAGCCACGTCTTCTTCGCCAATTCGGGCTGGATTCCTCTTGTTTCAGCTGCTCCCTCTATTTCCTCCTGGACAAGTATCAGAACACATCTGCCTATTCTGCTGCCATTTTCTTCTCAACAGAAATCTATTGATATAAAAATTTGTGGAGACCTGGCAAAAGGTTTATATTGAAGAAATAAAACAATTTTCAAATTAAATGTTAGACATCACTTTTTTAAAGTCTTTCACATGCTTGCAAATGAATAAAATTAAAACTGGAAAAATGTGACTGAGATCAATCTTGGTTGTAATATTATACTATATTTTTCAAAATTTATTACTGAAATAAACTGGGCAAAGTGCACAAATGATCTCCCTGTATTACTTTTTACAACTTCTTGGGAACCTACAATTACCTCAATATTTTAAAGTAAGGAAAATAAGTCAGATAATTTTGCCACTGAGAAATTTTCTTAGTGGTCTTTCCCTCTACATAGTGTACCCAGTAATCTACTGTTTGGGTGGCACATCACCCCTTCCTTTTCTTCCCTTCTCTTTCTCTCCTCATTTTAGAACAAGAAGGATGAGGAGGAGGAGGAGGAGGAGGAGGAGGAGTAGGAGAAAGGAAAGGAGAAGAAGAGGGAGGAGAAGAAGGGAGAAAAGAAGAAAGAAAGAAATCATATATTTTTTTGTATCATATAGAAAAAAAATGGCCATTATCTTTAACTAGAGGCCAAGTGCATGATTGAATCATGCACGTGTAGGGTCCCCTACACACTTTCGCTTTTCATGGTCGAGCTGGGTGCCTGTCCGCTGGTGCACCAGGCCTTTCAGAAGCCTCTGGCTCGGCGGAGGCTTCTCAAAAGCCTGCTGCCGGAACAGACAGGCACCCAGCTCCCCCACTTTTGATGGTCCGTGGCTGCTGAGGGGGGCTACCCTGCTGTTGAGAGGCACAGGGGGCGGGACTACCGCTCCCTGCACCTCTCAACGGCCGCTGAGGGGGGCTGCTGCGGACACCTGGCTACCCTGACGTTGAGAGATGCAGCTGGGTGTCTGCGGCAGGACCCCTCAGCGGCCGTGGATCTGGCCGTTGAGAGGCACAGGGAGTGGGAGTCCTGCCCCCTGTGCCTCTCAACAGCAGGGTAGCCCCCCTCAGTGGCAGCGGATCCGTGCCTCTCAATGGCCAGATAGGCCACCCCGAGTCCCGCCCCCTAGCCTCCTGCCACCCAATCGTGGGCGTAGCGGAGTGATGGTAATTTACATGTTACTCTATTATTAGATAGGATTGTCTTGGCTCTATGTCTCACTCTCCATTCTTAGTGCCTTGTATTTTTTAGTAAGAAGTTTTATTCCCAAGAATTCTGATGCAAGTTGCTGATATAATACTTGTTTTACCTCCCAAAATGAGAATATTTATTGCTTCCCTGGATGGTCTTGATGAAGAACTTAAGTTATGATCAGAATATGAATTGGGTTATAATTAATTGATTTCATGGTTCTAATTTGTGGCTGAGTGATGGTATTCAGGTTTTGCCTTCACAGTGCTTGCATAAATAGGAAGGCAGATAGTCCTATTGGGGAAAGTTCAAATTATTCCTGGGCATTGCTGGGGCCAGGGAAACTTTCCCCTTCCCCCCTTAGTTCTTCTGGATGTTAAAATAATTCTAATGACATACAGCAGATTAACAAGAGAAAATAAAATCTTAATGTGTGCATGGGTAGTTCACATGAGCATGAAAATTCTAAAGACTGAGGCAAAATGAGGTATGTATGTCATTTTGGACTAAGGAGGAGGTGGAGGTAGGAAATTCACAGATGGATGAGAAAAAGCAAACATTTACTAAACAAATTCTTGCAGGGCCACCCAGAAACAAATGGGACAAAAGGGAATCTAGTGGAATAAATTTTTGCTTGGATCCTCCCTGTCTGCCACACTTAATTCATATGTGCTAAAGTGAACATGCTAAAATGAATATGTGAAGGCTCCCTTCCCAAAGCAGGATTTTCTACCTGAATTCCTTTAGGCAGGTAAAGGAGAGGTTAAAAAATAAAAACTCGAGCCCTAGCTGGTTTGGTTCAATGGATAGAACATCAGCCTGCTGACTGAAGGGTCCTGGGTTTGATTCCAGTCAAGGGCACATGCCCAGGTTGTAGGCTCAATCTCCAGTAGGGACATGCAAGAGGCAGCTGGTCAATGGTTCTCTCTCATCATTGATGTTTCTCTCTCTCTCTCTCTCTCTCTCTCTCTCTCTCTCTCTCTCTCTCTCTCTCTCTCTCCCCTCTCTGAAATCAGTAAAAATATATATTAAAAAAAACAAGTTTGTTGGGCTTTAATTATTTTCAGCACAAAATATACTGCATGTCAGGGTGGCACATTCTGGGGAGATTTGCTCCTGACCCCCACAGCATCTTATCTGATTATGGGTATACTTAGAGACAGCTGGAGTTTGATAGAAAGAATGAAACAAGGATTGAGAAATAAAGGGAGAGAAGTGTTCTTTGGACCCAGAAGCAAGAGTGATACACAGTTTATATGAAGATGGCTAAATGAAGATTGCTTTGATTATAGCAGAGAGTTCAAGCTGTGCTAGAATGGAGGGTAAGAAAAGTGAATGTTCTAGGATATTTCTTTAAGAGGCATGGGCTCTGGATCATAATGGCTAATGCTTCCATGATGTTTACTATGTGCCAGATAAATAATCTTCTAAACTTTTAGAAATCTCAACTAGATTAATCCTCATAAAAATTACCTAGGTCCGTGGTTGGCAAACTGCAGCTCGCGAGCCACATGCGGCTCTTTGGCCCCTTGAGTGTGGCTCTTCCACAAAATACCATGGCCTGGGCGAGTCTATTTTGAAGAAGTGGCATTAGAAGAAGTTTAAGTTTAAAAAATTTGGCTCACAAAAGAAATTTCAATCGTTGTACTGTTGATATTTGGCTCTGTTGACTAATGACTTTGCCGACCACTGACCTAGGTGATCACTACCCTTATCATATTAGGTAACAAAGGTTAGGTTACTTAACTATGGTCACACAGCCAGTATACATTAGGTAGTCAGCCTCTCAAGTATATATTTTTAATGTCTTCCTCTTCTTTTGGATTTGAGTCCTGGATCTGCTACTTAATATTTATGAGACTTTAGGCAAGTTGATTGAATCAGAGTTTACTCAATAGCAAAATATATAGTTACAAGGATTAAATAAAATACTACAGGTGAAGGACATAGTGCAATGCCAGACACAAAGCAAGCACTCAATACATACTAGATGCTATTAGTAGTAGCAGTAGTAGTGGTGTTGTTGGTTTTGTTGATATTATTATTCCTTTGGTTTCTCCCATTCTTGTCCTTTCCATCACTGACAGCTGAAGGGAGTGTATTAGATAATACCCAAAACTGACCTCTGAGAGAGAAGTTCCAGAGGCCCTTAAAATAAGGCCTGTGTAAAAATTAGGAAGAAGGACATCAATCACAAAGGAGGGCATGCCAAGGTGAGTAACAGAAAAGCTCTTATCAGTCTAATCAGTGGCTTCCTATTGAATTAGGCTTAAAATACATTGACAAAAATTAGCATTTTATGTTAGATTTAATTTTATTTAAAATGCTTTATAAGATGCTTTAAACATTTTTAAAGATATATTTTTCAAAACCAATATAAATATACAAAGGATAGATTTTACTCATTAGTTACAAAGTGCAAAATAAAGCAACAACTGACTGCAACAACCAGATACCATTTCTTCCTGTCAGATTGAAGCAGATTAATTCCTCAGTGTGAACACACTCATACAGTACACAACCTCATCGGTGAACAATTTAGCAGTATCTATTTTTATGCAAATCCCCTTTAACCCAGCTATTATATTCCTAGAAAATGTATCTTGTAGCATTGCTTACCCAATTAAGCAAAAATGCATGTACAAGGCTGTTTGCAGCATTTTTTTGTATTTGCAAAAACCTGAATACAGCTTAAATGTCCATCAGACCCTCAATACTGCTCTGAATATGTGCAGTGTTTTTCTAACAGGCACCCAGACAGCTAAATTTCTCTGCTTTAGTAGCTAAACAAACAAACAAACAAACATTTTCTATTCAATAGATTTGTCTATTGTTTTTTAAATAAATTGTTAAGCAATTTTGGTGGTTCTATTATTGTTTTCATAAACCTGAGAAGAGTTTCCAGAGGTGTTATGATACAATATAAATGTCAAGAGGTAATTGCAAGAACAATTTTTAGTCTTTAATCATTACTCACTCTCATTTCTAGGCTATTCTCTCTACCCTAAGGGTTTAGCAGAATCATGTCTTCTTTTCCAAACAGATTTTTCTCTCTAAAGTTTCTTTTGTTTCCCTCAAACTCAAACTGTTCTTCTTTTCATACTTGAAGGGCTTAAGTCATTTTCAACCTCCTCTAGTTTAAAAAAAAAGGAGAATAAAAGAACCCTGGAACCTTTGGAGTGGTGGAATTACACATCTCTGTAAAAATGCTGACACCTCACCAAATACCACCCAGGCAATTAACTTATAAGAAGAAAGAGAGATGGTTAATGAAAGAGTAGATAATATTTTGAAATAAAAGCTCTGCATGGTTCTTTAGGGAAGAAAAGAAAATGTTTTATATAGCCCTCTAAATGCTCAATTAAGTTTATCTGGCAACTTTTCCCTAATTATGGCATAACCAGTCAGAGTAGACATAACATTACTTTATCCTGTATATTTACAATTGTGTCTGAAAGCCTATTTGTCCTTGAGAGAGACTAGCAATCAGCAAAGCAGATGATGAAGCTATAAATCTATGGAATCACTTTTCCAAATATCAGTGTCTCATCGGGATGGTGGTGAAATGGGTTATTTTACAGAACACTATTGAATACATATGACAATCACCATTTTTCAGTGGCTTAATCTGCATTGTGAGTTTACTTCAAAATTTTCCCCCTGAAGCTTTGCTATAAATAACACATCACAAAGGGACAAAGCTGAAGAATGAAAAAGGTTGAAGCAGCTTTTATTTTAAATATTTCAATTTGTATATTTCTAAAGCAAACATATATTTGCAATCTTTTCTAGCCATACTATTTGTGCACATATGTTCAAGAGAGAGAGAGAGAGAAAAGACTATGATCACATTTAACTCAGAAAAGCTATAAAGATCAGCTCTTTCTTCTACTGTCAACTCTTTTTTCTTTTAGGCATTAGAACAGAAATATGTCCTGTATTATTACCATGCCTGAGAACTGGATCCCACCATTAGCTTAATAAATTAAATAAATATTATAAAATTTTGGATAAGACACCAGGATGCAAATTTTAAAAGCTTTTAAACCTAGGTCCTTTCCTTCTGTCTAATCATAATGAAGCAATCCTCTCACCCATCACCAAATACACACACCTGTTTAAAGATAAACTGAGGCATATTAAAAATTTTAAGAGTTCATTTCAGCAGAAATCCATTAGAATGGGGTAGTGATAAAACAGAAGTGGTTAGGAGGACTCTGCTGACAGGAACCAAGGAAAAGGTTTATGCAGAGAAAGTGTGGAAGGAAAAACAGGAAATGATTTGATTGGCTGTAGCTAAAAGCTAGTTGGCTGTTGGTGATTGGTTGTCCTTAGTAGTTTGATTTCAAAATCTTAAGGCATTTACTATAGGCTTAGATTTCAGTTTGCTTACATAGGCCACTATGGCATTCAAGCCACCTCAATCTAATGGTCTCCTTGTTTAATTACTTTGGACCATCTTTTATTATAGGTAGGGTGAGATCTTCATCTCCACAGATCGCCAGTGTGAGGGGGCTTCTTGAGGTAGCCCAAGAAAAGGAAATTTCTTAGACTCTCATGGGAGGATTATTGTAGAAAGCTTTATTTCTGTGGGATTATACTCCTGAGTTTTCAAGATCCCATTTCCCTTTGTCCCGCCAAGGAAGAAGTCCCATTTTGCCTTCAGCGGGGCTAAAATCAGTCAATGTCCAGAGTTTCCACTCCATGTTAGGGAATAGTCCAATCCAACATTAGGCTAGCTTAGTTTGTGTCTCCCACTGCAGTCCATCAGTCCATTGCATGTGGGGTCCACATGCATAGCCTTGGGCCACATGGGCAAATGCAAAGAATCAGGAGCAAAATCAAAGGAATCAGAGAGCTGAGAGAGAGCAAAACCCTTTGTTTGTAGGATTATGTTTTCCCAAATTTTTACAGGCTTGCAATGTTCCTGTCTAGTCTAGCCAATCCATGGTTCCCCAAGCTTGACTGACAGGCTTATATACCTATGTCACCCTAACTTCACTGAATATGTGTCTATCTCCCCTTCCTTGGGCTACTTCTCCCAATGATTCTGCAGGGAATGGGCTGATGGTTTCTTGGGGAGTGGTAAAGTTACAGGCTCCTGGTGAAGCTGCCCAAATGACATGTCTATAATGTCTGGCTTCCCCCTTTGCTCCTTTCCTATTATTAATAACTAGCTAATTATGATGGCATCACTTTGATTTAAGGTTTAATTTTCCAGAACTTTCCTATTAACTCAAACCCATGCTAATGTAGCCAGATATCCTGAATTGCTTGAAACTAGACCAGCATTCACCTTTTTATCCAGATGGCCAGCTGTTTTACATCTTGCTGGAGGTCACAAATGTTTGAGTTGACTAGTTTCAAACTGATGGAAAATTTGAAATTTAGTGAATCATTTGACATCACACCTCATCTCCTTACTAAGTAGGCATTGAGGAAGTGAAGAGTTTTGTCTATACATCAGATGCCCCATGTGCTTTTTATTGTGTGTGTTTTATCATGGGCTTCAGCCAGAGCAGGAACTTGGCACTGAATCACAATGAATAAGAAAAGGCTGAAGTTCTGGAAATTCCTGTTTGGCTACTTTTCTGGCTACCATGTAAAAACTATGAAATGATTAATTTTGAGCTTGGAAAATAAAATTTTATTTTTATATTCTTGCTAAGTGAAATGTTTCTTAATTCCATTAACAATAATTATGCTGGAATTGAATTTATTTGCCTATCATGCTCACTACAAGTTACAGTCTATTAATTTTAAAAAAAGGAACTCAGTACTTGTAGGCATTGATCTTCAGCACCACAGCATTTTTTTTTAAATAAAAGAGCTGAATAAACAATTGAAAGAACTATTGGGTTAGGAAGAGGGTGATACAATTTTACCTGAATACTTTATTCTTTTTTTTTTTAATGTTCTTTTGTTTTAATCAGTGACACAGGAAAGATTGCTAAAGTATTTTTTTGCCTTTTTTGTAGTCTTAGTGCCCATGTAAATCTGTGATTTGCAGTACCTGTGTACCAGTAAAGTTCAGCTTCAAACAGTAATTTTTAAACACCTAAAAGTCACAGAGGAAAATAAATCTGTTATATTTTGAATCCATCTGAAAACGTGAATGCATAACTTTAAAATGTTCTGTAGATAAGAACTGATTGATGACTGTTTAGCTCTGTTGCAACTATCTTTGTGTGTGTTTGTGTACATGGGAGTGGCTTTAAGGGCAGGTAGTTTGCAAACATTTCACCATCACCACAGCAATATCAGTACCAAGAACTCTTCAGATCAAAATGCAACTGAAGTGAACATAGGATTGGGGCATGGAGGGAAGCTAAATTTGCCACTCCAAAATATACCTCTTTCGCATTAAGATTAGTTTAGTCTGGTTATTTGTAAGAAATAGCAGACACAGGCGAAGCTCTGAAAAGCTGGTAGAAATTACCCTTTTATAAAAGAAATTTATATTTATAAGGGAAATCTCCATTTGTAAGGGTGTTTCCTCCCTGTACCAGGAAAAAGAGGATGACTTTATCAGTAGAAAATACTGTCAATACAGAAGGCAATGACCCAAATCTGCATGATAATTTTATACTTGTTTACTGTTCTTCCCCTCTCCCCAACACCTTCTTTTGTCTTTGGAGATGAATTTAAGGTGATGCTTGGGACATTTGTGATAGTTATTAAGTTTTCCTAGGTCTCTTTCATGTATACAGGAGACATACGTGTTATTAGACTTCTGTTTGTTTTTCTCCTGTTAGTCTGTCTTTTATTACAGTGGGGTCTCAGCCAAGAACCTAGAAGGGTAAAGGGAAAATTATTTTTCTTTCCCCATATGCCATAGGAAGAAACAAATAAGAAGGTAGGACCAAAATCAGGAAATAAGAAGGTAAATTGAGAGTAATGTAGAAATTCAGTACTACTCTAGTTAAAATAAAATCTTTTATCAATGCTCTAGTAGTGAGGGAGTACATGTCCCAGTTACACCTTGATGGGGAAATATAAAATAAAAAATCTTACCAGCAATAGCATCTTCTGTTCAAATAGAGAAGAGAGAGAAAACACAATTTAATATTGCATGAGCATTATCACATTGATATGCCTGTAAGGTAGTACAACAGTTTGGGCAGAATTACGAAGTTTGGAAAATTTCACCTCAAATTATACCTTGATATAGCAGAAAGAACAATGAAAACTTCTATTTCCTTGAGAAGCAAATAGATTCACCTGTGGTTGTCTCTTGAAATCTCCTGAGAGACTTAATTTCAGAAGTGTTTGTTTATAGTTCCAAGGGTCAGAGATATGTGAATTGAATTATAAAATAAAAAGGGTTGGCTTCTTTGTAGCTAATATGTCTTTTAGGAGAGATCCTAGGAAAATAATATTTTATCATTTTACCATTACAATCTACATTGTAATTGTTTTTTTTTTAATATATTTTATTGATTTTTTACAGAGAGGAAGAGAGAGGGATAGAGAGTTAGAAACATCGATGAGAGAGAAACATCGATCAGCTGCCTCTTGCACATCCCCTACTGGGGATGTGCCCGCAACCAAGGTACATGCCCTTGACTGGAATCGAACCTGGGACCCTTGAGTCCGCAGGCCAACGCTCTATCCACTGAGCCAAACCGGTTTCGGCTGTAATTGTTTTTATTGTTTGAGTGAATATATTCATATGTTCAATTTATATAATTTATCTGTTAAAATTTATGCAGTTCTGGTGAAGATTAAGTTTTTCTCAATTAATATTTGTTCACATTGCTCAGAAGATCTGATTTTGGTGTTCCCCTTTCAAGCATTCATTCACAAGTGTATATCAAGAGGATGAGAATGGAGGCAGGAAAACCTATACACATATTTGTCTGGTTGAAAGAAAATACTTTATCAAACATCAACAAAGTTTACCATGGTATAGACTTCAAGCCATATTTGTTTCATAAGAGAATATAAGACAGGACAAAGGCAACTTCTTCTTGCTAGAATGTCCCAAGACAAATTTCAAAGGCTAGGAAAACCCTGTACAAATGGATGGTATTGGTTGTGAAAGTAGCATTTCAATCATTACACTGAATCAGCCCTGAACCCTGAGAGAAAAAAAAAGGCTAAGCTATTAGATTTTTCTGATTGACACAGAGATATTCCAGGTAGTTTGTGAATATCAGTATTAAGTATGGTTATTTTGGCACACACAATTTCAACCATAAGTTCCTTTTTCCTTGAAAGAAAAAGGGTGTGAGAGAGAGACACCTGTACAATGCTCTTCTCTTTCCATTCAGAGTTGATAGAGTAGGCAGTTAGAAAATCATTAATAGAGCAGGAATGATAAGCCAGGTAAGGACCGTCACTGAGGCAGAAAATCTTGGGTGTCTAGCAATAGCAAAACTAGAGAAAACAACTATTATAAACTAGAGCCTCACTCCCAGGGTGACCTTCCCTCCCCTAGCATGTCATTAGTCTTGCAGTTTAGACCCCTTAGGGGAGGAACAAGGGGACTGGAGAATAGCCTCATAAGATTCCCATATAACCCTTACACTACCACTCAGTCATTAAGCCCTTAAGATAAAGAAGTTCTGACCTCATCAAATAATGTTAGGAACACAGCCTTGGATCTGTTTTCCACAGAGACAGAGTTTTGGTGTAACTAGAGATAGCATCTGGGCCTCAGTTGTGTTTCATCTCCAGTCCCAGAAAAGCAGCAAAATCACATGAAACAATGTCATGGCTAACATCAGGAACATATTTAATGACTAATGACCCACTATAGTACCAATCAGTAAAGACCAAGACCCTGAAAGGACACACCTGGAAAGCTGATGAATATTCTATTGATATACTCTCTGAAACCTCTCCTAAAATTCCTGCCTTTAGAAAACATATAAAAACCCTTAAGTCAAGGGACCCAGTGCATGCTTTCTCTGGAGCATGCTTGTGCCATTCCCCCTCTTCTTCCCTCAGGTGTGTTATCTTTGCTTTAGAAAGAAAGCTTTGGGCCCTTCTTTTGCCTCTGTAATTTGTTTGCTGAGTCCATGCAACCCAACTGGCTCACTTCTTCTACCTCGGTGTGAGTTTCTAGATAAATTTCGTCCACCAGAGTTCTTGACTCGGAATTCTTTCTTAGCTGAACTCAAGAACCAAGGTCTAACCCCTCCCCAAACAGAGTCATAGAAGATTTTTAATCTCTTTAAAAGAATATGTACAAAAACTATTAGACCAAGAGATATACAGAAATAATATAATATATCTAGACTGGAGGCCCAGTGCATGAAATTCATGCACTGGGAGGGGGGTCCCTCAGCCTGGCCTATGCCCTCCCGCAGTCCAGGAGCCCTTGGGGGAGGTCCGACTGACAGCTTAGGCAGTCGGAGAGCCTTAGCACTGCCGCCACCACCACTGCGCTCACCAGCCATGAGCCTGGCTCAGGGTTTCTGGCTGAGCAGCACTCCCCTTGTGGGAGCACACTGACCACCAGGGGGCAGCTCCTGAATTGAACGTCTGCCCCCTGATGGTCAGTGCTCATCATAGCGACTGGTCATTCTGCCATTGGGTTGATTTGCATATTAGCCTTTTATTATATAAGATTACAACAGGATATATATCAAACAAGATATTTGACAGTGTGCCTCCTGGTCTCTTTGTAAACAAAAAAGTAAGCTGGGTAACAGCATTGTTGGGCATATCTAGAGGTGATTGGGTTACTGTCTCCTAAGAGGCTAGATAATGGTTCAGTGTCAAATTGAAGGGCAGTATCCTGATGAAGGGCTCTGGCCTTGATAATTCTATTTCATGCTTTTATCAGAAATTGAATGAAATGTATAAAAGGAACATGTTAAATTTGCAGGTGACATAAAATTTAAGATGCTAGATAACAGAACTAAGATTCACCAGGTTCTGGACAGACCATAATGATGGGCTAAAATCAATTCAATAAAGTTCAGTAAGAATGTGCATAATGACAAATAAAAACAAATCCTGACTTATTGAGGAGAGATTTTATTCAAAAGGATTATTGCAAGAAGGTTAGAAGGGGCTTTTGCAATAGGACAAGTGGGACTAGCATAATAGGGAGAATACTATGATCATAAGACCTGCAAAGCATCTTAAGACTTAGGAAAAAATAAGTTTTTTTATAGAGAGGAGTATAAAAGATATGGGGAAGTGAGTTGAGAGAGCTTAATGATCAGATAGTAAATTCGATAAAATTTTACTCTCAGGCCAGCCTATTTTCCAGGACGGGCTCTTGAGGAGTTGCTGTATACTGGCTCAGGATGAGGGTGAGCCAAATTTCAGGGACTTATGGGGAGGACAGAATCTTAGCTAAAGTTTAGTTAACAAGGCTTTTGTTTCAAATATCAATATGGACAAGTAGGTTAGCCAATTATTTGTAAGGCTGTTGGAGAGAAAAAACTTTTATTCTACTATTCTAGGTTCTTCAGCTGGTATATAATCAAATTAACATAAAACAGATTAACAGTAAAAAAAAAACCACAAATTTAATTACATATATATTGAGGCTTCATAAGTTTATGAGACCCAAAGGCAGTCAGGCAATTGGGCGTTGTATGCTATCCTGACCTAAGGAGTAGAGGGTGGGGGTCTGGAAATTCCAAGGGGAGAGAGACAATTTATGGAAATATGGGAAGAGTAAATGTTTAGTAAACAAATGTTTGCCATGCCATGCAGAGACACTGAAAGTAATTTGAACAAACAGGCCTTATGAGCTCCCCTCAGTCTACCCACCTAGCCCATACTCTATCTCTGATGATCTCTCTCTTCCTGGACCAGGTACTCTAAAAATTGTTAATAGGAAGTTAAGAAAGAGGTAAAAGTTTTTCTTGAATGTGCTGGATCTTGATTGCTTTAATCTCAAAGTAGTCCACATGTCAAAGTGGCACATTTTGGGGAGGCTCCTTCTGCATACCTTAAAGGCAAAGAATGGGACTTTGGAAGATTTGTGTCTGACCTTACCATAGATGAACCAGGAGGGCTAGTGAGAGTCTTATCTAAGTAACATGGGGAAGGATGGTTCTTTTCAATGATCTGTTTTCTAGAAAACAAAAGAGTAGAAGATGTCTTTAAACTTCTTTGTTTTTCAGGAATATAGGACTTAGGTAAAATTCAACATTACCTATGTGGACATGAAGAGGAGGTTCTACAGAAAGTAACCTCACAGGGTGATCTGATCATAAATTCCTAACAGGGCAGGTCATGGTGGGTAGTCATGCCCAGGCACATAACTTCTTTAACAAGAGGCTTATCTTTGCCTTAAGTAAGTCCTGTCTATTGTTTCTGTGCATCTAGCTTAACACACCTTTGAAATGCCCCCTTTCAGACCCCTCCTTCTAATGTGTGAACACCCTTTTAGATCCCTTCTTCTAAAGCATGACCACTCTCAAGAGAGCACATAGTCTTAGCTATCTATAATCCAATTCATGCCTTGCTTTCTACCACCTTCATATAATCTTATTTATATTTCCTCCTTAATTTAAAATGCATAAAAGAAACTGAAAAACTGTCATTTTCTGGAACATTTAAAATCTTGTTCCCCACATATGTGGTCAGGTGGGGTCAAATAAACTCTTATAAAATTCTCTATAAGTTTGGATGTTTCTTATGTTTACCTCTATAATATATTTAACTGAAGGTCAAGACATTAAGGTATCAAAGATAAATGGGGGACTTGGTGGGCTTAACAGTAATTTTACATAAAAAAAAATCCCAGGGATTTTAGTTGGTATATGCCATCAGTATGCCCTGAGGAAGTCAATTTTAGACTATATTAATAGAAGTCTATTAAGGAGGGGATTAATTATAGACTGTTCTGGTCAAAATATATCTAGAGCAACATGTTCAGCTTTGTATATGCATGTTGTAATTTTTTACATTGATAATAAATTTAATTATTACAGTATTCCGTTACAAGCTAAATAGGCCTATCTACATTTTAAAAGGCCAGGGTCTGTAATGACCGAACACAGGACCGAACACCAGGAATGCCCCCAGGCTCCCATCACTGGATGGCCAACAGGTAACTAAGGGGAACTGGGCTGGGTGGCAGTGGAGCAGGACTGGGGACTGGTGAGTGGGCCCAAGGCAAACCTCCTGGTTCCTCCCCCCAGCCGGCAAGCTCCAATGGTCCTCAGTTTCTTCTGAAAGGAATGTGGCACCTCCACTGCGCAGCCTCCCAGGACACAGACTCACCACTGTGAGAGGCTCCAGAGCGGAGACTTCAACAAGGACTTCAGTGCCTGCAGGAAAACTCAGGCTTAACTACTGGAAGGTGGACGGAGAGCATCAGCTTTAAAGCACAAACACCCTCCTCAAGGAAAACTGCCACCTCCCTACTCCACAGCTGCTTCCCTGTCTGCAAGAAACTGTGTATGCTCCTCCCTGCGGGATGGGTGGGGCCAGAGCCTGAGTTGAGTGGTTCTGCAATGGGGGAGGGGCTAAGCCAGGGAGCTGGGTCAGTGCAGGGATGGATGGAGGGAGGGAGGGAGGGGCAGAAGCAAGGGGGCAGCCCTGGTTCCCTGCACCTCCTCCCACAGGCATAGCCTTTCCTGGTGTTATGATAAAAGGGGTTGTATTTTTCTAACTGTCTGGGTAAAGGAAACAAGTGTCTGTTGACTTCTGATCTTACTCTCCCAGCTGCCAGTTAATCCCTCTGGATGCATCATATCCAACCTCCCAAGGATCCGAGGGGCAGGTTCAACTTTCATTCCATAGTTGGGGAAACTGACCAATAAACACATGGGTCTCATGCCTCAGGGTCAACTCCCGCAGAAAACTCCGGGTAATAACTCAGATTGTATATCTAAGGGTATATTTTCTTCTGTTTTCCTGTTTAATTCAACCCCAGGAATCAAATAATACAATAAAGAATAAAATGAGTTTAGAGGGCTCAGCATTTAATTCCCAGAGCGTTTGGTCCCACACAAACCACAGAGCTCAGTTATCCTGAGATAAAAGAAAAGGAAAGAGAAACATGAAAGGTTTCCCAGCTCAGTCACAGAGACATCTCATAGCCACATACTAAGGACACGGCATTAACTTAGGGGTGGAAAGGACACAAATGGAATAGAAGATGGAGCCATTTCCATTCAGATTCAAACCAAGTTAACGAGGCAGAAGAAACACTGGACACCATGGAAGAATAAGATGAAACGATCCAGTAGAGAGTGTCACAGATCTCGAAGGGACAGCACCTGGGGCTCTGGACATGACATTAGGAGGGAGGGGGCTGGGTGAGAGGAAGTACATGGAAAGGCCTGGGAGTAGGAACAAGAGGGTGATATGCAGAAGGTGGGCCCCACCAGGTGATGACAGGGAGCAAGTCTGCGGGAGATGGCCAAGTGCCACCATCTCTGCTGAGGGGTGCATGCGTCTGTCCTGGGAGCTGTGGCTGATGGAGAGGGAGGCTATGGCTCTATGTGGATGAGTTTCCAATGAGTGCCTCCCTGCAGCCACAGTACTGGGTGTTCTCAACAGAGCAGGAAAATAGGATCATGTACACGACATCATGAAAGAAAAAGCATCCTATTCCCAACTTATTCACAGACTTCTATTTCTGGTATCTATATTCCCAATGTGTCCACAAGTACATTTGGAAAAAGAAAAAAGATTTGTACGTGATATGACTGCATCTTTAGAAAACCCAAGTGATCACAAGCAGAGCACTTTTAACACCTAATGAGCCAAATACACTCATAAACAAAAATAGACCCAGAGACACAGACGAAAGAACAGACGTGGAACCTCAGAGGGAAGGCGGGGGAGGTTCGGTGGATGATGTGCATATATTCATCACCCCTGGACACAGACAATGGGGTGGTGAGGGCCTGGGGGGGGGTAGTAGGCTGGAAAAGGTTAATGGGGGGAAAGGGAAGCTATGTAAACCATTCAACAATAAAGATTATAAAAGCCAAGAATAACTGTCTTGGCCGGGTGGCTCCGTTGGTTGGAGCTTCATCCTGTACATTGAAAGGTTGTGGGTTTGAACCCAGGTCAGGGTGTGTAGGGGAGGCCACTGAGCTTGTGGTGCCTGGAGGAGGGAGGCTCCTCAGACCTAAACACAGTCCAGGCTTCACCCATGATCCAAGGCCTGTCCTCTGCTGAGTGAGACCGTACTTCCCAGCTTCCTGTGGAGTCCCTGGTCTCTGAGTCATAGAGCCACTTCCCCATGTTCCCCAGAATTCACTGCTGAGTAACCATCTATACTAATTAAAGGGTAATATGCTGATTAGACCAGACATCCCTCCAGACAAAGCCACCATGGCAGGGGCTGAGGCAGAGGTGGTTAGGGGCAACCAGGCTGGCAGGGGAGCAGTTAGGAGCCAGCAGTCCCAGATTGCGAGAGGGATTCCAGATTGGAGAGTGTTCAGGCTGGGCTGAGGGATACCCCCTCCCCCGTGCACGAATTTCGTGCACTGGGCCACTAGTCTTCAAATATATAAAGAACTGTCATATGAAAGTGGGGTTATGTTTTATCTTTTGTAGCTTCTGTGGGCTGAAATAAATTCAATAAATAAAAGTTATGGAAGGCAGATTCTTGATTACCCAAAGGAAGAGTACTCTCACAATGTCCTTCTCCAAAGGACTTCCAATCACTATAAGTTTTCAAGCAGAAATTGAATGCTTATAAGGCCCAGGTATTATGGAGGGGGTTTTGATTAGATGAGAAGTTTTGTCTAATTTTTTAGGTCTCTTCCTAAGTCTGTGATCCTGTTTCTCTCCTAACTGACCACTTCAATATGATTCTGATTCATGTTTTTTTTTTTAAAGAGTGATAAGGAAGATTTTATTTAAGGAGGACTACTTCAAAGGGTGTTAAAAAGTAGGATTTATAGTCAAAGAGCAAAGTGATACAACTTTTTATTTTTTATTTATTTAATTTATTTTTTATTGAGGTATTATATGTGTACATATCTTACCATTACCCCCCCCACCCCACACCCATACATGCCCTCACCCCCCAGAGTTTTGCGTTCATTGTTTATGCTTATATGCATGCATACAAGTCCTTCGTTTGATTTCTTATCTCCCCCACCTCTCCCTAACTTTCCCCCTGTAATTTGAAAGTCTGTTTGATGTTTTACTGTCTCTGTATCTATCTTTTTGTTCATCAGTTTATACTGTTCTTTACTATCCATAAATGAGTGAGATCATGTGGTATTTTTCTTTCATTGACTGGCTTATTTCACTTAGCATAATGTTCTCCATTTCCATCCAGGTTGCTGCAAATGATGAGAATTCCATCTTTTTTATGGCAGCATAGTATTCCATTGTGTAGATGTACCACAGTTTTCTGATCCAGTCATCTGCTGATGGGCACCTAGGCTGTTTCCAGATCTTAGCTATTGTAAATTGTGCTGCTATGAATATAGTGGTGCATATATCCTTTCTGATTGGTGTTTCTAGTTTCTTTGGATATATTCCCAGGAGTGGGATTACTGGGTCAAATGGGAGTTCCATTTTCAGTTTTTTGAGGAAACTCCATACTGTTCTCCACAGTGGCTGCACCAGTCTGCATTCCCACCAGCAGTGCACGAGGGTTCCTTTTTCTCCGCATCCTCGCCAACACTTGTCGTTTGTTGATTTGTTGATGATAGCCATTCTGACAAGTGTGAGATGGTACCTCATTGTTGTTTTGATTTGCATCTCTCGGATAATAAGTAACTTTGAACATGTTTTCATGTGTCTCTTGGCCTTCCTTCTGTCTTCTTTTGAAAATATTCTGTTTAGGTCTGTTGCCCATTTTTTTATTGGATCATTTATCTTCCTTTTATTAAGTTGCATGAGCTGACTGTAGATGTTGGAGATTAAACCTTTATCAGTGATAGCATTTGCAAATATGTTCTCCCATGCAGTGGGCTTTCTTGTTGTTTTGTTGATTGTTTCTTTTTCTGTAAAAAAGCTTTTTATTTTGATGTAGTCCCATTTGTTAATTTTCTCTTTAGCTTCCATTGCCCTAGGGGCAGTGTCAGTGAGGAAGTTCTTTTGGCATATGTCTGAGATTTTGTTGCCTGTGGATTCCTCTAGTATTTTTATGGTTTCCCGTCTTATGTTTAAGTCCTGTATCCATTTTGAGTTTATTTTTGTGTATGGTGTAAGTTGGTGATCTAGTTTCATTTTTTTGCATGTATCTGTCCAATTTTCCCAACACCATTTATTGAAGAGACTGTCTTGACTCCATTGTATGTTCATGCCTCCTTTGTCAAATATTAATTGAGCATAGTAGTTTGGGTCGATATCTGGATTCTCTATTCTGTTCCATTGATCAATATGTCTGTTCTTGTGCCAGTATCAGGCTGTTTTGAGAACAGTGGCTTTGTAATACAGCTTGAAATCTGGTATTGAGATCCCACCTACTTTATTCTTCTTTCTGAGGATTGCTGTGGCTATTCGGGGTCTTTTTTTATTCCAGATGAATTTTTGAGAGTTCTTTCTAGGTCTGTGAAATATGCTGTTGGTATTTTGATGGGGAGTGCATTTAATCTGTAGATTGCTTTGGGTAGTATGGACATTTTAATGATGTTGATTCTACCAATCCATTAACATGGTATGTTCTTCCATCTGTTTACGTCTTCCTCTATCTCTTTTTTCAGTGTCCTGTAGTTTTCTGCGTATAGGTCTTTTACCTCCTTAGTTAAGTTTATTCCTAGGTATCTTAATTTTTTTGGTACGATGGTAAATGGGATTGCTTTTTTAGTCTCTCTTTCTGTAAGTTCATTATTGGCGTATAGAAATGCCATAGATTTCTAGAGCAGAAAGAAAAAAGAAAAAAAGAAAAGAAAAAAAAGTAAGAGAGACAAGAACGATACAAAGAGAGAAAAGGGGAACAAACTATATATATTTGGAGTAAACTCCACTAGAACAACCACTATTCCCAGCAAATTCCAGCAACACGAGCCTGGAGATTAATACAAACTGCAACACCAGCTAATATCAAGTGAGGCAAGGGAAAACAAAAGTAAAAAACAAACAAAAACAAAGCAAACAAAAGAACCAACCAAACCAACAAAAAGAATAATCAAAACAATCTCATAAAAAAAGCATAAAAATTCAATCTAATCAACATTCAAGCAAACAACAACAAAAGGCCAGAGAGAAAAATAATTTTTTTAAGGTAACGTAGTGAGAGGTTTGTATGGATTTGGATCAGGGGGTTGGGAATTAGATATATAAGTAGGGTGAAGTTTTAGCAGGGAGTAAACTGAAAAAGTAGGGAAAATCAAAAGCCAGAAAGGGTTAAGATAAACTGGGGACCAAAAGGGGAAAGGTTAGGAGGAGAGTGATGGTATAATGTTAGCTTTGAGATAGGGTAAAACGATTGTAAGGAAAGATGCAAATCGAATGTAGGACACTAATCCCAAAATAAAAGAAAGAGAAAATCAAATGACATTTAAAAAAAAAGTAAAATAATAGTAATAATAATGCTGATTGAAAATAAAAATGTAATATTAAAAAGGTTAAAATCAAGTGAGGAAAAAGAAAAAAAAATAGTTTCTTAAAAGATGCAAAAAATGAAAATAAAAAAATGAGAATAAAAAGTTAAAAAATTGAAAAAAGAATTTAAAATTAAAAAATAGGGAGACTAAAATGTGCAGTAGCGGCTGTCATTCACTTCCTCTATTATTCTGTTTGGTACGCCTGTTTCCCAGTCTGGGCGGTATTTCAGTTCAGCTTCGCTCCATGGCTCCTCAGTGTTGTAAGCCAGTCCTGCTTTTTAAGCCAGCCGTGTCTTAATTTCTCGTATTTATTTTTTATTACACCAGAGACAATTAGGTTTTCAGCCCCTGGGTGGCAGTGTTTCTGAATTTACTTCTGGGCCTCTCTAGCTTTTTTTTTTTTCCCCCTCTATGGCACTCGCTACCCGTTTGTGGAGGTGTGCGCCTCAGAGCTGCCTCTCCGATGGTCACACCCAGCTCTGCTCCCCAGGTTCCGAAAAAACAACTTCCCCCTGCAGTCTTTCAGGGTTTTTCCACCTGGGTTTTCCTATGTATTGAGCTTAGTAATCAGGGTCGGAAAGAGCCCAAGTGTGCGGACAGTGGGTCTGTGCGCCAGACTAAGGATCCTGCACTCCTTTGAAAATTCTTAGTCTGACCCTCCTCGTCAGACTAAAATGAATTGCTTTTAAGAGGTCACTTCTGTTAGCAGCTCAGAGGACCCCCTTCCACATTCACGGATCACGGCAGTTCCAACTGCCGCCGTTTTTTCTAGGCACAGACCTCCTGGTTCCTGCTGGTCCTGCGGCTTGCTCGCTTCCCTCACCCAGCGCTTCCCTCACCCACCACGGGGATTAGAAACCACACCTTATTTCAGGCGAAATCTGACCTTTCTGTGGTGTAGTAAAGAGTTCCTTTGAATCAGAATGTTTGCGCCGATTGGGGACCGGTGTTCTGGTCTGATTCATCTTTTTAGAGAGACTTTGTCCCCTCAATTTTGCAAAGAGAGTCCTCCTCAGCAACACCAAGCACTTAATGACAGGGCAGTATTGGATTAGCAAAGTTCATTTCACCCTATATAATAAATGATCAAAGAACATAGATGTTAGAGACTCTCTCCAAGGCACAAATGTCTTTCTACATTTTAGGTCCTTTGGTCCTCCATGACTTATAAAAATTGAGCTCTTCCTATATCGCCCTTAATTTCTTTCTTCTCAAACTGCTTCAAAACATCTGTGTTCATTTTCATAGTGTTGGGGAGGAAAATATTTTTGTTCACCCTTATAGGTTCTTCTAGCTGCTCTAGTAACTAAATTGACATGAGGCAGAGTATTTAAAACATATGTACATGGGCCACATAAGTATATGGGACCCAAAGGCAATCAGGTAGTTGAGGCTTATATGCCATCTTGAGCTAAGGAGTGGGGGGGTAGGGGTCTGGGACTTTAAACAGGGAGGAAAACAATTCACAGGAAGTTGTGAAAAGCAAATATTTGGTAAACAAAAATTTGCCATGCCATGCAGATAAGTCTTTCTGATAGAAAAACTTATCTCTCCTAATAGTAATTCTTTTTAGGCAATAAAGAGGAAGGTAAAACACTTTTCTTGAGTCTGTTGGACCTTGATTGTCTTCAGCTTGAAATACTCTCCATGCCAAAGTGGCAGATTCTGGGATGACTCGCCCTGATCTCTAGCAGCAGCATATCCTGGCTTCCTACAATAAAAATACTCATAATCATCCCTAATTATACATTCAAGGGGATTAGACCCGGTGATTGTTAAAATATTTTTTTAAAAGGTACTTAGGAAAGTGGTGGAATTGCCTTCATTGCTTGATTTAATTACTAGGAGACATTCCAAAAACTAATCTCTACTGCTTAGAATTCTGGGTTTGAGTTAATTGACCCCTGGGGCTGTTCCTGTGCTAATTCTTTAGTATTATATTGCACATACCAAGGGAGTAAATAATTTTTATATGGATTTGGATAAATCATAAAGTAATAAAAATGCTAATGCTCAGAGAGACAAATCCAGAGATTTTTAGTGGTCAGGTTGCTTTTGGACCTCAGTGAGAACTATTCACCCATGGTGCATGAAACAAACATTTCCAACTGCCAGTTTCCTGATTCAATAGTGCAGCTGGCTTCTAGACAGCATTTAATTTACTTACTTTCAATGGAATCAGTTACATTCATGGCCAAGAAGGGCCATCAAATGAGACATTTTTCTTTCTTGTACCTTTATTCATAACTGTTTCATGCATAGATAGTGTTCTTATTTTTAAAAGAAAGTATTTAAGGAAGATTTCCAATTCTTCTTCCAGTATAGCTGCAATACTTGGGGATTCTTTTCTTTTCTCCTCATACCAAGCCCTAACTCTTTATGAGCAGTTTAAAGGCTTTTTTTTAATTTTTATTTTTATTGAGGTATTATATGTATACATATCTTACCATTACCCCCCCACCCCACACACACACATGCCCTCCCCCCCAGAGTTTTGCGTTCATTGTTTATGCTTATATGCATGCATACAAGTCCTTCGTTTGATTTCATAACTCCCCCACCTTTCCCAAACTTTCCCCCTGTAATTTGAAAGTCTGTTTGATGCTTTACTGTCTCTGTATCTATCTTTTTGTTCACCACTCTATAATGTTCTTTACTATTCCTAAATGAGTGAGATCATGTGGTATTTTTCTTTCATTGACTGGCTTATTTCACTTAGCATAATGTTCTCCAATTCCATCCAGGTTGCTGCAAATGATGAGAATTCCTTCTTTTTTATGGCAGCATAGTATTCCATTGTGTAGATGTACCACAGTTTTCCGATCCAGTCATCTGCTGATGGGCACCTAGGCTGTTTCCAAATCTTAGCTATTGTAAATTGTGCTGCTATGAACATAGTGGTGCATATATCCTTTCTGATTGGTGTTTCTAGTTTCTTCGGATATATTCCCAGGAGTGGGATTACTGGGTCAAATGGGAGTTCCATTTTCAGTTTTTTGAGGAAACTCCATACTGTTCTCCACAGTGGCTGCACCAGTCTGCATTCCCACCAGCAGTGCACGAGGGTTCCTTTTTCTCCGCATCCTCGCCAACACTTGTCGTTTGTTGATTTGTTGATGATAGCCATTCTGACAAGTGTGAGATGGTACCTCATTGTTGTTTTGATTTGCATCTCTCGGATAATAAGTAACTTTGAACATGTTTTCATGTGTCTCTTGGCCTTCCTTCTGTCTTCTTTTGAAAATATTCTGTTTAGGTCTGTTACCCATTTTTTTATTGGATCATTTATCTTCCTCTTATTAAGTTGCATGAGCTGACTGTAGATGTTGGAGATTAAACCTTTATCAGTGATAGCATTTGCAAATATGTTTTCCCATGCAGTGGGCTTTCTTGTTGTTTTGTTGATGGTTTCTTTTGCTGTAAAAAAGCTTTTTATTTTGATGTAGTCCCATTTGTTAATTTTCTCTTTAGCTTCCATTGCCCTAGGGGCAGTGTCAGTGAAGAAGTTCTTGTGGCATATGTCTGAGATTTTGTTGCCTGTGGATTCCTCTAGTATTTTTATGGTTTCCCGTCTTATGTTTAAGTCCTGTATCCATTTTGAGTTTATTTTTGTGTATGGTGTAAGTTGGTGATCTAGTTTCATTTTTTTGCATGTATCTGTCCAGTTTTCCCAACACCATTTATTGAAGAGACTGTCTTGACTCCATTGTATGTTCATGCCTCCTTTGTCAAATATTAATTGAGCATAGTGGTTTGGGTCGATATCTGGGTTCTCTATTCTGTTCCATTGATCAATATGTCTGTTCTTGTGCCAGTACCAGGCTGTTTTGAAAACAGTGGCTTTGTAATACAGCTTGAAATCTGGTATTGAGATCCCACCTACTTTATTCTTCTTTCTGAGGATTGCTGAGGCTAGTCGGGGTCTTTTTTTATTCCAGATGAATTTTTGGAGAGTTCTTTCTAGGTCTGTGAAATATGCTGTTGGTATTTTGATGGGAAGTGCATTGAATCTGTAGATTGCTTTGGGTAGTATGGACATTTTAATGATGTTGATTCTACCAATCCATGAACATGGTATGTTCTTCCATCTGTTTACGTCTTCCTCTATCTCTTTTTTCAGTGTCCTGTAGTTTTCTGCGTATAGGTCTTTTACCTCCTTAGTTAAGTTTATTCCTAGGTATCTTAATTTTTTTGGTGCGATGGTAAATGGGATTGCTTTTTTAGTCTCTCTTTCTGTAAGTTCATTATTGTTGTATAGAAAAGCCATAGATTTCTTGGCGTTAATTTTGTATCCCGCTACATTGCCGAATTCATTTATTAAGTCTATTAGTTTTTTGATGGAATCTTTTGGGTTTTTTATGTACAATATCATGTCATCTGCAAATAAGGACAGCTTCACTTCTTCTTTTCCAATTTGGATGCCTCTTATTTCTTCTTCTTGCCTAATTGCGATAGCTAATACTTCCAGTACTATGTCAAACAGGAGTGGTGAGAGTGGGCATCCCTGTCTTGTTCCTGTTCTTAGGGGAAATGGTTTTAGTTTTTGCCCATTGAGTATGATGTTTGCTGTGGGTTTATCATAAATAGCTTTTATTATGTTGAGGTATGAGCCTTCTATTCCCACCTTGTTGAGAGTTTTTATCAAGAAAGGGTGTTGGATTTTGTCAAATGCTTTTTCTGCATCTATTGATATGACTATGTGATTTTTATCTCTCAATTTGTTTATGTGATGTATCACGTTTATTGATTTGCGGATATTGTACCATCCTTGCATTCCTGGAATAAATCCTACTTTGTCATGGTGTATGATCTTTCTGATGTACTACTGGAGCCGATTTGCTAGAATTTTGTTGAGGATTTTGGCATCAATGTTCATGAGGGATATTGGCCTGTAATTCTCTTTCATTGAGTTGTCTTTATCTGGTTTTGGTATTAGGGTGATGCTGGCTTCATAGAAGGAGCCTGGAAGTGTTCCTTCCTCTTGAATTTTTTGGAATAGTCTGAGGAGGATAGGTTTTAGTTCTTCCTTGAAAGTTTGATAAAACTCTCCTGTGAAGCCATCTGGCCCCGGGCTTTTGTTTGCCGGCAGCTTTTTGATGACTGCTTCAATTTCTTCCATAGTTACTGGCATGTTGAGCTGTTTAGAATCTTCCTGATTGAGTTTTGGAAGGTTGTATTTTTCTAGGAATATGTTCATTTCCTCTAGGTTGTCCAGTTTGTTGGAATAGAGTTGTTCGTAGTATTTTGTAACAATCCTTTGTATCTCAGCGGGGTCTGTTGTTATTTCACCTCTTTCATTTCTGATTTTGTTTATTTGGGTCCTCTCTCTTTGCTTCTTGGTGAGCCTGGCTAGAGGTCCATCAATCTTGTTTATCCTTTCAAAGAACCAGCTCTTGGTTTTGTTGATCTTTTGTATTGTTTCTTTGGTCTCTATGTCGTTTATCTCCGCTCTGATCTTTATTATTTCTTTCCTTCTGCTTACACTGGGCTTATCTTGTTGCTCTCTCTCTAATTCTTTGAGTTGTTGGGTTAGGTAATTTATTACCATTGTTTCTTGTTTTTTGCAGTAGGCTTGTAGAGCTACGAACTTCCCTCTCAGGACTGCTTTCGCTGTGTCCCATAGATTTTGGATTGTTGTGTTTTCATTGTCGTTTGTTGCCATGATGTTTTTTATTTCTTCCTTGATGTCTTTGGTAACCCAGTCATGGTTTAATAGCATGCTGTTTAGTCTCCAAGTGTTTGATTTCTTTGGGTTGTTTTTATTGTAGTTGATTTCCAGTTTTATGCCACTGTGATCTGAGAAGATACTTGATATGATTTCTATCTTCTTGAATTTGGAGAGACTTTGCCTATGTCCTAACATATGGTCTATCTTTGAAAATGACCCATGTGCACTTGAGAAGAATGTATATTCTGTGGCTTTGGGGTGAAATGTTCTGAAGATGTCGATTAATTCCATCTGTTCTAGTGAGTCATTTAGGATTGATGTTTCTTTGCTGATTTTTTGTTTAGAGGATTTGTCCAATGGTGATAGTGGGGTATTGAAGTCTCCTACTATGATTGTATTACTGTCAATCTCTCCTTTGATATCTTCCAGGAGTTTTTTAATGTATCTTGGTGCTCCTGTATTGGGTGCATATATGTTTACCAGCGTTATTTCTTCTTGTTGGATTTCTCCCTTTAGTATTATGAAGTGGCCTTCATTATCTCTTGTTATGTCCTTCACTTTGAGATCTAATTTGTCAGATATAAGTATTGCAACCCCAGCTTTTTTTTCATTTCCATTTGCCTGGAAAACCTTTTTCCATCCCTTTACTCTCAGTCTGTATGCATCCTTTTTTTTGAGGTGGGTTTCCTGTAGACAGCAGATATCTGGGTTTTGTTTTCTTATCCAGTCTGTTACCCTGTGTCTTTTGATCGGGGCATTCAATCCATTTACATTTAAAGTTATTATTGATAGGTACTTATTTGACGCCATTTTTATTCTATACCCCTGTGTACCTTCTTTGCTTCCTATTTCTTTCTTTTTTTTTTTTTTTTACAGCCGACCCTTTAGCATTTCTTTCATTGCTGGTTTGGTGGTGATAAACTCCCTTAGTCCTTTTTTGTCTGTGAAGCTCCTTATTTCACCTTCAATTTTGATTGATAGCCTTGCTGGGTACAGTATTCTTGGATTTAGACCCTTCCTTTGCATGACTTGGTATATTTCATTCCATTCCCTTCTGGCCTGATGAGTTTCTGTTGAGAAATCAGTTGCTAGTCTGATGGGGGTTCCTTTGTATGTAACTGTCTGTCTCTCTCTGGCCGCTTGTAAGATTCTTACTTTGTCGTTGGTGTTTTCCAACTTAACTATAATGTGCCTTGGCGTCGGTCTTTTGGGGTCCATTTTGCTTGGAACTCTGTGAGCTTCTTGGATTTGTGTGGGTTTTTTCTTCCCTATATCAGGGAAGTTTTCTGTTATTATTTCTTCAAACAGGTTTTCTATTCCTTGCTCAGTTTCCTTTCCTTCTGGCACCCCTATTATCCTGATGTTGTTTTGTTTTGTATTGTCCCGAAGTTCCCTTACGCTCTCCTCAATCTTTCTAATTTTTGTTTCTAGAAGCTGTTGTAATTGGGTATTTTTTTCCATCTTGTCTTCTAGCTCACTTATGCGGTCCTCTGCTTCATCTAGTCTACTCTTGATGCTTTCTATTGAGTTCTTTACAGCAGCGATGTCATTTTTCATTTCTTCTTGGTTCTTCTTCATTTCTTCTTGGTTCTTACTCATATTGTCAAATTTGTCTTCCATCCTTTTCAGCCACTTTATGACCATTTCTCTGAATTCTTTCTCTGATAGGTTGTTTGCCTCTAAATCGTTTACTTCCTTTTCTGGTGATGCCTGCTTCTCTTTCCTGTGGGGGCTGTTTCTTTGTCTCCTCATGGTTTCTCTTCTCCGGATGTCTGGTTATATAGATTTCTCTCTCTGGCGTTGATTTAAAGGTATAAAATACAACACAACCAGGCACAACAGACAAGGCACTGAACAGAATTGTATTCACGATATTAATAACCTCCAATAAAGGTAACCATCAGAGAAAGACAAATTAGGGAATAGGAGTGGAAGAGGGAGAGTAAAAAGAAAGAACAACAACGAAAAAAGAAAAAAAAACAAGGAGTGTGAATCTGAACTTGGGAAAAGAGCAGAAAGAAAGAAAAGAAAAAGAAATAACAGAAAAGAAAAAGAAAAGAAAAAAAAAGTAAGAGAGACAAGAATGATACTAAGAGAGAAAAGGGGAACAAACTATATATATGGGGAGTAAACTCCACTAGAACAACCACTATTCCCAGCAAATTCCAGCAACACGAGCCTGGAGATTAATACAAACTGCAACACCAGCTAATATCAAGTGAGGCAAGGGAAAACAAAAGTAAAAAACAAACAAAAACAAAGCAAACAAAAGAACCAACCAAACCAACAAAAAGAATAATCAAAACAATCTCATAAAAAAGCATAAAAATTCAATCTAATCAACATTCAAGCAAACAACAACAAAAGGCCCGAGAGAAAAATAATTTTTTTAAGGTAGCGTAGAGAGAGGTTTGTATGGATTTGGAGCAGGGGGTTGGGAATTAGATATATAAGTAGGGTGAAGTTTTAGCAGGGAGTAAACTGAAAAAGTAGGGAAAATCTAAAGCCAGAAAGGGTTAAGATAAACTGGGGACCAAAAGGGGAAAGGTTAGGAGGAGAGTGATGGCATAATGTTAGCTTTGAGATAGGCTATGACGATTGTAAGGGAAAGATGCAAATCGAATGTAGGACACTAATCCAAAAATAAAAGAAAGAGAAAATCAAATGACATTAAAAAAAAGTAAAATAATAGTAATAATAGTGCTGATTGAAAATAAAAATGTAATAATTAAAAAGGTCAAAATCGAGTGAGGAAAAAGAAAAAAAAAGAAAAAAAAGAAAAAAAATTAGTTTCTTAAGTAAAAGATGCAAAAAATGAAAATAAAAAAATAAGAGAATAAAAAATTTTAAAAAAGAATTGAAAATTAAAAAATAGGAAGACTAAAATGTGCAGTAGCGGCTGTCATTCACTTCCTCTATTATTCTGTTTGGTACGCCTTTTTCCCAGTCTGGGCGGTATTTCAGTTCAGCTTCATTCCAGAGCTCCTCAGTGTTGGAAGCCAGTCCTGCTTTTTAAGCCAGCCGTGTCTTAATTTCTCGTATTTATTTTTTATTACACCAGAGACAATTAGCGTTTCAGCCCCTTGTTGGCAGTGTTTCTGAATTGACTTCCTGGCCTCTCTAGCTCTTTTTTTTTTTTTTTTCCCCTCTATGGCACTCACTACCGGTTTGTGGAGGTGTGCGCCTCAGAGCTGCCTCTCTGATGGTCACACGCAGTTCTGGTCCCCAGGTTCCGAAAAAACACCTTCCCCCTGCAGTCTTTCAGGGTTTCCACCTGGGTTTTTCTATGTGTTGGGCTTAGCGATCAGAGTCGGAAAGAGCCCAAGTGTGCGGACCGTGGGTCTGTGCACCAGGCTAAGGAGCCTGCACTCCTTTGAAAACTCCTAGTCTGACCCTCCTCGTCAGATTAAAATGAGTTGCTTTCAAGAGGTCACTTCTGTTAGCAGCTCAGAAGACCCCCCTCCTCATTCACGGATCACGGCAGTTCCAAGTGCCGCTGACTTTTCTAGGCACAGACCTCCAGGCTCCTGCGGGTCCTGCGGCTGCCGCGCTTCCCTCACCCAGCGCTTCCCTCACCCACCGCGGGGATTAGAAACCGCAGCCTATTTCAGACGAAATCTGACCTTTCCGTGGTGCAGTGAAGAGTTTCTTTGAATCCGAATGTTTGCGCTGATACGGGACCGGTGGTCTGGTGCTCCCAGCAGCTCAGTGTTTGCAGTTGTCGCGGAAAGTCAGGTTTCCACTAAAATCCTCCTTTCCTTGCAAGATGGCGATGCGCCCGGCGAGCCCGCAGCTCCAGGAGGGGACCCAGCCCCTGTGGGTGCTGCGCGGTCAGAGGAACACTGCCCAGCACTCCCCCGCCTTCTCCTGGAGTCCAGCTGTCCCTTGGCTTGCTCACATACACTCCCTCTGCGAGCCTCTGCTGCTCCGACTCTCCGCCCCAGGAACAGACTCCAAACCCGACTCTATTCTGTCGCCATTTTCTCCCGACCTAGAGCAGTTTAAAGGCTTTTTATCTTATTCCTTTCTCAGGAGAAGTTAAAGGATAAACATGGAATCTGGTGAAAGAAAAACTGAAGCATATTAAATTTTATTGGAGCAAAAATCAATTTGCTCAGTTCCAAACCAGAAGTGGATAGAAACAGGCAGTGCCAAACCAGAAGTGGATAGATACACTCCCCTGATAGTAGCTGGGGAAATTTTTTTTCATACAGAAAAGGCAAAAGCAACATAAGGAAATTATTGATTAGCTATAGTTCAAAACCTAGTTGGATATTTTTGGTTAGTTGTACTTAGGTTTCAATTTTGTAACTTTGATGTATTTGTAGGCTTAGATTTTGATTTTCCTACCTAGGCACCTTTCGTCTAATGACCTCCTTGTTTAATCCAACAATTTGTTACACAGATAAGGAATCAGAGGCCCGGGGTGCGGGTAGGGGGTAACTCAGGATATTATTCTACGTCACAAGCTAACAGTGTTGAAAAAGCCAAAGTTAAAATCTTTACATCTGTGTTTTTTCTCCTGCTTTAAGCTGTCACTTTAGAAGCCTTTAGGCCTGTGGCTTTGCCCTTCAATTTACTATGTCTGTATTAGCATACAATTCTAAACAAATCTGATCTTTTTATGGAAGGTTTCACCTTTCCCATTTTCAATCAATTGATTTAAATAGATGAAAATACAAATATTTCATGGCATACTTAACAGAATGATTCAATTGACTTTGGATAGGAGGCACCTGACACTTGATGAAAACCCGGATTGACAGCAAAAAATAAAAATTAACCTCTTTGATTTGCATTTAACTTATTTTATTCTTTGTGTTCTTCAGAAATAACCCCATTTTGATCTGTAACATTTGTAAAATTGGTCTTAGATAAAATAGAAAGATCTCTGTCAAAAACTACCTGGTTTTGACATATCCTACAGTGTTCCCCTTTGCCAGCTTCAGGGTGGGCCTTAGGTAGCTTGGAAATGTAACACCTCTGATAATGATTGAGGTATATTTTCATAATAAAAATCAGAGCAAATTCAAATCAATCATTGACATTGTCGGTTATAATTTGCTTCATTGGAGGACGATGATTGGAGGAATGCTGATTTTAATTGCATCTGCCTGAAGTGTGCCAGCACTGGTCTATGGCTGTTGAAAGTGGGCTCCTCCTGGAAATGATGATAATGGAGGAACATTATAGATTCCAGAGGAAAACAGGTAACTCACCTCCCTCCATAAGACCATATTAATCCTCCTCGGCCAAATTTACTGCTTTACTTAGTTTTTTCTTCATTTACCATTTCCCTTCTGTTCTGGAAGCTTTCTTTTTAAAAAAACATATTTTTATTTATTTCAGAGAGGAATGGAAAGGGAGAGAGAGATAGAAATGTCAATGCTGCCTCCTGCATGCCCCACACTGGAAATTGAGCCCTCAACCCTGACCTGAATTGAACCGTGACTTCCTGGTTCATAGGTTGATGCTCAATCACTAAGCCACACAGGCAGGGCTGGAAGATTTCTTTATCAATACTTCTGTTCTCTTGTATATTCAATGTCCCCTTTCTGCATGTTATTTTTTTACCCTCAGCTTACAAACTTTTTCATGTTTCCCCATGTACAAATAATGAAGGGGGGCAGAATATGTCACCCTTTTGGCATAAGAATTCTCTTGAGCTGGTTATTTTTAAGAAACAGCAGATACAGGAAAAGCTTGAAATCCAAGCAGACAGTTACCCTTTTGTAAGGGACACTTACCTTTATAAGGGAAATCTCTATTTGTAAGGGTGTCTCTCTCTGTACCAGGAAGAGGAGGATGACTAAATGTCTATAAACTCTAATCAGTGGAGAAAGCAAGGACTTAAATATACATAACAACCTTACCCGAGTTTACTGTGCTTTGCCTGATAACCTCCCATAACTGCCTCCTCAATATCCTTTATCTTTACTGGAGATAGTATTTAAGGTGGTGGCTTGGGCTATTTCAGGAAGTTATTTGGTTTTCTGGGGTCTCTCCCATGTATACAGGAAGTATACATATTATTAACCTTCTACTTGTTTTTCTTTTGTTCTGATCTCAGCCAAGAACCTGGAAAGGTAGAGGAAAAATTAATTTTACTTCCCTACAATAGAACAAAAATCTCCTTAATCCTGATATATTCTGTAGGAGTAGATACAAATTAAAAATAAGAGATTTAAGTCACCCAATAAAAATAAGGAATAGATTCCCTCCTTCCTCTTTGTTTCAGAATTTCTTTCTCCGTCCTTTTCAAATGTATATAAATCTTTACAATGACAAAATAACCTCTCACCAATCTCACAACTTAGGAAAATTTCCTTAAGGACCTGGGAGCCATATTTTTGAGATGTAAACATCAAGGGTGATAGCACCCCCCTCTCCCATTCCTAAGTGAGCATAAGACCCTAACATCAGAAGGTATCTTGCTCCAATTTGCAAAACTACCAGCTGTCATTAAGATATGAGAAATTTGTTTCCCTACCTGATATAGTTGGTCTCTTCAATTTCCATGATAAAATGAAGATGAATTATGTGTGACAAAAGGTGCTGTCAAGTTCTCTTGTAGGCAGCAGGGAAAGGCACCAGATGTTAGACCCATGGGGGTCTGACAGGACCTAGGTTCAGCAACCTGGATACTTGAGTGCACACTCTTACTTAAGGACTACATATTGTTTATCTTGAAAACATGTCCATAATGGATTTTATATTTTTAGACATATAAAAGGATAAACTTTCTTTTTGTTTCTGCAACATTGTAGCGGATTGCTTGTAATGTCCATCACAGTCTGTTTTAATGATTATTCAATAATTAAACTGTTTTCTGTTTTTATTACCTCTGTGGAGAGGTTTTCTGGGTTGGGAAAAATTTTGTTTCTTTTAATTATAGGCAAACCTCATTTTATTGTATTTCATTGCATTTTAAAGCTCAAAGGCTTGTGGCAACCCTATATTAAGTGATAGCATTTTTTAGCAATAAAACATTTTTGAATTAAGGTATTCACATGTTTTCAGACACAATGATATTGCACACTCAATAGACTACAGAGTGGTATAAACATAATTTTTTAAATGCACTGGGAAACAAAAAAAAAATAGTTCAACTCACTCTATTGCATTATTCACTTCATTGCAATGGTGTGGAACCAAACGCACAATATCTTTAAGGTACGCCTTTATATTTCCTCAACACTCCTAACTTTAGCTTAAGTCCCTTCTTTTTGGCAGCAAATTGATTGAAGGCTTCTGCTTCTTCTTGGCCTACTTACTAATTAGCCAAGTGTTCCCAAACTTTGCTGCAACACTGGAATCATCTGGGGAATCTTTAAAAAAAAACAAAACTGATACCAGACATCCTGATTTAATTGGTATATGTTATGACTTGGGAATCAAGGTTTCTAAAAGTCCACACAAGTTGTTTCTCGTGTGCAGCAAAGTTTGGAAACCACTGGCTTCTGATTATACTAACTGAAACTATTCTGAGGTTGGAAGGTAGTCTAATCCAGGACCAGAAGGAGCTGAGATTAAACTTTTACTGTACTATTTCCCTTCAGCAAGTATACCACTGTGCCTCACAAAAACTCCTATACCAGTTTTTAGATAGGCTCCTCTGAGCCCTGTTTTTAACCAGACCTTTTTCTTATGGCTTGCGTTTGACCTGACTTGTCCTCTTGTAGCAAGCCTCCTGCTAAGTTACTTTAGCAAGAATCCATCCACATTTTTTAAAATTTTATTTTTATTGTTGACACTATTACAGATGTGCCCATTTCCTCCCCCATTTTGCCCACTCTTACCTAGCCCCCATCCCTACTCCTTCCCTCTGGCTGTCATTATGACTGTTGTCTGGAATCCACATTCTTGATACCTGATTGTCCTTGATATCTGACCAAATTCTTCATTCCTCACTTTTGATATATAATTACCCTTAACCTACCTTCAGCAATAGTCTGCTTTATTCAGTTTATCAAGAATCCTCCTACCTTTGATTTTTTCTCTACTCATTCACCCCCTTCCCTGCCCTCCTTTGCTATAAATTTTTATTTGTCCTTGTATTCAGAACTGAGCCCGGTTCTATACTGAGGCCTCCTTTCCGCTATCGCCACAATTCCTGAATAAAATCTGTTTTAACGCTTTACTGTCAAGATCTGGTTTCCTTCAAGCCTCAGTGTCCTCAATCTCTAAAACAGAGTTAATAATGCCCCTTCTTAGATAATCACAGTAAAGATAAAATGACTTCATACATGTAAAGCACTTAGTGTTCAATAAATATTAACTGCTATTATTACAATTATCTCCACCTCCCTTGACAGAATCTAGTATTTTTTTTTTCAGTTTCTTCAAATTCTCTAAGCCATCTCTTATTGTTTATCATCCCTTCCTTGAAATTCTCTCCTCCTCTGGCTTCTGTTGAATTGCATTCTCCTGCTTCTTCTGTTACCTCCTTGATTTTTCCTTCTCCCACTTCCCTTTTCCCACATCTTAATGGTAAGAGTGACGTAAGAATGTGTCTCTTCTGAAACTATATGATCCTATTAACCAATGTAACCCCAATAAATTTAATAAAACAAGAATGTGGTTCTTATTTCTTCACACTCACCCTTTATAGACTCATCCAGTCTTAATGCCTACAAGTTTAATTTCTGTGCAAATACATCCCATAGCAGAAAACATAATCTGGCATCTTATAGCCAGTATACTTTCATAGAAGGGATGAATTCTATATTTTTGACCCTCACCTCTTCCCAATTTCACAAAGACCTGCTGAGCCAAATATATCTCTCTGCATGTTCCGCCCTATCTCTATACATTCAGCATTTTTTAAATTTTCTTTTAATAGTGCAAACACATCTTAGCCACACAGATATAAAATCTTGAAAAAAGCTTTGACTCCTCATACCCCTTTGCCTACATAGCCAGTCACTTGCCAGGTTTGGTTAAATCTAACTCTAGGTAATATGTAGAAAATTACCTATTAACTAGTCTTATAGCTCTTACTTTCATGGGAGACAACTATTAATGCAATTACCCCTCCTAACCTCTCTTTTAAACCAATAGTTATGAGTTTTTAAACAGCAAAATAATTTTAATAAGCCACAACTGTCAATTTCTACTTTATGAGTAGCTGCAGGCAAGAGGTGGGTTTAGCAAACCTAATTTTAATATATAAGTTATACATTTTTCTATAAAACAGTGGAAGTTGCAGTAAATCTTAAGAAATATTAACAGTCAGAATTTAATTTTGTTTCTGTTTTATAAGCAATTGGACAAACATATGAATGACAGATACAACAATATCTACCAGAGACAAAAAGATGTACTACTTTTCATTGCCGTATTTTTAGTGACACCATGGTAACTCCTGCTTGTGAAGAGAGTTTATTCATTTTCAAGGAAGAAAAGGTCACAGTCAAATCATTGTTAGGTGATTGATATACAATTTCACTGTTGAACATATTTGCTGGTATTCAGTTTTACTATGCTGTTAAGAGTAGGGCCACTGTGTCGCACATTTCCAATAGGTACTTTTATCATTGACCATTTAAAAATATTTTATTTTTATTTATTTTAATATATTTTATTGATTTCAGAGAGTAAGGAACAGGAAGAGAGAGAGATGGAAACATCAGTGATGAGAGGGAATCATTGATCGGCTGCCTCCTGCATGCCCCACATTGGGGATAAAGCCTGCAACCCAGGCATGTGCTCTTGACCAATGTAGCTATTTTGAATTTTACTTTAATTGCAAATATATGACACTATGCATTTGTCAAAACCCATAGAACTTTATAGCACAAAGAGAGAACATTAATATGTGAAATATAAGTGCTGACCTAAGTAATTTTGGAAAAGAGTGGAGACTATAAAACTAAGGCAAAAGGAACTATCCACAAGAACTGTATTCTACTTGACAATGTTGCTCCCAGAGAAGTATGGGTTAATTTTGAAACTAGTATGTGAAGTATGTAAGAGTTGAACAATTAAGTAAATTTATAGTATATGGCAGAAACTAGATTTCCCATGCTTGTAGTAAGAGTTTATAGAGAAGCAAGAAAGGGAAGAAAGCTAAAATTGATTCATGTTGTACTGGATTACAGTCCATACTTATATAACTAAATGACTTAATTAATAAATGAGTTAAGGAAAAGAGACAAGTTCCCATGAAGAAGAATCCCAAGTAATTTATGTAGATACTAGAGGCCCAGTGCACAAAATTTATGCATGGGTATTGTCCCTAGGTCTGGCAGGTGATCAGGTCCGATCGGGGCCTTCCGGCTGCTGGCCGGGGCCTTCCTTCATTCCACGCCACCCCCGGGTGGTCAGCGCATGTCATAGAAATCACATGTCATAATGAGCAATTAAACTCCCAGTCTCCTGGTCAAACTCCTGAGAGGACACTTTGCATATTAGCCTTTTATATATATAGATTCTGTTTGCAAGAAGGTAGAGTTATTTCTCCACCCATTAAGTGTGCTCTGTACATAGTGACTTCCTACCAGTATGGAAAGGTGGAAAAATAGAAAAACTTTATAGTGGAGAAACATGATCAAGCAAGATGACAAAAGTTAATATCAACAATGATAAATTATGTCAATACTATATATCTCTGATATAGTATGATGAAAATAGCACATTACTTCTGTGGTCTTCCTCCCTATAACCCCAGTCCAGTCTAGAGAAATCCATCAGACAAATCACAATTTTGCTAAGCACAGAGTGCAAACAGAAGCATTCTATAAAACACCCGATGACTACTTCTCAAAACTGTCAAGGTCATAAAAAAGAAAATCTGAGAAACTGTAATAATTAAGGAAATTTGGTATGCTGGAAGGGATTCTGGAGTAGAAAAAATGTTAGTCAAAAAAGAAGGAAATCTAGCCCTAGCTGGTTTGGCTCGGTGGATAGAGCATTGGCCTGCAGACCAAAGGGGCCTGGGTTTGATTCTGGTCAAGTGCATGTACCTTGGTTGCAGGCTCCTCCCCGGTCCGATCCGGGCCCTGGACAGGGATCCTGTAGGAGGCAACCAATCTATGTGTTTCCCTCACATCGATGTTTCTCTCTGTCTTTCCCTCTCTCTTCCACTCTCCCTAAAAATCAATGGAAAAATATCCTTGGGTGAAGATTTTTTTTTTTTAAAAAGAAGGAAATCTGAAGTATGGATTTTAGTTAATAATAATGTATCAATATCAATATTGCTTCATTAGGGAAACTGAATGTGAATTATATTGGAACTCTGTGTACTATCTTCACAACTTTTTGGAAATCTAAAATAATTCTGAAATTAGAAGTTCATATAAAAATATTAAAGGATATCTTTACAGTTAAATTCCAAGAGTTACTATATTTAGGGCCTAATTACATGATTTGTGTAGAAAGGACAATTTCTAAACAATAACTTTTTGTTTAGAAATGTACTTGCTAATGTTTCAATTAAAGAATGGCAGTTTCTTCCCAAAGTATGATTGTTCAAGGCCACAGAGACTAAAATAGACAAGGGTAATTGTATATATTATGATAATAAGGGAGTCTAAAGACTTATTTGATTCAGTTTAGGCATTCAGAGTGCTCAAGAAACAGTGTAGAATGTTCTCTTCTCTGTTTATCTTAGAAAATGATAGGGAGAAATTGTTCCCTTAGAGGCATTTGTATTACTTTAATACATGTAGTCAACAATTCTCAAGGTTCTAAATGATGAAATAGGAGGTAAAAAATTTGCCTCAGGTTAGAGCATGTTGGGCAGAAAGTACCCTGGGACTCATTAAATATCAGTAATCCAAAAATATTTTGGCTTCTGGAGGTGCATGTTGACCATTTGAAAAGGTCCAAATTCTATTTGAAAAGATACCTCTCTAATTTCAGGGATGGGTGCTTCAAGCATGATGTATAGCTTTCTGGCAATAAGATGGCTTCTCAAGGGAAGTGATACAAATACTCTGTGTCATTTGATCAGAGGAGCCATTTAACTTCAACCTTATTCAATTTAGATTGCTCAGGTAGCCTATAATAGCACAGAGTGCAAACAGAAGCGAAGCAGAAAAGTGGACTTCTCTCACTGAATGCTTTAAGGTCCTTCAAAGGAATTTCCCTGACAAGGGATTAACTTAAGTTTATAATAACAATAATTAAGAGCAGTTTGGGGGGTAGGAAGAGAGATAGTAATGATATTGGATAAAGGAAAGCTAAGCATACAGAGATCTCCTAAAACTGCTCAGTGTTCACATAGCCTGGGAATAACCCCATTTTACATAAAATCCTAGGCTATTCTTAAAGTAGATCTGCTTTCATGTGGTCTGGCTTGAGGCTGTGCTACTAACTCAACAATTAATGGTGATTCCTTAAGCTATATAGCAATCAAAAAGTGGTATATTTTGGCTAATTTCTTTGCACAATAGTAGTGATTAGAATGTGGTTGGAGAGGAGATTAGGGATCACAACATGAAATTTTGTGGAGTGATCATTTCAACACCTCCTTGTCTTCCTGGAGCAATCAGGTCAGCTACTGAGAAACTAAAAGTTCACATCCAAGAGTTTTTAAAAAAAGATTGCCATACTGCTCTATGCAAACTATAGAAATGGTTCATACTGTACAATTAACACTTTTGTTAAAATATGCAGACTCTAAAGACTACAAGTTGTTTTGGCATTTAAAATGTTTCTATAAATTCTGTAGGTATGTTTATAAATTTCAGTTTATTTCTAGGAGGTGTGGGTAGGAGTGGCAAAAGAGGAAGTTTCTTATCTCCAACTGTTCCCATTAGTCTATACCAAGTAATTTAATTTTTACACTGTTGTGCTTGCAATGTTTTTAATCCTGTCTGTTCTACATAATTAAAAATTATTCCTTACACATCTATCTAATGAATAATGACTTTAACATTAAGTCCCCAGGCTCCCACAGAGTTAAATTATAGAGAGGCAGTTAAATTTGCCTGAAAAGCAATGGAAATAACACAGAGAAAAGAGACTGAGAAATCTAATTGAGCATGGTCTCTGAGGCTCTTAGGACTAACATGTGTGTGTCCACAGTGCACACATGTCATGCAAGACAGGACCATTGACTGTATGTACTAACTGATTATGAGGTATGTTAGGGAATTGTGTTATCCTTAATTAATTAAAAAATCCCATTTCTCCCAATCAGATGATTGTATAAGTATCCCATTTTTTTATGCTGTGTGTTTCTAAAAGCATTTGAAAACTTTTTAAAAAATGATAATACCACTTGAAATATACTTAAGAGAACTTGGTATACTATATCACTATTTTACTTTCTGAAAAGCATTAGTGAAGTCACACACCTTTTAAAACTTGAGATATAATTTACATACAACATCCTGTAAGTTTAAGGTGTACAAAGTATTGGTTTCATACATTTATATATTGTAATATAATTATACTAGCATTTTAGCTAACACATGTAGCACATCACATAGTTATGGCTATATTTGTGTGTGTGTGTTAAGAACATTCAAAATCTAATATCAGCAATTTTGAAGTATATAATATAGTATTGTTGACTATAATCATTATGCTGTACATTACATCTCCAAAACCTTTTCATCCTCTTGTTGCAAGTTTGAACCCTTTAGCACACCCTTTAGCAACATCTTCCTAATTCCCCTGCCCCTAACCCCCAGTAACCACCATCCTACTCACAGTTTCTATGAGTTTAGTTTTTAAAGATTCTACTTTAAGTCTTTCTCTGGCTTATCTCACTAAGCATCACACCCTCAAAATCCATCCATTTTGTTGCAAATGGCAGGATTTCCTTTTTTTTAATGGCGAAAAATATTCCTCTGTGTGTGTGTGTGTGTCTGTGTGTATGTGACTTTTTAAAAATTCATCCATCAGTGGACACTAAGGCTGTTTCCATATCTTGGCTATTGTCAATAATGCTGCAATAAACATGGGAGTGTAGATATCTTTTTGATATTCTGTTTTTATTCTATTTCATTTTTGGATGTATATTCAAAAGTGAGATTGATGGATCATATGGCAGTTGTATTTATATTTTTTGAGGAACTTCCATATTGTTTTCCATGGTGGCTGCACCAATATACATTTCCACCAACAGTACACAAGAGTTTTCTTTACTCCACATTCCCACTGACACTTATTATTTCTTGTCTTTTTGATGCTAGTCATTCTGATAGGTGTAAAATGATATATCATTGTGGTTCTGATTTTCTGGATATCATTTTATGTACCTATTAGCCATTGGATGATTTCTTTGGGAAAATATCTATTCAGTTCCTCTCTCCATTTTTAAATAAAATCACTTGGGAGTATTTTTGTTATTAAGCTGTATGAATTCTTGACATATTTTGGATAAGGAGTAAAACTTAGGTAAAGTTTGGTCCTTTTTTATTGTTCATACTAGAGGCCTGGTGCACGAATTCATGCACCAGTGGGATCTCTTGGCCTGGCCTGCATGATGGGGCCGAAACCAGCTCTCTGACATCCCCTGAGGGGTCCTGAATTACAAGAGGGTGAAGACCAGGCTGAGGGACCCCACCAATGCACGATCGGGATGGTGAGGGACATGGGAGGTTGGCCAGATAGGAAGGGATCACGGGAGGGCTCCAGGGCATGTCCGGCCCATCTCACTCAGCCCCAATCATCTGGACCCCAGCAGCTAGCTAACCTACCAGTCAGAGTGTCTGCCCCCTGGTGGTCAGTGCATGTCATAGCAAGCGGTTGAAAAGCCTTAGCATATCATTAGCATATTACACTTTGATGGTTGAACGGCCGACCAGTCGACCAGACACTTAGCATATTAGGCTTTTATTATATAGGATTTTATTTATTTATATTTCCTATTTTATCATTGATTACAACAAGTGTCTCTTCTTTAAAGAAAGAAAAATATGAAGGAAGAAGTAATTCAAAGACATGATTCAAAGTTGTTTTCATTTCCCAGAACTAAAGAACATGAATTTTCAGATTGAATGGGCCTACAAAGGACAATATGTGGGAAAAGACCCACAAAACGGTACATCATAGTGAAATTTCAGAATATCTACAAAAAGACAATTGTAAGAACTTTCAGGTAGGAAAAAAGTAAGTTACAGTACTTAGAAAGGATCAGGAATCAAAATGACATCTGACTTCTCAACAGTAAAAATAATGGCTATAAGATCATATAGCGATTCCATTGAAATTCTGAGAGAAAAATACTTTTGACTTAGAACTCCATACCGTCAAAAAATATCAGTTAAGCAAAAGAGTAGAATAAACATGTGTTTAGCTATGTCAATCAAAAAATTTAACTTCCATGCACCTTTTTGCAGGAATATACTGGAAGGTGATGGTGGTTGTGGTGGGTTGGGTGACATCTGCAAGATGGTAGAGCAGAAGGCTCTAGAACCTTCTTCCACCCACAAACACACTGATTCAGCAAACATCACAGGCACATTCCATTTGTTAGGAATTAGAAATCAAGTGAGTCTCTTGCATTCCAGCAGAACACGAAACTAGATTCACTGAAGCTGGTAGGGAAATTTAAAACACCTTCACACTGGAGACACTGCCCTCACTGCAGCACAATAAGATCAGGAAGACACTCCCTAGCTCCCAACCTCACCTAGTAGTCCAACTATTCTGAGAGGGCTCCCTGAGTATTAGCTTCTGTCTTGGTAGTCTTGAAGCTCTAATGAGTCCAGCATAGACTAGCTGGCAGTGGAGTATGGAAGTTGCAGCTTAGGCTGGTAGGTGCCATTGTTTCTCATTCCTGCTTAGCACAGAGTAAGATGAAACCCCAAGAGACATATGAAAACATGATCAAAGTCACTAATCATCTGAGAGATACAAATCAAAACAACAATGAGGTACATCTCACAACTGTCAGAATGGCTATCATCAACAACACAACAAATGACAAGTGCTGACGAGGATGTGGAGAAAAAGGAACCCTGTGCACTGCTGGTGGGAATGTAGACTGGTGCAGCCACTGTGGAAAACAGTATGGAGTTTCCTCAAAAACCTAAAAATGGAACTCCCATTTGACCCAGTGATTCCACTTCTAGGAATATATCCCAAGAAAACAGAAACACCAATCAGAAAGAATACATACACCTCTATGTTCATAGCAGCACAATTCACCATAGCTAAGATTTGGAAATATCCTAAGTACCCATCAACAGATGACTGGATTAAAAAAACAGTGGTACATCTACGTGCAATGGAATACTATGCTGCTGTAAAAAAGAAGGAACTCTTACCATTTGCAACAGCATGGATGGACCTGGAGAACATTATGCTAAATGAAATAAGCCAATGGGAGAAAGATAAATATCACATGATCTCACTCATTGGCAGAATGTAATGAACAGCATAAACTGATGAACAAAAATAGATCCAGAGACATAGAAGCATCAAACAAACCGTCCAACCTCAGAGGGAAGGCAGGGGGAGGGGTGGTGGTGGTGGTGGTGGTGGTGGTGGTGGTAAGAGAGCAACCAAAGGACGTGTATACATGCATATAAGCCAGTGATGGCGAACCTATGACAACGTGTCAGCATTGACACGCGTAGCCATTTCTGATGACACACGGCCGCTGAGGTGGCCACATGCCAAGGATGAAACATTTGCTGCTCCTGAGGGAGGATGAAGCATTTGTGAAATAATGTTTTTTCCTCAAAGTGACATACTACCTGAGTTATGCTTAGTTTTTTGGTGAAGTTTGACACACCAAGCTCAAAAGGTTGCCCATCACTGATATAAGCTAAGGTGACCAGATTTTAACATTGGTAAAGTGGGACACCATTGACCGGGGGAGGAAGGGGGTTCTTGATTAAAAATTTGGTCTATATTGTAATTGCTTTTGGTTTTTTTAATAAAAGGAAATTCACTTCTTAGATCATCATTGAATTTGCATCCTCTTTTCTTACTCATTATGTTAAAAATCTAAAAAATATAATTTAAAATTATATTATAAGTTATTACATACATATTGCTTAAAAACACAGTAAGTAGGTACATAATTACATGAACATATTGATTGTTATAAAGTAACTATATTTTAAAAATTATTTTAATTTTAATCTTATATTTCTTTCTAAATAATAACAATACTAACTTGTATTATTTTTCCTCTGAATTTGCCATAACGTAAGTTGTAAGTGTCACTTTCAAGGCTGGCGCTAGACTTTTTGCCGCCAGTATAAAATATAAATAATACGAGTACTGTCTGCTAAATTCAAGGAAATTTATGTATTTATGAAATAAATAAATAAATTACTTACCTAAATTATCTGAATAGCTGATTTGTAATGACATCACTTGTTTAACTAGCTTACTAGCACTCAGTACAATGTGTATCGTCTGAGAGACAGTTACAAAATGTTTTCATCATTGCCAATCCCAAAAAATGCCATTGTTCATTAAGTCCAAACAATGGTGGTCGAATTCTAACAACTGATCAACAATGCGAACTTTGATAAGCAGTTCTCGATAATCAGTTCTCAACAATTATTTGTTATTATTAAAGTTTAACATTATAAAATTAACAAAAATAATATAAAACTCATATCCTGGCTAAATAGCCACATGGCCGCTGAAAACCATATATTCCCTTCCTGTTCTCCCGCCGTTCCCTAGCTTGTCATGAATTCTTTCCAAAAATCAGGACTTTTTTTAAAACGCCGCGGGACGCGGGACAAATTGTTAAAAATCGGGACTGTCCCGCCAAAAGCGGGATGTCTGGTCACCTTAATATAAGCATAACCCATGGACACAGACAGTAGGGTGGGTGAGGGCATGTGCTGGGGGGTGGGAGTAGCCGGGGAGAGGTCAATGAGGGGGAAAAGGAGACATATGTAATACTTTAAACAATAAAGATTTTTTTTAAAAAACCTCGCAGATTCCCCCTGTGGAGGGAAAAAGTTGAACCATATGTCCAATGTCCCAATTTCTCAGGGGTTGCCCAAAGAACTAGCATTTTTCTTGCCATTCTTAAAGCTCTGATGGGTCCAGCACATCATAGCCACCAGAGTAGAACTGAAGCAGTGACTTAGAGGGCTCTCACTATATTTAAGAATCCTTGTAATTTTATAGATTCCCTATCTGAATACCCAATGACTGTTCCAGACTTTTTAGATGTGGCATCCTATTTGACTTATACATGTGTGCTCCCTCAATATCTTTGTTCTTCACTTCAAAAGCTCTCTCCCTCTGTTCTCTCCCCACTCCTCCTCCTCTTCTTCTTGCTTAACTTTTCTCCTAGAAGACAGAAGCAAGTTTTCCTTTCATTTCCAAGGCAAATATTTCTGTCTTTTTCTTTACTCTTCTTTTCAGACCATACTCCAACAATTATAAACTTCTATGAGAATTTTTAGGCCCTCTTTTCTGGTTTCTTTCCTTCCACTTTTACTTGAAAACCAATATAACATAGTGTATACAAGTACAGACTCTGGAGTCAAAATACCTAGACTTGAGCCCAAATTCTACTACTTTTAAGTGCTGTCTGAGTTTGAATAAATTACCTAGCCTTTCTGAGCTTTATTTTTCTATCTATAAACTAACAGGATTTTTAAAGGAATAAGTGAAAATATTAAGTTTCAAAGGATTAAGTGAAATAACCTACATAAAGTGCTTGGCAGAATGCCGGGCATATGGTAATGACTAAATTATTAGAGATTATGATAATAAAGATTTTGACCAAAATAATGAATTTCAGTTTTCCTCTATTCCAGAACAACTCTCCCTCATGCCTGGTATGTTCCCAAGTTAGCTTTAATGACAACCCTACTTGCAATAAGGCAGCCTATTTCCACCAACCTCTCCTTACTTAACCACAGAAATACTCTTTTTTTTTAAAATTTATTATTCCATTTATTTATGCATCCACTGGTTGTTTCTTTTTTAAAAATTTATCTTTATTATTTAAAATATTACAGATGTTCCCATTTTTTCCTCCTTTGACCCCCTGCACCCCACTTCCACCCCCTCCCCACGCTTGCACCACTCTTTTGATGAGATAGAATTTTTCTATTTCTAGTACAGTGCTCAATCACCTATACCATAATGCCTCCTGTCAAATATGTTGGCTGATTCCACTGGCATGTTTTTTCAATTCTATACATTCTATCTGGAAGAAATTAAAAAAAAAATAAAATGCCAAAAAAATAAAAAAGATAGATCTTAACAGTTGTCATTATGTAGGATATCAAAAAGACAAGATAACCCTTCAACCGAAAAAGTGACATTTAATTTCTCAAGTGTCAGTTCTTAAAGTACTATAATCTAGTGCTTCTGACCTGATTTCAAATCATTCTCATTCATTCCCTCTACTTTTGTCAGTCTTATCACCCTTCATCTACATTATGCCCTCTTAAGCAATTTTAAAAATAGAATATTTCATAACACTTTTACAAAAATTGAGGATTCATGAATTAATAATCATTATAATATGACTTTTTTGTTGAGATAGGTCTACATGTGAAACCACTGAACTGCATCAAACTTGGGTCATATGGTCCTTTTCTTTGAAAATTGAGCTTTAGCTTCATATACAGCTTCCTTGAGAAGGTGCTGAAATCATTTCGCCATTTCAGAAAAGTAGAAGGCCCTGCTTCAGTCAGCAGGGAAATCTAATTTTAAAGTCTAATAAAGAAATCTAGGCAGATGAATACCAAAGAGAAGGTGATGTTGATCTAGTTGAGTGCACTGCAGAATTAAAACTTGATGAGATATCACTGTGCTTCAGGGAACAAGACCAGCAAAGGCTTAGAGCACGATGTGAGGATCATTACTGGAAGAATAAAATAATTGAATTAGCAAATCCTCAAGACAAATAGGCTAAAGGGAACAATGGGCAGCAAAGCTCTGACTGACTTATGAACATTAACTGGAATTGGGAAACGAAATGGGCCCACATCTTTTGGTGTTAGGTCTGCTAACACTATGGCTAGACACAGAATGCGCCTTTTCTAGAAGTGAAATTGCCACAATGTTGTTGCCCTGAGGCTGATTATCTAAGATCTAAGAGTGGTCAGCAATCCCAATTCCGGCTCTTGTTATGAAAAGAGCAAAGTGTTTATTTCCACTTCTGTGTTAGCCACTTATGAGCTATGTGACCTGGGCAAAGTATTTAAGCCCAGTTCCCTATCTGTAAAATAAGGAAAAAGAAAATTCCTAAGCTTTAGTGATATTGTACTGTTAAAATGAGATGATATATGTAAATGCCTAGCACTGTGCTTGGTACACAATTGGGGCTCAATTAATGTTAATTTCCTTTATTTTTTCCTATTGCCTTCCAATATTTTTTATTTAGCATAACCAACTTCAGATTATAGGGAAAAGAAATAAAACTGATAGAAACTGATGGCTACTTTTTTGTTTCCTTGTTACAAAAATCAAGGGACTCTGGAGAAGGTGAAAGCATTTGCTAAAACAAATATATAAGTAATCAGCTATTCCATTATGCATACTTATATCATTTTATTTAAATAAATAGGGGATACATATTGCACTGTTTTAAACTTAGGTGGTTGAATGTTGGCTGGCTGTCCTGCTTGTTGAAACAGTTCTTATTAAGTGCCCATCAAAAAGTGTGATTAAAATGAAAACAAATTACCTACTACCTTAGCTAACTTGGGGACAAAAAGGTAAATACAGTTTATAATAGTAAAGACTTCCTTCGTGGAGAATCTATCACTGGTCCTAGCTAGGTGCTTTAGATATCTCAAATTTTCACCCAAATTTTTGAATGGTAGATTTTATTATCCATATTTTACAGATGAAGAATTTGAGATTCAGAGACATTATTCAAGGCAACAGCGAAGACCCCAACTGAGGCCCCTGTGGCCCCTAATCATATACCCTTTTTTTTTTCCAATTTTTTTTATTAAGGTATTATATGTGTACATAATTACCATTGCCTCCCCCCTCCCCCTCCCATATATGCCCTCACCCCCCAGAGTTTTGCATCCATTGGTTATGCTTATATGCATGCATACAAGTTCTTTGATTGATCTCTTATCTCCCCCACCTCTCCCTAACTTTCCCCCTGTAATTTGACAGTCTGTTTGATGCTTTACTGTCTCTGTAGCTATCTTTTTGTTCAAGTTTATAATGTTCTTTATTACCCATATATGAGTGAGATCATGTGGTATTTTTCTTTCATTGACTGACTTATTTCACTTAACATAATGTTCTCCAATTCCATCCAGGTTGCTGCAAATGATGAGAATTCCTTCTTTTTTATGGCAGCATAGTATTCCATTGTGTAGATGTACCACTGTTTTCTGATCCAGTCATCTGCTGACGGGCACCTAGGTTGTTTCCAAATCTTAGCTATGGTGAATTGTGCTGCTATGAACATAGGGGTGCATATATCCTTTCTGATTGGTGTTTCTAGTTTCTTTGGATATATTCCCAGGAGTGGGATTACTGGGTCAAATGGGAGTTCCATTTTCAGTTTTTTGAGGAAGCTCCATACTGTTCTCCACAGTGGCTGCACCAGTCTGCATTCCCACCAGCAGTGCACGAGGGTTCCTTTTTCTCCGCATCCTCGCCAACACTTGTCGTTTGTTGATTTGTTGATGATAGCCATTCTGACAGGTGTGAGATGGTACCGCATTGTTGTTTTGATTTGCATCTCTCAGATAATTAGTGACGTTGAGCATGTTTTCATGTGTCTCTTGGCCTTCCTTCTGTCTTCTTTTGAAAAGCTTCTATTTAGGTCTGTTGCCTATTTCTTTATTGGATCATTTATCTTCCTTTTATTAAGTTGTATAAGCTGCATGTAGATGTTGGAGATCAAACCTTTATCAGTGATGCCATTTGCAAATATGTTCTCCCATGCAGTAGGCCTTCTTGTTGTTTTGTTAATGGTTTCTTTTGCTGTGAAAAAGCTTTTTATTTTGATGTAGTCCCATTTGTTAATTTTCTCTTTAGCTTCCATTGCCCTAGGGGCAGTGTCAGTGAAGAATTTCTTTTGGCATATGTCTGAGATTTTGCTGCCTGTGGATTGCTCTAGTATTTTTATGGTTTCCCGTCTTATGTTTAAGTCCTGTATCCATTTTGAGTTTATTTTTGTGTATGGCGTAAGTTGGTGATCAAGCTTCATTTTTTTGCATGTATCTGTCCAATTTTCCCAACACCATTTATTGAAGAGACTGTCTTGACTCCATTGTATGTTCATGCCTCCTTTGTCAAATATTAATTGAGCATAGTGGTTTGGGTCAATATCTGGATTCTCTATTCTGTTCCACTGATCTATATGTCTGTTCTTGTGCCAGTACCAGGCTGTTTTGAGAACAGTGGCTTTGTAATACAGCTTGAAATCTGGTATTGAGATCCCTCCTACTTTATTCTTCTTTCGCAGGATTGCTGTGGCTATTCGGGGTCTTTTTTTATTCCAGATGAATTTTTGGAGAGTTCTTTCAAGGTCGGTGAAATATGCCATTGGTATTTTAATGGGGAGTGCATTGAATCTATAGATTGCTTTGGGTAGTATGGACATTTTAATGATGTTGATTCTACCAATCCATGAACATGGTATGTTCTTCCATCTGTTTACGTCTTCCTCTATCTCTTTTTTCAGTGTCCTGTAGTTTTCCGTGTATAGGTCTTTTACCTCCTTAGTTAAGTTTATTCCTAGGTATCTTAATTTTTTTGGTGCGATGGTAAATGGAATTGCCTTTTTAGTCTCTCTGTCTGTAAGTTCACTATTGGTGTATAGAAAGGCCATAGATTTCTTGGCGTTAATTTTGTATCCTGCTACATTGCCAAATTCATTTATTAAGTCTATTAGTTTTTTGACGGAGTCTTTCGGATTTTTTATGTACAATATCATGTCGTCTGCATATAAAGACAGCTTTACTTGTTCTTTTCCAATTTGGATGCCTTTTATTTCTTCTTCTTGTCTAATTGCAATGGCTAATACTTCCAGTACTATGTCAAATAGGAGTGGTGAGAGTGGGCATCCCTGTCTTGTTCCTGTTCTTAGGTGAAATGTTTTTAGTTTTTGTCCATTGAGTATGATGTTTGCTGTGGGTTTATCATATATAGCTTTTATTATGTTGAGGTATGAGCCTTCTATTCCCACCTTGTTGAGAGTTTTTATCAAGAAAGGGTGTTGGATTTTGTCAAATGCTTTTTCTGCATCAATTGATATGACTATGTGATTTTTATCTCTCAATTTGTTTATGTGATGTATCACGTTTATTGATTTGCGGATATTATACCATCCTTGCATTCCTGGGATAAATCCTACTTGGTCATGGTGTATGATCTTTCTGATGTACTGCTGGAGCCGATTTGCTAGAATTTTGTTGAGGATTTTGGCATCTATGTTCATGAGGGATATTGGTCTGTAATTCTCTTTCATTGTGTTGTCTTTATCTGGTTTTGGTATTAGGGTGATGCTGGCTTCATAGAAGGAGCTTGGAAGTGTTCCTTCCTCTTGAATTTTTTGGAATAGTCTGAGGAGGATAGGTTTTAGTTCTTCCTTGAATGTTTGGTAAAACTCTCCTGTGAAGCCATCAGGCCCCGGGCTTTTGTTTGCCGGAAGCTTCTTGATGACTGCTTCAATTTCGTCCATAGTTATTGGCCTATTGAGCTCTTTAGATTCTTCTTGATTGATTTTTGGAAGGTTATATTTTTCTAGGAATATGTTCATTTCCTCCAGGTTGTCCAGTTTGTTGGAATAGAGTTGTTCGTAGTATTTTGTAACAATCCTTTGTATCTCAGCGGGGTCTGTTGTTATTTCACCTCTTTCATTTCTGATTTTGTTTATTTGGGTCCTCTCTCTTTGCTTCTTGGTGAGCCTGGCTAGAGGTCCATCAATCTTGTTTATCCTTTCAAAGAACCAGCTCTTGGTTTTGTTGATCTTTTGTATTGTTTCTTTGGTCTCTGTCATTTATCTCCGCTCTGATCTTTGTTATTTCCTTCCTTCTGGTTACACTGGGCTTTTCTTGCTGCTCTTTTTCTAGCTCTTTGAGTTGTAGGGTTAAGTAATTTATTACCATTGATTCTTGTTTTTTGCAATAGGCTTGTAGAGCTATGAACTTCCCTCTCAAGACTGCTTTCACTGTGTCCCATAGATTTTGGATTGTTGTGTTTTCATTGTCATTTGTTGCCATGATGTTTTTTATTTCTTCCTTGATCTCTCTGGTGACCCAGTCATGGTTTAATAGCATGCTGTTTAGTCTCCAAGTGTTTGATTTCTTTGGATTGTATTTATTGTAGTTGATTTCCAGTTTTATGCCACTGTGATCTGAGAAGACGCTTGATATAATTTCTATCTTCTTGAATTTGAAGAGACTTTGCCTGTGACCCAGCATATGGTCTATCTTTGAAAATGACCCATGTGCACTTGAGAAGAATGTATATTCTGTGGCTTTGGGGTGAAATGTTCTAAAGATGTCAATTAATTCCATCTGGTCTAGTGATTCATTTAGGATTGCTGTTTCTTTGCTGATTTTTTGTTTAGAGGATTTGTCCAGTGGTGATAGTGGGGTATTAAAGTCTCCTACTATGATTGTATTGCTATTAATCTCTCCCTTGAAATCTTCCAGGAGTTTTTTTATGTATTTGGGTGCTCCTATATTGGGAGCGTATATGTTTACCAGAATTATTTCTTCTTGTTGGATTTCTCCCTTTAGTATTATGAAGTGGCCTTCTTTATCTCTTGTTATGGCATTTACTTTGAGGTCTATTTTGTCAGATATAAGTATTGCTACCCCAGCTTTTTTTTCATTTCCATTTGCCTGAAAGATATTTTTCCATCCCTTCACTTTCAATCTGTGTGAGTCTCTTGTTCTGAGGTGGGTCTCTTGTAGACAGCATATATATGGGTCGTGTTTTTTTATCCATTCAGCTACTCGATATCTTTTGATTGGAGCATTTAGTCCATTTACATTTAAAGATATTACTGAAAGGTATTTGTTTGTAGTCATATCTATTTTTGTGTCTATATTCCTTCTTACCTGTTTATTTCTTCTTTTTACAGTATTCCCTTTAGCAATTCTTGCATTGCTGGTTTGGTGGTGATAAACTTCTTAAGCCTTTTTTTATCTGCAAAGCTCCTGATTTCCCCTTCAATTTTGATTGATAGTCTTGCTGGATATAGTATTCTTGGATTCAGTCCTTTGCTTTGCAACACTTTGTATACCTCCGTCCATTCACTTCTAGCTTGTTGTGTTTCTGTTGAGTAATCATTTGACAATCTGATGGGTGTTCCTTTGTAGGTAACTCTCTGTCTCTCTCTTGCCGCCTTTAAGATTCTCTCTTTATCATTTATATTTGCCATTGAAATTATGACATGTCTTGGTGTGGGTCTTTTGGGGTTGATCCTGCTTGGGACTCTCTGTACTTGCGTAACTTTTATCTTTCCCAAATCCGGGAAGTTTTCTGTCATTATTTCTTCAAATAGATTTTCTAATCCCTGCTGCTCTTCTTGTCCTTCTGGCAGCCCTATTATACGCATGTTACTTCGTTTCATGTTGTCCCGAAGCTCCCTTAGGCTTTCCTCCTGCTTTTTAATTTTTTTCTCCAATTGCTGTTGAGATTGAGCTTGTTTCTGTACCTGATCTTCTAACTCACTAATTCGGTCCTCTGCTTCTTGTAGTCTGCTGTTGAAACTTTCCATGGTGTTTTTGATTGTAGCTATATCACTTTTCATTTCTTCCTGATTCTTGCATAAGTTGTTGATTTTCTCATCCATCCGATGTATAAATTCCACGACCATTACTCTAAACTCCTTTTCGGTCATGTTGCAAGCTTCAGTTTCACTGATTTCCTTTCTTGGCGACTCCACATTTTCTTTCCTCTGTGAGTTATTTCGTTTCCCCATTCTGGCTATCACCAGAAAGCTCAAGCTTCCGTTTACGTGGACCTGGGCCGTGTGCTGTGGGGACTTCGCTCCACCCAAGTTTCACTGAAGTGCTCTGACACTAGGACGTGTGGCTGCCTTTGGTTGGTGGGAACCAGACTTGCCCAGGGTCAGTGTCCCCATTGTTCCATGTGGTCTCGTGTGCACACTTAGATTCAGGGGCCCTGTCTGCACCACACTGTTGGTATGTGCCGAAAATGAGATCCTTAGCATGTGCCAGGAGTCAGAGTTTCCCTGTGTCTGCACCAAGACTAGAGTGTCAGAGTCTCTGTTGCCTTGTGCGGTTTCTCGTTGAGACTCAGGGTCCCTATGTGTGCATGCACCAACAATTGGGGTCGCTGGCTCTTAGTGTGAATGCGCTGTGAGTCAGGGATCCCAGGCAGCTGTGTCCGGCGTGCCAAATTCCCTGAAGTGGAGCTGCGACCTGTGTGTGCTCTCTCTACTGAGCCAAACCGGCTAGGGCGCACACTCTTGATTTCCTGAAGGTGAGCTGGCTCTGTGCACTCTCCCGGAATCCCGGAAGGGGGGCGGAGTCTGTCCTGTGCGCCAAATTCCCCAAAGGGAAAGCCCCTCTGTGCAAGCACTAAGATTCCCTGAAGGGAGAGCTGTGACCCGCAAGCCAAATTCTCCGAAGGGGAGCCCTCTGTGAGCACTGACAGATTTCCCCAACAGGGAGCTGATTCTCTCCTGTGCGAGAGCGCGCCAAATTCCCTGAGGGGGAGCGAGTCCCTGTGCAAAGCTCTGCGGCTTGGGCGAGAGGCGGATCTATCAGTTAAAATGGCGCTGTCTGCGCGCCTGCGGGGAGGGGGTAGGCTCTTTGACTCACGGAATTCTGCCAGGAAGTCTGGATTCTTGTTGTCTGTTGGTCTGAAGCTGTGATAGCAGTTCTCTGTCCCCAGTGGCTGCAGGGTCCTGGTTTGTGTCAGAAGCCAGGATCCGAGTCTCAGGCAGCTCTGTTTCTCAAGATGGCGTGGTCTCCGCGCGTCCGCAACAGCCGCGGAGATGTGTCCGCTTTGTGTGCGGGGCTCCGCTGTCTAGGACTGCCCGGTTAGGCAGCCCCTTGGAAGATGTGCAGAATCTAACTGACCCTAGCTCACACACACACACACACCACACACGTCTACACTCTCCTCTATGGGTTCCTTACTCACACTCTCTCTCTCCCTACCTTCCTGCCGGTCGCCATCTTTTACCCTTTTCATTGTGTTAGCTTGTCAGGCAAACCAAATAGCATTTGGTTGGCTGTTAGCCTCTCTCAACTTACTGAGTTCAGCTAAGGTCAACCTCACATATTCTGTGTTTTAATGAGTACTCCACAGAATGAAATACTCTCCAAAGATTATGTACAGTATGGCTTTCATTATCCATAATCTTGGCTGTTGTATATGGATATGAGTGTTAGGAATTTAAAATTTTAAATTAATCATGACATTTCATTTAAAATGTTTTGATTTGTTTCAATCCTTATTCAAAATTCTTTTAAAGTGTCTAGGATTACTTTTTATCTCAGTAAAAATAATATAAAAAAATGTGTGTGTTTTTCCACTGACAATGACCAAAGCCTCAATTTCTTTATTTGTAGTATGTGAATCATAAAAATACCTATTTCATTGGCTGGTGTAAGGATTAAATAAAATCTTATATGTGAATAGTACTTTGTCAAGTATAGTGATCCACAAACGTACCTTAGTATTTTCAAAACTTATATAGAACTGTTAGTTGAATGAAAGAGGTTTCTTTTGACTTTTGTACATACCTAACATATATTATTATTGAAATTATCTCTATTAGCTTCTTTTATCATTGCTTTTCCTTTAAATGTAAATGTCAGAAAAACCTGAATATTAAATAACTTGATTAATTAAAGGAGGTTTTATTGCTGCTGATTATAAATGTATTCCCCTTTATGTAATTGTGTGTGGTTTGAGTAGTTTTATAGGTATTTTGTCCTGTCTTTGAATTTCTCTTATATGTAATGTCAACCAATGTAATGCCCACAGGGATCCCCAATTTGGGGTGTGGTGAAATAGGAAACTTTATTAGTCAGTGCAAACAGCTCAATTATGAAACAGCACTGCTGTGGAAACAGTGCAGCCCTTCATTGAGTGGCCCTCAGGTGAGACCCTTCTCTGGCTAGACTGCTCTGCTATGGTGAGACTGGAAAAATTCAATCTTTAGTCTTTGGTGGAAGGAGAAAATGTATTCTGAGACCAGAGGGGAGCCGATTTATATAGAAAGAATCCCTGTCCATGGTCCCTGATTGGGGTGTCCTCATACAAACGAAGACTCCAAATCCTCAGTTTAATTGATCTAAAAAGCACTATCCTGATTGGTCAAAATGAAGCTGCTCTGATTGGTAAGTGAAGATTCTAATAGGGTATATAGCTATGCAGTTCTGATTGGATGGGAAAGTATCAGTCCTATTGGTTGACCTGCTTGGTTCAGTGGAAAGGGACTCAGTACATGCAGGCAGTTCAGTGCAGGCTTCTCTCTAAAGCATGGCTTACATGAGAGAATCATGTTTAGAAATGGAGGCTAGGCTCTGTTTTAAATTTGAGCCCAATTAGCCACCAGGAGTCCATCTTGTAGGTATCTTCTTTCTCTGAGTCAACAGTTACAACCTTGAGGGGTGGGGCTTTGTCTGTGGTGAGGTTGGGGGCATCTCTGAAAGGAGTCACCCATACATGATTGTGTCTTTCCACAATGCCAGTTTTATCTGGGGCGACCTCCCCAATAAGCCAATAGAGTTACATGCAGTTTACACACAAAGGGGGAGCTTATGCCATAGAAGGGAACAGAGGGAGCATCCTGATGGCAGTCCTGGTAACCGGCAGTGTCCACAGGTGGCATGCATCCAGTGGACTGGAAGTCTGGCAGGGCTCTGAGCATGACCCATGGTACAGCCAAGCTCAAGCATCGGGTGGTCAGAGCTCTGAGTTGTTATAGCCCACAAGGGGTGGAGGTCCCACTCATCTATGTCCAGATGGAATCCTTATCCAAATGTCTAAACTTGTGGTTTGGGGCATTGGGGGCCCATCTTAAGGGCATTCCCCTTACACCCCATTATCTTATTCTTCACATAGCACTTGACATAACACGGCTGACAGTAATTCCATATTGGATTGTCAAAGGTGTCCAAAAAGTCTGCTCTGCTCTTGCTCTATACAATCTGAATTCCCAGTATCTTCCCTTAGCACCAAGTGGGAGTATATGCATATAGAGAACTGGGGCTGAGGGTGGAGGTAGGTCACACACATTCTGACCCACACATTCATGCATACATAGTTAAATGAGTGAAAGTGTCCAGACACTGATAAAACCAATCTTTACAGTTCAACTTGACATACTGTGATATTGTGATTTATAATAGGAAATATATATTTGGTCTTTGCTCCTGATTCTAGCACAGAGCTTCTAAAAACCTGGGAATTTCCTAAGTGATAAAACCCATCAAGTTGTCTCTTGTTATGCTAATGAGATGACTTTTAGGGAGCAGCTAAGAATGAGAGCTGGTTGCCAGGGCAACCAAACTTGAATAGGGGGTTGGAATTTTTAGTCCCACCCCCTGACCTCTGGAGAGGAAAGAGGGGCCGGAGATCAATTTCAATCACCAATGATTTAATCATTCATGCCTGTGTAATGAAACCTCCACAAAAACCCAAAAGGAGGGGTTCAGAGAGCTTCCAGATTGGTGGTGCACCTGGAAAGGGCATGTAAGCTCTTCACCATTTCCTCATACCTTGCCCTGTTCATCTCTTCCTTTTGGATGTTCATATATATATATATATATATATATATATATATCTTTATCATATTCTTCAATAAACTGGCAAAGGTTAGGAAAGTTTTTCCCTGAATACTATGAGCTGATCTAGCAAGTTAATTCAACACAAGGAGGCAGTTGTTGGAACCTACAACCTATAGTATATTGGTCAGAAGCATCTGGACTTGAGACTGTTGTCTGAAGTGTGTGTCTGTGTGGGGGTGGGGCAGTTTTGGAGGACTGAACCCTTTACCTATGTGATTTGATGCTATCTCTTGGTAGAGAGCAACATAATTAAATTGAATTGTAAGACATCCAGCTGGTGTCCCTAGTGTCTGGAGCATCATTTGGTTGGTGAAGCCCACACATCCATGAATTGGAATTGGGTGCAGAACCTAAAGGCACACCTTCATGTGCTTTACTTTTCTTTTTCACACACAAACTTTAAGCTGCCTGGGAACAAGAATAATGTCATTCCCTTTCCTATAGCATTTTGCATAGCTCCAGGAATACATTAATTGCTTGATGAATACTGATCAAGCATTGAATTGGTTCTAAATTTTGTTCTGGAGTAGTGTTTTGTTTGTTTGTTTTAACTGCAGCTAATTTCCCCATGTTCCTATTTGAAATATCTCAGAGGGAGAGTTTAAAATTGGTGTGTTTTTATCACAATACTGGATATGAAACTATACTACAAAGCCATTATAACCAAAACAGCCTGGCACTGGCACAAGAACAGGCATCTAGACCAATGGATCAGAACAGAAACCCCAGAAATTGACACACACCATTACAGTCAATTAATATTTGACAAAGGAGGCAAGAACATACAATGGAATAAAGACAGTCTCTTCAATAAATGATGTTGGGAAAACTGGATAGACACATGCAGAAAGATTAAACTAGACCACCATCTTACACCATACACAAAAATAAACTCAGAGTGGATAAAAGACTTAAATATAAGGCATGAAACCATAAAAATCTTGGAAGAAAACATAGGCACTAACATCTCAGATATCTCACAAAGCAAAATTTTTGCTGGTGCATCTCCTAGGGCAAAGAAAATAAAGAAGAAAATAAATAAATGGAACTACGTCAACATAAAAAGCTTCTGCACAGCAAAAGAAACCACTATCAAAATGAAAAGGGAACCCACTGCATGGGGGAACATATTTGCCAATGATACATATGATAAGGGGTTAATATCCAAAATATATAAAGCACTCATACAACTCAACAAAAGGGAGACAAACAATCCAATTAAAAAATGGGCAGAAGACCTGAATAGACATTTCTCCAAAGAGGACATACAAATGGCCAAGAGACATATGAAAAAATACTCAAAGTCACTAATTATCAGAGAAATGCAAATTAAAACCACAATGAGATATCACCTCACACCTGTCAAATGGCTACCATCCTATCTAATAAAGAGGGAATATGCTAATTGGCCCTCATGCCATCACAAAGATGGTGGCGCCCACAGCCAATAAGGAGAGAATATGCTAATTGACTGCCCCACCCTCAAAGATGGCGGCATCCACAACCACAGGATGGTGGCGCCCAGTCCCCTCAGCCTGCCTCCGGAGTCCCCCAATTCCCTCAGCCCCCCAGCCACCCAGGGCCAGCCCAAGGCGCAGGCAAGCCTCAGATGATGGCTGCCCAGCCAACCAGGGCTGCCTGAGGCTCAGGTAACCAGGGCCAGCCGAGGCTTGCGCTGCCGGCAGTGGCAGCAGCAGAGGTGTGATGGGGCATCGCCTTCCCCTGATCGCCGGGTCACCTCCCGCCCCTGAGGGCTCCTGGACTGTGAGACATTTTCATGCACTGGGCCTCTAGTAAAAAAATAAAGAAAAAACAAGTGATGGCAGGAGGGAACACTAGTTCACTGCTGGTGGGAATGCAGATTGGCGCAGCCACTGTGGAAAACAGTATGCAGTTTCCTAAAAAAATTAAAAATGGAACTTTCATTTGACCCAGCAGTCCTACTTCTGGGAATATATCCTAAAAATCCTGAAACACCAATCAGAAAGAATATATGTACCCCTATGTCTATAGCAGCATTATTTATAATAGCTAAGATTTGGAAGCAGCCCAAGTGCCCATCAGTAGATGAATGGATTAAAAAAAAAGCTGTGAGACATTTACACAATGGAATAGAATGCAGCTGTAAAAAAAGAGGGATCTCCTACCCTTTGGGACAGCATGGATGGACCTGGAAAATATTATGCTCAGTGAAATAAGCCAATCTGAGAAAGATAAATATCACATGATTTCACTTATTTGTGGAATCTAATGAACAAAATAAATGGACCAATACAATAAGTCCTGACCCATGGAGGAATGGAACAAGCTGACATACTTTGATGTGGAGGTGGGGGGACAAGAAGAGATAAACCAAGGAACTTATATACCTACTAGGGGCCCAGTGCACAAATTCATGCACCTTGAAAGGAACTGTGGGCTGGCGAAGCCGTGGTGGGAACAGGGGTGGGTCTCGGCCCATCCATCGCACCCCCGCCTGACCCCTCCCACAGCGGCCCCTGGTCCCCTGTCTGCCGGCAGCCCCGCTCCTGCCGCCACCTCTCCCAAACACTGACAGTGCCAACCTCGCTCTCATCCACTTATGGTGCGGAGCAATTGGGGCTGGTGCCAGCAGCGGGTGCAAGTGGCAGCTGCCATCCCTGATTGCCCCTCATGAGTAGGGGGAGGTGGAGAATGCCAGCAGCAGGTGCAAGCGGTGTCTCAGGCATTGGCAGCAGGTGTGAGAAGGGGCGGCGCTGGCAGCAGGTGCGAGCACCCAACGGGACCACAGTGCATGGGAACAAGTAATTTTCAGTAACCACTAGAGGCTCACCCTGATAACAGCGACCAACGCCCCAACTTGGTCTGGCACCCTTGCTCACCTGTTCCACCATTCCACCATGTTCTGCGCTCTGCTGCCTGCTGCTGATGCCTGCCATGTTCCATGCATGCCCCCCGGTGGTCAGCACACATCATAGCAACTGGTTGTTTGGTTGTTTGGTTGTTCCGCCGTTCAGTCTATTGGCATATTAGGGTTTTATAGATATAGATATGCATAGCCCATGGACACAGGCAATAGAGTGGTGAAGACCAGAGGTTGGGAGGTGGAGGCTGGGTGGAGAGGAGTAAAAGGGGGAGAGTAAATGGGAGACATGTAATACTATCAATAATAAAAATATATAAAAATAAATAAATAAATTGGTATGTTTTAAATATAGGCCCAAAGCTTTATTTTTAAGGAGAATAGCCAGAAATGGGTCCCATTCCATACCCTTGTTGGGGAATGGGTTGTTTAAGGATAGATTTGGCCAGTAACTAACATCCATGAAGAGCTGTTGGTGTGTTCATATCTCTGGCAAACAGAACCCACTAGCTACATTAGCTTTATTCTGAAGACTGCAATTGAGCCAAGAACAGAAGACCACAAGAAATCTGTGGATTCATACACATGCCCATAGTCCCCAGGAAAAATGACTCAATGGTCTGTGTGGCTTGCAGTCCTGAGCCAGAGCTGGCGCCAAAGGGTTTGCCTCAGGCTTGATGTCGAAGATGACAAAGGCTGTTACTCTTCCTGAATCTGGCCTTACTTGCTTCCTGCCTTCAGAAAACTCTAGCCCAGAATTTCTTCCCCTTGTCATGCATCAGATTCATCTGGGTGAGTGGGAGAGTTTTGCTTACAATTCAGATTCTTGGACCCCACCCCAACCTTCTTAATCACAATCATTGGGATGAGAACCAGAAATCTGATTTTTTTTAAGATACTCCACATGGCTCAAGTTTGAGAACCACTGTTATCTATCCTGAGGGCTCTCCAGTTGCTAAATTTATTATTGTTCTTTGTTGCTTTCAGGCGTTTGTGTATTCTCTTCTCTGTTTAGAATTGCCTCCTGATTTCCCAACATTCTATACTAGAGGCCCAGTGCACGAATTCATGCACTAGTGGGGTCCCTCAGCCTGGCCTGCAGGATCAGGCTGAAACTGGCTCTCCGACATCCCCCGAGGGGTCCCAGATTGCAAGAGGGTGCAGGCCAGGCTGAGGGACCCTACTGGTTAATGATCAGGGCCGGGGAGGGATGCGGGAGGCTGGCCACATGGGGAGGGTCTATAGGAGGGCTCCAGGGTGTGTCTGGCCCATCTCGCTCAGTCCCAATTGGCTGGACCCCAGCAGCATGCTAAACTACCGGTTGGAGCATCTGCCCCCTGGTGGTCAGTGCACATCATAGAGAGCAGTTAAGCAGCCTTAGCATATCATTAGCATATTATGCTTTGATTGGTTGAATGGCCTACTGGCCGACCGAACACTTAGCATATTAGGCTTTTTTATACAGGATAGTTTGATGGAAATGCCATTGTGCTTTCAAGAGGCAATACTTTTTTATAACTACAAATAAAAGTGAAATTAAAAATATGCACTGAAATTAGTTTTCATTGTGAAGATTGAAAATATGTAATGATGATTGATCCCCTTGCACCAAACTAAAAAAATTGCTAGTTACTTTATTGCATTGCTGGTGATGTTTTTATACATATGCTCCTTCACTATAATAGGAGATCCTTCAGTACAGTCCCTAGAGCAATACCAGTCCCATTAAATGCTCAATATGTTTGTTAAATGAGTGATTGAAGGGGTTCCACACTCCAACACAGTAGAGTGTGTGAAACTGACTAGGAAATACTACACATAATAATGGGTAAGTCTATGGGGCTTATAGTCAGAAAGTCTTGGAATTCAATTCAAGCTCTCTTTCTTATGATCTGTATGAGCTTTGACAATTGCTTAATCTCTCTGTTTCCTCATCTCTAACTTTGTGATAGTAATAGTACAAATCTCATAAGATTGTTATGAGGATGAAGTCAAATGGCATGTATAAAAAGCCCTTAGTATAGTGCCTGTCCATATAATACATGTTCAATCAATCATAGCTATTTAATTTATAATTACTGTTGGGGCTTGTAATGTTTCTGATAACCCCAGGGACCATTAAGCTTGTAGGGCTGTTTGGCCCTGCAGCAAATGGTTCTAGGTTGTGTGTGCTTTGTTTTCTTTTGTTTTGTTTTAATTATTTTTCTATCCATTATTTCTTATATTACAGACTGTCAGTCTCCAATAGTTTTTTTTTTTAATTTGCCCCCTCTTTTAATTTGCTGTTTATAATCTGTTGTGAAATGGAATATCAGATAATCAACCTTTTGGAGTTTATGTACCCACTTGTTTAGTAAAGATATTTGTTCAAATCTAGATAAGTGAAGTGCTTATTTCTTTATTGATTAAGGTATTACATATGTGTCCTTATCCCCCCACATTACCTCCCTCACACCTCCACTCATGCCCTCACCCCCCTGTTGGCTGTGTCTGTTGGTTAGGCTTATATGCATGCATACAAGTCCTTTGGTTGATCTCTCCCCCTTATCCCCACTCCCCTTACTTCTTTCTGAGGTTTGACGGTCTGATTGATGCTTCTCTGTCTCTAGATCTGTTTTTGTTCATCATTTATGTTGTTCATTATATTCCATAAATGAGTGTGACTATGTGATATTTATCTTTCTCTGACTGGCTTATTTCGCTTAGCATAATGGTCTCCAGTTCCATCCATGCTGTTGCAAATGGTAAGAATTCCCTCTTACTGCAGGGTAGTATTCCATTGTGTAGATGTACCGCCAGTTTTTAATCCACTCATCTGCTGATAGGCACTTAGGCTGTTTCCAAATCTTAGCTATGGTGAATTGTGCCGCTATGAACATACGGGTGCATATATCCTTTCTGATTGGTGTTTCTAGTTTCTTGGGATATATTCCTAGAAGTGGAGTCACTGGGTCAAATGGGAGTTCCATTTTTAGTTTTTTGAGGAAACTCCATACTGTTTTCCACAGTGGCTGCACCAGTCTGCATTCCCACCAGCAGTGCATGAGGGTTCCTTTTTCTCCACATGCTCGCCAGCACTTGTCATTTGTTGATGATAGCCATATGGTACCTCATTGTCATTTTGATTTGCATCTCTTGGATGATTAGTGACTTTCAGCATGTTTTCATATGTTTCTTGGCCTTCCTTATGTCTTCTTTCGAAAAGTATCTATTTAGATCCGTTGCCCATTTTTTGATTGGGTTGTTTATGTTCCTTTTGTTAAGTTGTATGAGTTCTCTGTAAATGTTGGAGATTAAACCCTTAGCGGTGATAACATTGGCAAATATGTTCTCCAATGCAGTGGGCTTTCTTGTTGTTTTATTGATGGTTTCTTTTGCTATGCAAAAGCTTTTTTATTTTGAAGTAGTCCCATTTGTTTATTTTTTTTATTCCTCATTTAAAAATGGCTTATAAATTTGCTACAAGATTATAGGAAGAGATTTATAGTTTGGGACATTTCCGCTTCCCATATTTTGATATCTTTTTTTAAAAACATTTTCCTCAGATTTTAAAACTACATTTGTAAATTTGTTTTTCTCTTGTTCTATCAAAGTCCTTATTTTTTCCCCCAGAGTACATGAAGCGTCAACATAATTTGAAACCTTTTATAAAACACTCTGTATTTTCAAGTAGAATTATCTTAATGTAATTGTAAGTGACAAAAACATCTAACAAATTTCATCTTCGCCAGCAACACAGAAATAGGGACTTGGCTGGGCTCACCTAGAAAAATGATTCTTTACAAAATGTTGATGACTGATCTGTACTTTAACTATGCTTGAAAGGGCATTGTGACCCACTTTTCCCACCAAAAAAATCCACGTGGAATCTGCAAGATCCTGCCTTTCCTTGACAAAGTAAATAGAAGCATACCCTTAATAGCAAGTCAGACCCCATTCAAAGACCCCATTCAAAGTACCTCATTGTTATCACAGTGGATATTTTATGACCTGTCCTCTGTACATACTCATGGATAGTGAGGACAAATTATTCCCCTTCCTTATTTTATCATTTTCCAAATAGAGATTTTAAGACTTGAAATCGTTAAGCATGATGTTGCCCAAGATCATACGTTTTTTGGTTTAATTTTTAAGTGTTTACTTACAATTTATATTTTCCTTTCAATGACTGCCTTTTTATGTGTCTTGCCCTGTTTTTATTGGGTATTGATATGTCTTAAAATCACTTTTCCATACTTTTATTTCCAAAATGATAATTATTTCCATTATAAAAATAATTGAAGTTGTGAGAAATAATTACCTACGTTTCCTTTTGGTTTTATTTTGCAGTATTTGCTGTTATTTTATTATTTTAGTCTACCTATTATATTGCTTAGTGCTGTAAAGTGAGGTTGGGTCCTAAATATAAGGTTATTTTCCAAATAATCAATTGCATTAGGAACATTTATTGAAGAATCAATCATTTTAGTCTTATTTAAATAAAATTTTATTTTAAATCATTTTATATTAAAGCCTTTTTGAGGCTTTATATTTTGTTTTATTAATCAGATATTCTGTTCTTACAATAGAATATCTGTTACAATTTTAATTTTCTTAGATTTCTGATGTATGATTATCTGGTAGTGCAAATTTTTTCTTACTACTTTTGTCCAAATTTTCCACACATATTCTCATTCTCACTCTTTTATTGATATGTATGGATGTTGGTATCCATTTGTCAATTCAAAATAAGTAATGTTAGTTTGATTGGAATTGATTTACATATATATGTTATTTTGGGGAGAATGAGCAAATTCACTATATTGTATACATAAACTGTACATCTCAATGTATTTGTCTAATGTTATTTTCTGCTATACAATTATGTACTTTAAAAAAATACCTTGCCAAGTTAACACTATTTCACTTGAAATTCATTTTATTTTTAAAATATTTTTATTGATTTCAGAGCGTAAGGGAGAGGGAGAGATAGAAACATAAATTATGAGAGAGAATATTGATTGGCTGCCTCCTGCACACCCCCTTTTGAGGATTGAGCCCCCAACTTGGACATGTGCCCTTGACTGGAATTGAACCCGGGACCCTTCAGTCCACAGTCCAGTGCTTTATCCACTGAACCAAACCGGCCAGGGCCACTTGAAATTTATTTTAATATATTTTTAGGCATGTAATATTATCATTCACAACTAATGATATTTTGCATCCTTTGTTTCTATAAATCATTTCTCTTTTATGATCTCAATTTCTTCATCTGTGAAATGGAGATGAAAATAGTAGTTATGGTTAAGATCATTGTGAAAATTAAAAGGGATAGATCACATAAAACAAGTAACACTATTGCCTTACATATGATAAGTCCTCTATAAATATTGTTATTTCTATTATTGTTATTGTTGGTGTTGTTACATTTTTTGGCAACTTGGGGAAAATATTAAAAACATTGGGATAATCATTTTTAGGGGTATATATAATATAGAAAAATTAAATCATCTTAAGAAAGTATGCCTCTATACCTAGTTTATTTGGAAATTTCAAAATCAATAATAGGCCTTTAATTTTATCAAATTCTTTGTTTTTCTATCTTTGGTGATATTTATCTGGTTTTTCCCATTAGAATTATTAATTTGATGCATTATATTAATAGACTTCCTTATGTTGAAAAATCCTTGGCATCTCCATTCCTGGGATTGTCATGGTATGTTTTGCTTTTAATATTCCAATAAATTTGTTTTATCATTTTAATTAGGATTCTTATCCATATTATCAGTGAGATTTATCTCTAGCTTTCTTTATTTGAGCTATCTTTGTCAGTCTTTAGTATAAGAGTTATGTTCTCTTCCAAAAATTATATGCAGAGTTGTTCATATTTTTCTGTGCTTTGAAACAATTTATGTAAATTACAAAATATTGTTTCTGTGTCATTTTAAATAGCTTTAAATAAGATTATATCTCTTCTCAGTTTAGAACTTTCTGCTCTTGGAATCAACCTGCAAACCCTTGCTATGAACGTGCATGAGGTGGCTGATCCTGCTGATTATGGTAGCATAACGTATCACCATGCTTTCCCAGGCTCACTGAAAGCAACTAGTGAGGCACTAGCTTGGTTCTTCCCATGTCCCATGCTCCTTTCCACCATAGGGCATCTGTGCTTGTTGTGACCTTCACTCCTAGTGCATTCTGCTCCTCTCCCAATTCTTCATATTCTCATCCTTCAGGTGTTTCAGCTTGAATAAAACATCCTAAAGAAGTTAGTCTCTGAAAGTAGGTCACCCAGTTTTACTCTGTCATAGCATCCTATTTATTCCCTTCACAGTATTAATAGCATATATAATAACTTCTTTTGTTTATTTATGTATTTATTCATGTGCTCAATCATTTCCTTCTTAATTGCCCATCTGTTACCATTGGAGTTTAAGGTCTATTTTTTTTGGTATGCATTATGTTTTTCTCATCATAGATTTCTTATTATACAACTAGAGGTCCAGTGCACGAAATTCGTGCATGAAGGTGGGGAGAGTGTCCCTCAGACCGGCCTACACCCTCTCCAATTCGGGACCCCTTGGGGAATGTCTGACTGCCAGTTTAGGCCCGATTGGGATCAGGCCTAAACCGGCAGTCGGACATCCCTCTCGCAATCTGGGACCGCTCGCTCCTAACTGCTCACCTGCCTGCCTGCCTGATCACCCGCAACCACCTCTGCCTGCTTGCCTGATCCCCATAACTGCTCTCCCCTGTTGGCCTGATCCCCCTAACTGCACTCCCCTGCTGGCCTGATCCCCCTAACTGCTCCCCCCACCAGCCTGATCGCTCCTAACTGTCTGAAAGGACATCTGGAAGGTCGTCTGGAAGATGCCCAGTCTAATTAGCATATTAACCTTTTATTAATATAGATGTTTGCATTCAAATTTTTACAATCATATTTATATCATTCGGGGACTCCATGTTTCATTCAATTTGGTGAGCAATTACAGTCCTCTTAAGGTTGGAATAGCCTTTGCTTGACTTACCTATGTAGCTTCATTGCTAGTTGGGTTGGAATAATATGTACTTAAGTAATTTTTTTAAAGAATGGCTTTTGATTGGTGCAGTTTTTAGGCTCTTTCATATCTGATATGAACAAATGACAACTTGTTTAGGTATATAGTAATTATGGCAGAATGTTTCTTCCTCAGAACTCTGTACATATTCCAAAATATTAACACGTACTTACTTTTGAGTACATTGAGGATGATGTGTGAAGTCTGAAGTTTCTGATTTTTATTTTTGTGTAGAAAACCTTCCCTTACCCATTCATGTCTCAAAATCTATAATATATTTTTAATTATTGTTAAAATTTCAAATCAAATATTTGTGAGAATGTGTGTAACAGTAGGTATTTTTATTTAAAAAAAACATTTTTGCTAGTGTTCAGGAAACCTTGAGATTTTTGGACTCTGGTATTTCTTCAGCTCAGCAAAGGTTTCAATTATTATAGATTTTATTGTATTTGTTCCATTTATTCTAGTCTTTTGCTTAGGAACACCAATTATCTGTGGTTGAATCTTTTTCTCATTGTTTTTGGCGGCCTTTTCCTTGCTGCTATTGTTTCTCAATTGTCCTTCATTTCATTGATTTTCTTTAATGTCAGTTCTGTAATTTTCTGCCTGTAGAGTGTTTTATTCATGGTTTGCTATTTTAGTTTCATTGGAATTATTTCCTGCACAACTCCATTTTAGCTCATCTACATGACTTTAAATAGCATTCTCCTTCATTCATTTTTCTCTGTTCTTAGAAACCATGTCTTGTTGAATTCTTCTTAGAGTGCTAAGAATTTTAATTTTTTTCTTCTGTTTCCTCGAGTAAATGTCAGAATCTACTTCTTCACTGTCTTCAAAATAGAGTATACAGCTATTGTATTATAAAGTTGTACACCAGTAATTTATATAATACTATTAACCAATGTTATCCTAATAAATTTAGTTTAAAAATCACATTTTCTTGGTTCTGCAATGTCCTTTCATAGTCCCATGTTAATCATGTATTCGCCTTACTTCTGGAACAGGGTGAGCTCTAGTCTGTTGCAATATTTTGAATTATGTGAGGCCTTATATAGAACTAGAGGCCTGATGCATGAAATTTGTGCACTGGGGGTTGTCCCTCATCCCAGCCTGCACCCTCTTCAATCTGGGATCCCTCGGGGGATTTCCAACTGAGTATGGATTGAAGAGGAAAAATTAACTTTCTTTTTCTTGAATATTTTGTGACATGTGTAGAATAGACCCATCTGCCATTCTCTCTTTTTAATGAAGTTCAGGCAGGGGACACTAAAATGGTTTCAATGGAAGGTTTGATAATGAAATATTAAACCAAATGTTACTTATTTATAAACTTTAGACTGAAAATTTGTAAATATTTTATTGTTGAAATTTTTAGATATACACGAAAGTAGAGAGAATAGTATAACAAACCCTATGTACCCAGAATTCAACTTCAATAATTGTCAACTCATGATTGATCTTGTTATCTATACCCTAGCCACAGATTAGAGATTATTTTAAAGCAAATTTGACATAATACAGGGATGGGCAAAAATAGATTTACAGTGTAATACAAATAAATAATACAGCAATTAATTAATAATATAAGAATAAACTCTATGTTTTGCATACTCACTACTATAAACCTACTTTTGCTCACCAATGTTTTACTTAAAAAATATTTTGAGATGTACCTATAAAAGTTAAGGGCCCTTTACAAATTATTTCTAAAAATTAGGATGATTTTTTAAATATTTTAAAATGTCCATTCTTCAATTGTTCCCTTCTTAATAGTTTGTTTGAATAGGAGCCTAAATAAGGGCTATATATTTCAATTGATGGGTATATCTCTTCATTCTCTTGTCATCTCTAGGTTCTCAGAAAACTTTTTATGGTGTAATGTTTTTGAAGAAATTATTTTTTGTCTGTGGAAGTTCTCACAGTTTCACAGTTTGATTTTTCTGCCTGCATCCCCATAGTGTTGTTAGCATATTTCCCTGTTCCCTGTGTTACCTGTAAATTGAATATGTATCTGATCCATCTACAGCCTGGATCAGATACATATTTTTTTTTAGCAAGGCTACATCATAGATAGTAGAGTGTGGTTCCCTCAGGTGTACATGATATCTGGTAGTTTTTTTGTGTGTGCTTGTTATCATTGTTTAAGACGATTGCCTAGAACCATCAGTTCAATAGAGATTACCAAATGGCGATATTATAATTTGATCATACTTTCTTCATTTATTAGCTGAGATACTTCCACAAAGAGAAGCTTTCCCTAATCTACTCTTTAGTTACTGTGAGGTGCAGGTCATATAGCAAACACAAGACAAATGGTTATTTCTCATCATTTACCAGTTTTCAGAATAATGGATTATTTCCTGGCATCCTCCAAAAGTGTGCTGTGTCTCTTTTTTAGTATCATTTTGAAGTTTTGGATAGCAGCATATTTAAAAGTATTTAAATTGATTGTAGCTTGTATCCTTATTTTTTAAAAATATATTTTTATTAATTTCAGAGAGGAAGGGAGAGAGAGACAGAAACATCAATGATGAGAGAGAACCACTGATTGGCTGCCTCCTGCATGCCAACACTGGGGATGGAGCCTGCAACCTGGGAATATGCCTGGACCAGGAATCAAACAGTGACCGCCTGGTTCATAGGTCAATGTTCAACCACAATGAGCCATGACAGTCGGGCTAACTTACATCTTTATTGATGCTCATGTGATGCCATCTTACCCCTTTGCACTCGCTTGCTTTTTTATTGAGCTGCTACCGATGCTAACTGTGTTGAGTCACACTCGACATCCGAGTGCAAAAGGTTAAGCCACTCAGAGTTTATTCAGATTTGTCCTTGAGTACTTTTAACATGACACCAGAAGTTTATGATGGTTTTCTTGTTGTATGATATTAAAACACGTTCAAGGCTAATTTTGTACATTTCTTGTAGCAGTGCTAAAGTCAGCCATTTCTCCAAAGAGCTGTGATTCCTGTTAATTAGGAAGTTGTATTTCAAAACCATAATTTGGATACTAGGCCCTTTTAGAGTTCAGAGCTAGGGAATATGTGTTGTTTTTGTATATTATCAGGGTACAATATATACTTATAATAGGGTAATATGCAAATTGGTTGGGATGCCGTCATGTAATGACTGGTCAGCAGGAAGGCGGAGCAGTGAGCTACAAGTGGCAGAGAGCTACAGGAGGGCGGGACAGCAAGCTACGTGTGGTGGAGAGCTATCAGTGGCAGTGGGCAGGGCAGCCAGCTGAGGCAAGAGACAGTGAGCTACTTGCGCATGGATTCGTGCACAGGGCCACTAGTATAAATAAGTGCAAACCAATACTTTTTATTGTTATTCTAATTAACCTTACTGATTTTACATATTCATCTCCTTTTAACCACACTGAAATCATACTTCTCAACAACCTCAATATAATTGCCTATTTGTTTTAATGTTGGAATAACACTGCCAATACCACTAATAATGGCATGATTACTGAAAAAACACGTGTAAGATACTCTTTGCAGTATGTGTAGGGCATATCCTAGAAACTTTAATACCACCAGACTACTAAGATTTAAAGTATTTTGTAATTGTTCCTCTTTATGTGGTCAGGTGGTCAATTTGATACATGGCTAGGTTCATTTGTTTCACATTGCTTTCTATTTTTAGGGATTGCTTTTCTAAATGGATTTTTTTTTTATAATTACACACAATCTTTACATGGTTTGAAAGTCACATATATTTTAAAACAATATATTTTCTATTAAGCAAATCTGCAAGATAAGAACCTCTCTTCTATAAGAAATCATTATTTTGTTATTTTATGATTTATCTTTTAATTTTTCTTTTAAATAAACCAAATACCTTTTAAATAAGTTGATAAATAATAGAATAATATGCAGCCTTTTATCCACCTTACCTTTTTTTATTTAACAATATATCCTGACCATTACTTGATAATAGGATGGACAGATATTTTCCATCACAGTTTACATAGCACTCCATTTTGTAGACGTACTGTAGTCTGTTCATCCAGTCTTCTATTAGTGAATATTTGGGGTGGTTTTCCTATCTTTTGCTGTTATAAATAATGTTGTATTAAATAATATTGTGCACACATCTTTCCATATTTTTGTCAATGTTTCCTTGAGATCAACTTCTACAAGTAAGAGTTCTGGTTCAAAAGCTAAATACGTATGTAATTTTCCTAGATACTGCCAAATTTCCCTCCATTGAGATTATAATATTTTGCATTCTCAGCAGCAATGATTTAGATGGCTCTTTCCCCATGACCTCAACAACAAACATTTATTGTTAAACTTGAAATTGTTTTTCAACTCAGTGGGTGAAAATAGTATTTTAGTATATTCTAATTTGAATGTTGAGACTGAAATTTAAAATCCAATTTTATTTCAAAAATATTTGGTTTTTGTGCCTATTTTGTGCCAGGTGCAGTCTGTACATAAAGATTTAGAGATGAATGGGTTCAAGAAATCCAATCCAATGGAAAAAATAAGGAAATCAACTATATCAGTACAGCATGATGAATGCTACAGTAAAAGTGTGCATAGAGTTTTATGGGAATATAAAAGAAAAAAAGGAGAAAAAACAAGCTAGATGAGCTATCAGAAGTTTTCAGGAAACTGAAACTGTAAGGTGGAGAGATGCTGAAATTTATGTAAATCTATGAAAGAGTTAAAATTAGGCGAAGCATAAATAGAAATACACTAGGAAACGAGTGCGAGTGTACACATTTCTTATGACTATTAATGTGACTTTTGATAAGTAATTTCTTTTTCATGAAGTTTAGTTTCCATATATGTAAAATTAGGGCGTGGATAAGGCTCCTCTCATGCTTTCTGTTTCATGAATGTTTTGCTTCCTTCACTCTCTGTGTTAGCTTCACTCTTCACACTCACCAAATTGAGGGGCAAATTAAAAGAAATCATTAGCACAATATAGTTAATTTACATATAGTGATCTCAGTTCTCAAGAAAAGGTTATGGAGGTGAAAATTGGGTCAAGAGAATAAATATTAGAGACATAGGGCCAATTTAACAAGTGGCCAAAATTGATTGGAATACAACATGGGCTGTTATGGGTGTGGTTGGATATAGTCAGTAGAAATTTTATTCAAAATTGAAAATCTTTTTATTTGGGAAACTGAAGTATTAGCACACATTTTTTATGGATCAATTATTCAAGTTTCAAAAAGTAAGATTGTTACAGGCAAATCACCTGCAATAAAACATTTCAGTAAATGGTAAAATTCTCCAACGAAAAATGACACTTGCGAAAGGTTTCCCATAGTTAGAAGGCCATCACACCCTTTTTTGGGTGACATACCTCTAAGGACAATAAAGTATGCTAAATGCCCTTCATCTTTAGAGAAAGACATATGCATTTGTCATTTACTGAAACAACTCTGGCATATCAAACAGAACTTTACTCTAATCATGAAAGAATGTAATTAGTGAGATGATATTTTCATTTACCAGCTGGGATAGCTTTCCATAGTCTGGGTTAATGTAAATCTTCTTTGAAATGTGTTCTTTGCAAATAAAATTCCCCAAAAGCCTTTTAGGAACTTTCATTTATACAGATACAAAATAATCTCTTTAAAAGAGATGACCCATTTTTTTCCCAGGCAATGTTCATAAGCAAATACATAAGAATTGACTAAAGTTGAGTGGGAAAAGTTTTGTTTGATTCTGCACAGAAGACCAGAGCAGACATTAACTTAAAAATTCACAAAGAAATGTCAGCTCATAGAGAGGTGCACACTGGGAATTCTGTGGTAGTAAAATCTTCATACATCATTTATGGGGATAGGGAGAGATGCACACTTCTGCTTAGAAAATTCTCAATAATATTTGTTTCATAAAAAGATCCATATCATTTTTCTAGTGGAAAAATAAATGAAGAACGATGTTCATTTCAAGCTTTAGTTATTTCATTATGTAACTTTGGAGGTGAAAGCTACTTTTTTCAGTTAAAATTGAAATAAAAATTATTATAGAGCATATTCAGCAGTAAAATCTTCTTTGTGTTGCACAAGTATCTGATTTGTACATGAAAGTAAATAAACTTAAAATATTCACTTTTATTTTGGACATTACATTTGAGACAGAAAATGTCATTAAACACAGTCCACTGGGAAAGCACGTTGGCAATTCTGTTTTATTGCCACTGCTTCTGTCTGACCTGCTTTGCAGAGATGTATCTGTTGACAGCCTTCACCTCTAGGTTCAGGCGTAACATTGTGCCTGAGGAGTTGATCAAAGCATGAATAAATTTAAAAGCTTCTGCAGTGGGGTGGGCTGAGGAGAACTCAGTTTTGAGCAGAGCTGGAAATTCTCATGTTTCGTTGTCTGACATGTAATGGTTTATAATAATCACTGTTCTGCTTCTAAGTTTCTTCCACTTCCCTGAGTCTCCATCATTACCACCATTATCCAGCTCTGAAAGTCTATGAGAACTTGGACTGGTCACTAAATTTTTTTAAAAAAATGTTGCCAGTAATAATGATTTTTTATATAACTGCTTTATTGAGATGTAATTCATATACCATACCATTCACCTATTTAAAGTATATAATTTAATGGCTTTTAGTATATTGGTTGAGTTGCAGTCACCGAATTTTAACCTCAATGCTCTCTTCCATCCAGAGGTTAATAAAATCTGAACTTCCTATGTCACAGGTTTCTTGGAAAAATAGAATGAGATTATACAAGTAAAAGTGGTAGAAACTGGAAAATTAGACAATACATGCTCACTCTAAATAAGGTGGCTATTACTCTTCTAACACAAGTTGTTATCTTGTGGGAATGCAAATACTGGTATATGCTCAGGTTGCAGGCTCAATCACCAATAGGGCGCATGCAGGAGGCAGCCAATCCATGATTCTCTCTCATCACTGATGTTTCTATCTCTTTCTCCCTCTCCCTTTATCTCTGAAATAAATGAAAAACAGAATACTGGCCCTAACCAGTTTGACTCAGTGGATAGAGCGTTGGCCTGCGGACTGAAGGGTCCCAGGTTCGATTCCAGTCAAGGGCATGTACCTTGGTTGCGGGCACATCCCCAGTAGGGTGTGTGCAGGAGGCAGCTGATCGATGTTTCTCTCTCATCGATGTTTCTAACTCTCTATCCCTCTCTCTTCCTCTGTGTAAAAAAATCAATAAAATATATTTTGAAAAAAGAATACTGGAAGGTTAAAATAACTCTGGAAATATGAGTTGGTATTGTCATTGTTAATGAGATCCTAGGTGTGATTAGAGCTTTGAAGAGGACCATGACTAAATTAACAAGAACTTGGCAGTGATAATAGTACCTTACATTTATATAGTAATTTAGTTTCAATGTGCTTATATATGTGAGTTCTCATTTGATACATTGGCAATGATCTTGGATGCTACATAGCCAATCTCATTCCCCAGAACAGGAGAGGGCCCATTTACTTTAAAGCTCAGAGAGATTCTTTTGTAAATAGGAATAATATCCAGCCAACAGTGCTTTTTATAGTCCCCAACTTTGTCTGGCATAAAATACTTTTTAAAGGTGGTCTCACCTCTTAGCCATATCCTAGCAGTGGTCGGCAAACTGCGGCTCGTGAGCCACATGCGGCTCTTTGGCCCCTTGAGTGTGGCTCTTTCACAAAATACCACGTGCGGGCACGCACATATAGTGTGATTGAAACTTCGTGGCCATGCGCAGAAGTCGGTTTTCAGCTCTCAAAAGAAATTTCAATTGTTGTACTGTTGATATTTGGCTCTGTTGACTAATGAGTTTGCTGACCACTGTCCTAGGGGAACTTGTAGAGGGATTTGTAATTCCAATGTTAACAGGACCACCTGAAGGGCTTTTACTCCTAGCCAGCTGGATGATGCTGCACAGCACTCAATTTTTTCAATTTAATCACCATACTCTATGAAATGGATGTTGTTAAAGATAAACAGGATGACTATAAAGTATTCTATTGAAAATTGCTGCCATTAAGGCATATTATAGTTTGGGCTATAAAAGCTTAATTACCATTTTAATCTAACAGTTAACAAATGTTCAATAAAGGAAAAATAAAATCTAGCAATGTATTGCCAGAAACTTCTTAATCTGACAACTGGCTTTGTTCTGTAGTACTTTCCTATTGTTGCTGTAAAAAAATGTTGCCACCAATTTAGTAGCTTAAAACAAAACAAATTTATTTGTAAGTTAGAAATTGAACATGGGTCTCACTGGGCTAAAATTAAGGTGTTACCATGACTATGTTCTTTCTGAAGGCTCTAGAAAGCTTCTATAGGCCATCTACATTTCTTGGCTCATGGCCTTCTTCCTCCCATCTTCAAAGCCAACAATGTTATCTCTCTGACCCTGATTCTATCATCACATCTTTCTTTCTAAACACAACTGGGAAAGATTCTCTGCTTTTAAGGACTCGTGTAATTAGTGTAATTAGATTGGTTCCACCTGGATAATCCAGGCTAAATCTCCCTACTTTAAGCTCTGTATCCTTAATCACATCTGCAAAGGCCCTTTTGTTATGTAAGGTAACAGTTTATATTTACAGGTTTTGGGGATCAGGGCATGGACATCTTCGGGACTTTTATTCAGCCTACTAGTGCTCTGCAGAATATTTTCTTCACAATGTTATTTTCTTCAAAAGTAAAATATCTGCAAAGTCTTTTGGTTGGTGATCTGTGGGTTACATATGAGGATACTGTCTTGCATGGTTTTCATACTTTGTTATTATTAATACCAGCTAGTTTTGACTTAACTCACTGGAGGAAGGAGTGGGAAATATTTGTACAGAATGGATGTATTTATTGAGTCATTCACTCAACAAATATTTTGTATCTACTAAGTGCCAGGCACTGTGCTTTACATTAAGCATATTAAAATAAATAAGATACAGTGTCTAACTTTAGCTCTCATAGTTTAGTATTAAAAATGGACAATAAGAACTATGATAGAGTTATATAGTGGGTTCAATAACACATTTGTATATATTATAATTGCCTAGCTCCTTTTAATGTAAACTGTTGATAGTAGGAAACAGGAAGCCGCCAGAGCAGTAAGGTTTTCAGGGAGCTAGTCTTTCAAATAGGACTTAACCTGGAAGATGTTCTTTTTCCTCCCTATAGTCAGGGAAGTTATAAAATTCATCTCACTGCAGCTCCAAAAGCTATTTTGCAGAAGCCATTAGCAGAGACTACTGTTATTCTGAGGTCATGGCACTTCCTACATTTCAGTACTGACCACATTAAAGCATAAATAGGAAAGGAAATAGCTAGAGCAGTAGATACACAGTGATTTTTTTATAGTAGAAGACAACGTTTTGCATTTTAAAGATTGAATTTTGAGTAAGAATAGATCCAAAGATTGGTATTAACTCTAATATTAAATATAGATATATTAGAGGCCTGGTGCATGAAAATTCATGCACTGGAGGGGGGTCCCTCAGCCCAGCCTGCCCCCTGTCACAGTCTGGGAGCCCTCAGGGGCAAGAGGCGACCCAACAATCAGGGGAAGGCAATGCCCCCATCACACCTCTGCTGCTGCCACTGCCGGCAGCGCAAGCCTTGGCCATCCCTGGTTACCTGAGCCTCGGGCAGCCCTGGGTGGCTGGACAGCTGCCATCCGAGGCTTTCCTGTGCCTCAGGTGGGCCCTGAACAGCTGGGGGGCTGAGGGGACTGGAGGACTCTAGAGGCAGGCACGTGGCACACCTGCCACCCCGGCGGGGCTAAGGGGACTGGGCGCCACCATCTTGTGGCTGTGAGTGCCTCCATCTTTTGAGGTCATGGCAGTCAATTAGCATATTCCCTCCTTATTGGCTGTGGGCGCTGCCATCTTTGTGAGGGCATGATGGTCAATTAGCATATTCCCTCTTTATTAGATAGGATACTAATATAAAAAGTGGCATATATGATGTGAACTCAGGGTCTAGATTAGTACAGAATATGGACATAGAAATACCAAATAAGGTCAATGGAAAAGATAATCCAAATGAGAATCATAACACACACTATCCTCACCATTTCTGACCTAGTATTTTCACTAATATCCTATGGTGAAAAGTTGGCAGCTCACAATGGATGTTTCGGGAAATTTTAATACAAATCCAAATTTCCAGCTTCTTTGGAAAGCTCACAGATTTGGAACACCTGTATTTGCATTCCCATATGCTAACAACTTACATTAGATGAGTGATAGCCACCTTATTTAGAGTGAGCACATATTGTCTAATTTTTCAGTTTCTACCACTTTATTTCCTTATAGCTGGCTCACTTATTTATGTTAAGTTCCTGGGCTTGGTAGACTCACTATGCTTTATAAAGTTAATCAATATAGTTATAATTTACTCTGTATGTTTATGATAAAACACATGCATATGCTTATGGAAACAGTTTAATAAACCCTATATAGGTTATTTCACAATGTGGATTCAATTATATTTTTATAATGTCTTGAGTTTGGGTGCTATGCAGATATCATTAAAGAGAGAGAGCTGCAGTGGATGGACCTAACTTGGATTGGTAGGTGCCGTTCTGTTGCCCAGATGAAGCAGATTTAGTAGTAACTGGTGGGCATCTCTTAAAAAAAAGTATTTGCTTCCCATAAAGCCACTATTACCTATTCTCCCCCTCCCCCCAAGGAAAATTATAACAGGCATAAACAATTAGGTTTTTTTCCCCATTCAGGATATTATTTCAACTTCAAAAGGCTATTGTTAAGTCATTTGGATGGTTGGCTTTATATATTGGCAGAGGGGCAGCTACCTACCTGGTACTGTTAATGTAGAAAGGAAGACCTGCTCATCATTGGAATGTACCTCCCAGAGGCCTGAAATTCATTTAACAAGGTTGGTGTTTTTCTCTGAACTGTTAATTATAAGACTCACCCAGAAGAGAAACAAGTGTATGAAAGTATTTTGAATATCTCTCAGATTAGTAGCACACTTACTTATATTCATTATAAGCTATAATTACTGGTAATAGATATGATAACTACTATTCTAAATTGTAAACAAAGGAATACAATGTTTTCTACTATACATGCAGATAAACTATTAGCATACATATAGTTTTTTGTTACTCTATTAAATAGTTTATTAAAGCAAAATATGTTTTCTTACATTTCATTTTCTTCTCTTTTTAAAAGATAAACTAAAAAATTAGAAAACATCAGGTTTATCCCACTCAAAAGGTTCCAAAACAGGAGAAACAATGGCATATGTTGAATATTCTTTTCAAACACCAAAGAACAGAGTCTTTTGGTCCAGAGTAAAATCTGATTTAGCTAGTCAAATAGAGAACAAATGAGATAATAATTTACTAGAGTAGTGTCACCAACTTTCTGAAAGTTAGGCCATTCTTCCTTTTGTCTACCAGCACAGAGATCATATGATTGACATTTCCCCCTACTAATCAGTGTTAGTTGCCTTGTCTCAAAAATACAGCTGAAGTTGATGATACTTTTTTATACAATATGCTGTGGCCAACTGGACCTATGGAAATCTTTGCCTGTTTCATTGCCTGAGATCTCTTGATGCAGGTTTGGAGCTTTTCCTCCTGAGAGCTGGTAAATGGTGGGAGAGGAAAAGACATACCATATCTGCAAGTCACTATTTCTCTCAGTATTTTCACATCTAGGTTGGTCTCTTGACATACTCACAAAGGTCCTATTTTGGGGTTATTATTATTCCTGGACTTAGAAATGAGTGTGTTTTTTTTTCCCTTCAGTCATATTCTTGACAGGGTTTCTAGTGCAAGCTCTTTTCACTGGAAAATTCTTAGAGGAATGAGGCCTTGAATAAAGATGGCTCATGAAATCCAGCATTTCTTCCCTGTCCCAAAACTCACAGAGCCTCCTGCTTCTTACTTTCATGGCTTCAGTTGCAAGTATCTTAGCTAGTCTTATTGTTGTCAACTTTATGTCAAAGTGTCAATAATTTTAAAATGATGTAATAGTCATGTCTACATGTTATGAAGGGTCTTGTGTTATTTGCCAAATGTATTAATTGCCCAATCAATGCTTTCCAAAGTATATTCTGTGCAAATGAAGTAGAGGAATATGTTTAGAAGAGACTAGAGTAGAGTTTACTGATCAAATACATTTAGCATAATCTGAGTTGAAAAATTAATCTGGGTTGAAAAATTAATAGATTACTGCAGAATTTATCAGGCTTTTAATAAGCATCCTATATCAAGAAAAGGGATAAGTAGTACTTTCCAAATATTTTTGACCATGGAATCCTTTTCTTGAGGAGCATTTTTTAAATCAGTATATATAAAGAATAAATTTAAGAAATGCTCATTCATGTCAAATCACCATATTTTGTGTCTATTATTTGTTTGTTTTTTATTAATCTTTGTTAGTAGATGTCCCTAGTATTCTCTTCCATGACAAAAATACAGTAGGGAAAGCTTTGTCATTTTTTTAAAAGAATTGGTAGGCAGAAAGGCACAAATATATTTTCAAAGAGACTGGATATAATTCAAAATCAGAAGAAGCATCGAATTCATTTAAATTACCATATTTCTGAGGTCAAGACATTTGCCAATAACTTTTCAATTGATTTGTATTTCCATTTTAAAGTACATATTGCTATGTTCATAGATTAAAGATCATAACAACCATGGAAATCAGTAACAATTTGGTTTTAGACAACTGATGTAAGATTTTACTAAATCATTTATTGCAATCCACTCTTAAAAAATGCTGTATTATATATTCACATAGTTGTACAGCTATTACCACTAATTACAGAACACTTAATCACTTCAGAAAGAAACTCTGTACCCATCAGCAGTCATTTCCTATTCCCCTCTCTGCCCCAACCCTCTAAAAATCACTAATTTACTTTCTAAGTCTATGGACTTACCTATTCTGGAAATTTTATGTAGATGGGTTCATATAGCATGTGGTCTTTTTGTGCCTGGCTTCTTTCATGTTTTCAAGTTTCACCCATGTTGTAACATGTATCAATACTTCATTCTTTTTTATGGGTGAAAATATTCCATTGTATGGATATATCACAATTTCTTTATTCATTAATTGATGGATATTTGGATGGTTTACATTTTTTAACTTTATGAAAATGCTGCTATGGACATTTTTGTATAAGTTTTTGGAGGAAATATGCTTTTAATTCTCTTGGACAGATGCACATGACTGGAATTGCTGGTTAATATGGTAACTCTTTGCCAAACTATTTTAGAAATTGCCAAATTATTCTCAAAAAATAGCTACACCCTTCTTTTCAAAGAATAATCTTTCAATTTTATTAATGTTCCTGTTTTTTAATTGTTTATATCATTTATTTCTATTCTAATCTTTATTATTTATTTCCTTGTGCTTACATTGTGCTGGATTTTCTCTTGTTTTTTCCAGTATCTTAAAGTAGGAGATTATTAGGTTATTGATTTTATTTCTTTGTTCCATTTTTACTATAGGCATCTACAACTGTAAACGTTCCAGTGTTGCTTTAGATGCATCTCATAAATTTCAGTATGGTTTGTTTTCATTTAAAAGTAATTTATAATTTCACTTATTTTTTTCTTCTCTGACTCATTTCTTATTCAGGAGTATTTTGTTTAGTTTTCACATATTTGTGAATTTCCAAAATTCTTTCAGTTGATTTCTAATTTTACTCCATTGTGGTCAGAGAACATACTTTCCCTGATTGTAGTCCCTTTTAAGTTTATTGAGGCTTATTTTTGGCCTAACATGATCTATTCTGGAGAATGTTCCATGCATACATGAGAAGAATGTATATTTTGCTGTTAAGTGTTGTATGCTAAAGATGTCTGTTTGGTTTAGGTGGTTTGTAGTATTGTTTTATTCTTTTATTTCCTTGTTCAGCTCCTGTGTAGCTCTATTATAGAAAATGAGGTATTGAAGTTACAAATTATTATTGTTGAATTCTCTCTCTCAACTTTTTTTCAAGTTTTTGCTTCATGTATTTGGGGTACATTGATATAGTTTTGAATTTTTGCAAGTATGAAAATAAAGGTGGGGGATCATGATGTCCACATAACCATAGCACATTTTCCTATTCTAATGATGATGACAAAGATTGTAAGCTAGATTGAGGAAAATGAATACTGTCTGTTTCATAGTTGTCCCTCTAAGTCTAACACATAGGACAACCTAAGTTGTAGTTTTAAAAAGTGAGTGATTAGCTTCTATTTAGGTCTGTTGGCCATTTTTTTATTGGATCATTTATCTTCCTTTTATTAAGTTGTATAAGCTGCCTGTAGATGTTGGAGATCAAACCTTTATCAGTGATGCCATTTGCAAATATGTTCTCCCATGCAGTAGGCCTTCTTGTTGTTTTGTTGATGGTTTCTTTTGCTGTGAAAAAGCTTTTTATTTTGATGTAGTCCCATTTGTTAATTTTCTCTTTAGCTTCCATTGCCCTAGGGGCAGTGTCAGTGAAGAATTTCTTTTGGCATATGTCTGAGATTTTGCTGCCTGTGGATTGCTCTAGTATTTTTATGGTTTCCGTCTTATGTTTAAGTCCAGTATCCATTTTGAGTTTATTTTTGTGTATGGCGTAAGTTGGTGATCAAGCTTCATTTTTTTGCATGTATCTGTCCAATTTTCCCAACACCATTTATTGAAGAGACTGTCTTGACTCCATTGTATGTTCATGCCTCCTTTGTCAAATATTAATTGAGCATAGAAGGCCAAGAGACACATGAAAACATGCTCAACGTCACTAATTATCCGAGAGATGCAAATCAAAACAACAATGCGGTACCATCTCACACCTGTCAGAATGGCTATCATCAACAAATCAACAAACGACACGTGTTGGCGAGGATGCGGAGAAAAAGGAACCCTCGTGCACTGCTGGTGGGAATGCAGACTGGTGCAGCCACTGTGGAGAACAGTATGGAGTTTCCTCAAAAAACTGAAAATGGAACTCCCATTTGACCCAGTAATCCCACTCCTGGGAATATATCCAAAGAAACTAGAAACACCAATCAGAAAGGATATATGCACCCCTATGTTCATAGCAGCACAATTCACAATAGCTAAGATCTGGAAACAGCCTAGGTGCCCGTCAGCAGATGACTGGATCAGAAAACTGTGGTACATCTACACAATGGAATACTATGCTGCCACAAAAAAGAAGGAATTCTCATCATTTGCAGCAACCTGGATGGAATTGGAGAACATTATGTTAAGTGAAATAAGCCAGTCAATGAAAGAAAAATACCACATGATCTCACTCATTTATGGGTAATAAAGAACATTATAAACTTGAACAAAAAGATAGATACAGAGACAGTAAAGCATCAAACAGACTGTCAAATTACAGGGGGAAAGTTAGGGAGAGGTGGGGGAGATAAGAGATCAATCAAAGGACTTGTATGCATGCATATAAGCATAACCAACGGATGCAAAACTCTGGGGGGTGAGGGCATATATGGGAGTGGGGTGGGGGGTGGCAATGGTAAGATATGTACACATATAATACCTTAATAAAAAAAATTGGGAAAAAAATTTAAAAAAATAAAACTTAAAAAAAATAAAAAATAAATAAAAAGTGAGTGATTAGAAATCAGATTCTGCCAATGTTTAGCTTTGAAAACTTTTTGGCTCACTTCCTTATCTGCCACATTCATACTTCCAACAACTCCCTGATATGCTCTTTTGTTGGCCCTGTGGTCCAACATATGCTCTGCTGTATTGTTGAGAAGACTCTTGCAGAAGATGTATACATTTATAAATAAAGATGAAACGTTACATCTTTTCAGAAAAACTTCTATGAAGCTTTGACTTACTATATTTATTCCTGGAATGCTTTTCAGTAATTTTTACATCTTGAAAGAAAATATTTTGGCTGAACCTCACTGCTTCCCTTACCAGTTTCTTACTGTAAAATGTTTCCTAGGAGGGCTGGGAGCTGTGGCCAATTGTAGTTGAGAAAATTCTCAATCTTTTACTAAAAAAGTAGGAAAAAATGGGAATTACATTAGAAAATCAACTGACATGTTGCTCTCTTGAAAAATATTTGGAGTATTTAACATTTGTAGCAGTAATGCTTCAAGATGTCTTATTATATATTTTAAGGCTTTATTTTTACAATAAAATTGAGAAGGAGGTACTAGTACAGAGATTTCCCATATATTTCTTGACCCCATAAATGCATAGCCACCCTCATTATCAACATCACTCACCAGAATAGTACTTTTACCAAGGATAAACCTACACTGACATATCATAATCACTCAAAATCCATAGTTTACTTTAGGATTCACTCTTGGTGTTGTGTATTCTATGGTTTTGAATAAATGTATAAAGCCATATATCCATCTTTATAATGTCGTATAGAGTGTTTTCATTGCCCTGAAAATCCTTTGTGCTTTGCCTGTCCATCTCTTCTCCCCTCCCCCTAGCAACCACTAATTTATTTATTTACTGTTTCCATAGTTTTACCTGTTGCAGAATGTCATATAGTTGGAATCATAGAGTATGTAGGCTTTTCAGATTGGCTTCTTTCACTTAGTAATATACATTTAAGGTTCCTCCATGTCTTCTCATGGCTTAATAACTCATTTCTTTTTAGGGCTAAATAATATTCTATTGTCTGGATATAACATGGTTTATTTATCCATTCATCTACTTGGTTACTTCCAAATGTTGGAAGTTACGAAAAAAGATTAAATAAATATCTTGTGTACTTTGTGTGGACATATTTTGAACTCCTTTGGGTAAATACCAAGGAGTAGAATTGTTGAATCGTACGATAAAAGTATGTTAACTTTTGTAAGAAAAAGTCAAACTGTCTTTTAAAGTGGCTGTATCATTTTTCATTCTCACCAGCAATGAAAGAGACTTCCTGTTTTTCCCCATCATCACAGCATTTTCTGTTGTCAGTGTGTTCCAGATTTTGGCCATTCTGTGTAGTGGTATGTAGTGGTATCTTATTGTTGGTATCAGGTGTGTAGTGGTATCTTATTGTTGCTTTAATTGGCATTTCCCTGATGACATATGATGTGAAGAATCTTATCTTGTGCATTTATAACTGTAATTGTTTTTTATAAGAAATATGTATTTGGTCTTCTACCCCATTCCTGGCACATAGTTCCTGAAATCCTTTAATTCCCTAAGTGAGAAGAGCTATCAAGATGGCTCTTGTGCCCTAGCCAGTTTGGCTCAGTGGATAGAGCCTCGGCCTGGGGACTGAAGGGTCCCGGGTTCGATTCCTGGTCAGGGGCATGTACCTTGGTTGCAGGCACGTCCCCGGTAGGGGGTGTGCAGGAGGCAACTGATGGATGTTTCTCTCTCATCCATGTTTCTAACTCTCTATCCCTCTCTCTTTCTCTCTGTAAAAAATCAATAAAATATATTTAAAAAAAAAAAGATGGCTCTTGTTATGTCAATGAAGTAACTTGGTGGGAGCAGATTTCCAAGGGAACCAACTTGAATAGAGGGTTGGAACTTTCAGTTTCACCACCCTCACCTCCAAAGACTGGAGGGGGATTGGAGGTTGAATCCATCACCAATGGCCAATGATTTAATTTAAGCAGTCATGCCTATGTAATAAAACCTACAGTAAAATAAATAAAAGAACTAGATTCAAAAACCTTCTGGGTTTGTAAACACATGGAGATTCTGCTAGAGTGGCACCCATAGAGGACATGGAAGCTTTGGCCCCCTTTCCACATACCTTGCCCTCTATGCATCTCATCCATCTGGATTTTATCTGTATCTTTTTAATATAAACTGGTAAATGCAAATAAACATGTCCTGAGTTCTGTGAACTGCTCTAGCAAATAAATTTAACCCCTGGAGGGGGTCACTGGAACCTCTGATCTATAGCCAGTTGGTCAGAAGTCCAGATGACAACCTGGGCTTGCAACTGGCATATGAAGTGACGGGAAGTGTGTGAGAGTAATCTTGTGGGACTGAGCACTTAACCTGTGAGATCTGATGCTATATATAGGTAGTTTGAGAAGTGAGTTAAATTATGGGACAATGAGCTGGTGTCACAGAAAATTGCTTGGTGTGGGGGAACCCCCCACCTCAAATTTGTTGACTACAAGTAAAGTATGTTGTGTTAGTAAAGAAAGTAGACTCAAAAGAGAAACACAATAGGGAAGAACTGGGTTTCTCCTTACACAGGAGGAGAAAAAGCGAGTCCTTTCCTTTTTTATAGTCATCTAAAACCAAAGACAGCACAAAGTACAATTTTCTGACCAGAATAAATAAATATCCACAAATACTCTATTATTTTCCGCTCTACCTTGTAACAAGTGACTTAGAAAGTGAAAGAAAACCTTTCAAATGAGATGGAGAGGCAGGAAATAAAAGTTATTTAACTTAAGATATTAGTCTATAATGCAGACGTTTTGGTTATATTCATCACAATTGCATCTGTTGTTTAATTCCCTTATTTCAACTTATTATCCCCAAAAAACAGAAAGTACAAAATGTGTTCAGGTGAGCCAATCATTAAAAACAAACAAAATGTCATATTGACAGTGATATTGTAGATGCCACCTTGATTCAAAAAAGCTCAGATACATTAGGTGATAACAAATTCTAAACCACCACCAACATCCCCAGCAAATGCACACACCACTTTAGAAAGGAAATAAGCAAATCAAATAAAGAGATAAGGAAGTAATGTTGATGAAGAGTTAGTTGCTTTGTAGTTCCCCCACACCATTAATTCTTTTTTTTTTTTTTTTTTTTAAATATTTTTATTGAGGTATTATATGTGTACATATCTTACTATTACCCCCCACCCCACACCCACACATGCCCTCCCCCCCCAGAGTTTTGCGTCCATTGTTTATGCTTATATGCATGCATACAAGTCCTTCGTTTGATTTCATAACTCCCCCACCATTCCAAACTTTCCCCCTGTACTTGGAAAGTCTGTTTGATGCTTTACTGACTCTGTATCTATCTTTTTGTTCACCACTTTATAATGTTCTTTACTATCCCTAAATGAGTGAGATCATGTGGTATTTTTCTTTCATTGACTGGCTTATTTCACTTAGCATAATGTTCTCCAATTCCATCCAGGTTGCTGCAAATGATGAGAATTCCTTCTTTTTTATGGCAGCATAGTATTCCATTGTGTAGATGTACCACAGTTTTCCGATCCAGTCATCTGCTGATGGGCACCTAGGCTGTTTCCAAATCTTAGCTATTGTAAATTGTGCTGCTATGAACATAGTGGTGCATATATCCTTTCTGATTGGTGTTTCTAGTTTCTTCGGATATATTCCCAGGAGTGGGATTACTGGGTCAAATGGGAGTTCCATTTTCAGTTTTTTGAGGAAACTCCATACTGTTCTCCACAGTGGCTGCACCAGTCTGCATTCCCACCAGCAGTGCACGAGGGTTCCTTTTTCTCCGCATCCTCGCCAACACTTGTTGTTTGTTGATTTGTTGATGATAGCCATTCTGACAGGTGTGAGATGGTACCTCATTGTTGTTTTGATTTGCATCTCTCGGATAATAAGTGACTTTGAACATGTTTTCATGTGTCTCTTGGCCTTCCTTCTGTCTTCTTTTGAAAATATTCTGTTTAGGTCTGTTGCCCATTTTTTTATTGGATCATTTATCTTCCTCTTATTAAGTTGCATAAGCTGCCTGTAGATGTTGGAGATTAAACCTTTATCAGTGATAGCATTTGCAAATATGTTTTCCCATGCGGTGGGCTTTCTTGTTGTTTTGTTGATGGTTTCTTTTGCTGTAAAAAAGCTTTTTATTTTGATGTAGTCCCATTTGTTAATTTTCTCTTTAGCTTCCATTGCCCTAGGGGCAGTGTCAGTGAAGAAGTTCTTTTGGCATATGTCTGAGATTTTGTTGCCTGTGGAGTCCTCTAGTATTTTTATGGTTTCCCGTCTTATGTTTAAGTCCTGTATCCATTTTGAGTTTATTTTTGTGTATGGTGTAAGTTGGTGATCTAGTTTCATTTTTTTGCATGTATCTGTCCAGTTTACCCAACACCATTTATTGAAGAGACTGTCTTGACTCCATTGTATGTTCATGCCTCCTTTGTCAAATATTAATTGAGCATAGTGGTTTGGGTCGATATCTGGGTTCTCTATTCTGTTCCATTGATCAATATGTCTGTTCTTGTGCCAGTACCAGGCTGTTTTGAGAACAGTGGCTTTGTAATACAGCTTGAAATCTGGTATTGAGATCCCACCTACTTTATTCTTCTTTCTGAGGATTGCTGAGGCTAGTCGGGGTCTTTTTTTATTCCAGATGAATTTTTGGAGAGTTCTTTCTAGGTCTGTGAAATATGCTGTTGGTATTTTGATGGGGAGTGCATTGAATCTGTAGATTGCTTTGGGTAGTATGGACATTTTAATGATGTTGATTCTACCAATCCAGGAACATGGTATGTTCTTCCATCTGTTTACGTCTTCCTCTATCTCTTTTTTCAGTGTCCTGTAGTTTTCTGCGTATAGGTCTTTTACCTCCTTAGTTAAGTTTATTCCTAGGTATCTTAATTTTTTTGGTGCGATGGTAAATGGGATTGCTTTTTTAGTCTCTCTTTCTGTAAGTTCATTATTGGTGTATAGAAAAGCCATAGATTTCTTGGCGTTAATTTTGTATCCCGCTACATTGCCGAATTCATTTATTAAGTCTATTAGTTTTTTGATGGAATCTTTTGGGTTTTTTATGTACAATATCATGTCATCTGCAAATAAGGACAGCTTCACTTCTTCTTTTCCAATTTGGATGCCTCTTATTTCTTCTTCTTGCCTAATTGCGATAGCTAATACTTCCAGTACTATGTCAAACAGGAGTGGTGAGAGTGGGCATCCCTGTCTTGTTCCTGTTCTTAGGGGAAATGGTTTTAGTTTTTGCCCATTGAGTATGATGTTTGCTGTGGGTTTATCATAAATAGCTTTTATTATGTTGAGGTACGAGCCTTCTATTCCCACCTTGTTGAGAGTTTTTATCAAGAAAGGGTGTTGGATTTTGTCAAATGCTTTTTCTGCATCTATTGATATGACTATGTGATTTTTATCTCTCAATTTGTTTATGTGATGTATCACGTTTATTGATTTGCGGATATTGTACCATCCTTGCATTCCTGGAATAAATCCTACTTGGTCATGGTGTATTATCTTTCTGATGTACTGCTGGAGCCGATTTGCTAGAATTTTGTTGAGGATTTTGGCATCAATGTTCATGAGGGATATTGGCCTGTAATTCTCTTTCATTGAGTTGTCTTTATCTGGTTTTGGTATTAGGGTGATGCTGGCTTCATAGAAGGAGCCTGGAAGTGTTCCTTCCTCTTGAATTTTTTGGAATAGTCTGAGGAGGATAGGTTTTAGTTCTTCCTTGAAAGTTTGGTAAAACTCTCCTGTGAAGCCATCTGGCCCCGGGCTTTTGTTTGCCGGAAGCTTTTTGATGACTGCTTCAATTTCTTCCATAGTTACTGGCATGTTGAGCTGTTTAGAATCTTCCTGATTAAGTTTTGGAAGGTTGTATTTTTCTAGGAATATGTCGATTTCCTCTAGGTTGTCCAGTTTGTTGGAATAGAGTTGTTCGTAGTATTTTGTAACAATCCTTTGTATCTCAGCGGGATCTGTTGTTATTTCACCTCTTTCATTTCTGATTTTGTTTATTTGGGTCCTCTCTCTTTGCTTCTTGGTGAGCCTGGCTAGAGGTCCATCAATCTTGTTTATCCTTTCAAAGAACCAGCTCTTGGTTTTGTTGATCTTTTGTATTGTTTCTTTGGTCTCTATGTCGTTTATCTCCGCTCTGATCTTTATTATTTCTTTCCTTCTGCTTACACTGGGCTTATCTTGTTGCTCTCTCTCTAACTCTTTGAGTTGTTGGGTTAGGTAATTTATTACCATTGTTTCTTGTTTTTTGAAGTAGGCTTGTAGAGCTATGAACTTCCCTCTCAGGACTGCTTTCATTGTGTCCCATAGATTTTGGATTGTTGTGTTTTCATTGTCGTTTGTTGCCATGATGTTTTTTATTTCTTCCTTGATGTCTTTGGTAACCCAGTCATGGTTTAATAACATGCTGTTTAGTCTCCAAGTATTTGATTTCTTTGGGTTGTTTTTATTGTAGTTGATTTCCAGTTTTATGCCACTGTGATCTGAGAAGATACTTGATATGATTTCTATCTTCTTGAATTTGTAGAGACTTTGCCTATGTCCTAACATATGGTCTATCTTTGAAAATGACCCATGTGCACTTGAGAAGAATGTATATTCTGTGGCTTTGGGGTGAAATGTTCTGAAGATGTCGATTAATTCCATCTGTTCTAGTGAGTCATTTAGGTTTGATGTTTCTTTGCTGATGTTTAGTTTAGAGGATTTGTCCAATGGTGATAGTGGGGTATTGAAGTCTCCTACTATGATTGTATTACTGTCAATCTCTCCTTTGATATCTTCCAGGAGTTTTTTAATGTATCTTGGTGCTCCTGTATTGGGTGCATATATGTTTACCAGAGTTATTTCTTCTTGTTGGATTTCTCCCTTTAGTATTATGAAGTGGCCTTCATTATCTCTTGTTATGTCCTTCACTTTGAGATCTAATTTGTCAGATATAAGTATTGCAACCCCAGCTTTTTTTTCATTTCCATTTGCCTGGAAAACCTTTTTCCATCCCTTTACTCTCAGTCTGTATGCATCCTTTTTTTTGAGGTGGGTTTCCTGTAGACAGCAGATATCTGGGTTTTGTTTTCTTATCCAGTCTGTTACCCTGTGTCTTTTGATTGGGGCATTCAATCCATTTACATTTAAAGTTATTATTGATAGGTACTTATTTGACGCCATTTTTATTCTATACCCCTGTGTACCTTCTTTGCTTCCTATTTCTTTCTTTTTTTTTTTTTTTTACAGCAGACCCTTTAGCATTTCTTTCATTGCTGGTTTGGTGGTGATAAACTCCCTTAGTCCTTTTTTGTCTGTGAAGCTCCTGATTTCACCTTCAATTTTGATTGATAGCCTTGCTGGGTACAGTATTCTTGGATTTAGACCCTTCCTTTGCATGACTTGGTATATTTCATTCCATTCCCTTCTGGCCTGATGAGTTTCTGTTGAGAAATCAGTTGCTAGTCTGATGGGGGTTCCTTTGTATGTAACTGTCTGTCTCTCTCTGGCCGCTTGTAAGATTCTTACTTTGTCGTTGGTGTTTGCCAACTTAACTATAATGTGCCTTGGCGTCGGTCTTTTGGGGTTCATTTTGCTTGGAACTCTGTGAGCTTCTTGGATTTGTGTGGGTTTTTTCTTCCCTATATCAGGGAAGTTTTCTGTTATTATTTCTTCAAACAGGTTTTCTATTCCTTGCTCAGTTTCCTTTCCTTCTGGCACCCCTATTATCCTGATGTTGTTTTGTTTTGTATTGTCCCGAAGTTCCCTTACGCTCTCCTCAATCTTTCTAATTTTTGTTTCTAGAAGCTGTTGTAATTGGGTATTTTTTTCCATCTTGTCTTCTAGCTCACTTATGCGGTCCTCTGCTTCATCTAGTCTACTCTTGATGCTTTCTATTGAGTTCTTTACAGCAGCAATGTCATTTTTCATTTCTTCTTGGTTCTTCTTCATTTCTTCTTGGTTCTTACTCATATTGTCGAATTTGTCTTCCATCCTTTTCAGCCACCCTATGATCATTTCTCTGAATTCTTTCTCTGATAGGTTGTTTGCCTCTAAATCGTTTACTTCCTTTTCTGGTGATGCCTGTTTCTCTTTCCTGTGGGGGCTGTTTCTTTGTCTCCCCATGGTCTCTCTTCTCCGGATGTCTGGTTATATAGATTTCTCTCTCTGGCATTGATTTAAAGGTATAAAATACAACACAACCAGGCACAACAGACAAGGCACTGAACAGAATTGTATTCACGATATTAATAACCTCCAATAAAGGTAACCACCAGAGAAAGACAAATTAGGGAATAGGAGTGGAAGAGGGAGAGTAAAAAGAAAGAACAACAACGAAAAAAAAAAAAAAACAAAACAAAAAAAACAACGAGTGTGAATCTGAACTTGGGAAAAGAGCAGAAAGAAAGAAAAGAAAAAGAAATAACAGAAAAGAAAAAGAAAAGAAAAAAAAAAAGTAAGAGAGACAAGAATGATACTAAGAGAGAAAAGGGGAACAAACTATATATATGGGGAGTAAACTCCACTAGAACAACCACTATTCCCAGCAAATTCCAGCAACACGAGCCTGGAGATTAATACAAACTGCAACAGCAGCTAATATCAAGTGAGGCAAGGGAAAACAAAAGTAAAAAACAAACAAAAACAAAGCAAACAAAAGAACCAACCAAACCAACAAAAAGAATAATCAAAACAATCTCATAAAAAAGCATAAAAATTCAATCTAATCAACATTCAAGCAAACAACAACAAAAGGCCCGAGAGAAAAATAATTTTTTTAAAGTAGCGTAGAGAGAGGTTTGTATGGATTTGGAGCAGGGGGTTGGGAATTAGATAATATAAGTAGGGTGAAGTTTTAGCAGGGAGTAAACTGAAAAAGTAGGGAAAATCTAAAGCCAGAAAGGGTTAAGATAAACTGGGGACCAAAATGGGAAAGGTTGGGAGGAGAGTGATGGCATAATGTTAGCTTTGAGATAGGGTAAAACGATTGTAAGGGAAAGATGCAAATCGAATGTAGGACACTAATCCAAAAAAAAAAGAAAGAGAAAATCAAATGACATTAAAAAAAAAAAAAGTAAAATAATAGTAATAATAGTGTTGATTGAAAATAAAAATGTAATAATTAAAAAGGTGAAAATCGAGTGAGGAAAAAGAAAAAAAATTAGTTTCTTAAGTAAAAGATGCAAAAAATGAAAATAAAAAAATATGAGAATAAAAAATTTTAAAAATTGAAAAAAGAATTGAAAATTAAAAAATAGGAAGACTAAAATGTGCAGTAGCGGCTGTCATTCACTTCCTCTATTATTCTGTTTGGTACGCCTTTTTCCCAGTCTGGGCGGTATTTCAGTTCAGCTTCATTCCAGGGCTCCTCAGTGTTGGAAGCCAGTCCTGCTTTTTAAGCCAGCCGTGTCTTAATTTCTCGTATTTATTTTTAATTACACCAGAGACAATTAGCGTTTCAGCCCCTGGGTGGCAGTGTTTCTGAATTGACTTCCGGGCCTCTCTAGCTCTTTTTTCTTTTTTTTTTTTTTTTTTCCCCTCTATGGCACTCACTACTGGTTTGTGGAGGTATGCGCCTCAGAGCTGCCTCTCTGATGGTCACAAGCAGCTCTGGTCCCCAGGTTCCGAAAAAACACCTTCCCCCTGCAGTCTTTCAGGGTTTCCGCCTGGGTTTACCTCTGTATTGGGCTTAGCAATCAGAGTCGGAAAGAGCCCAGGTGTGCGGACCGTGGGTCTGTGCCCCAGACTAAGGAGCCTGCACTCCTTTGAAAATTCTTAGTCTGACCCTCCTCGTCAGATTAAAATGAGTTGCTTTCAAGAGGTCACTTCTGTTAGCAGCTCAGAAGACCCCCCTCCTCATTCACGGATCACGGCAGTTCCAACTGCCTCCGATTTTTCTAGGCACAGACCTCCCGGCTCCTGCCGGTCCTGCGGTCCTGCGGCTGCCGTGCTTCCCTCACCCAGCGCTTCCCTCACCCACCGCGGGGATTAGAAACCGCCCCTCATTTCAGGCGAAATCTGACCTTTCCGTGGTGCAGTGAAGAGTTTCTTTGAATCCGAATGTTTGCGCTGATAGGGGACCGGTGGTCTGGTGCTCCCAGCAGCTCAGTGTTTGCAGTTGTCGCGGAAAGTCAGGTTTCCACGAAAATCCTTCTTTCCTTGCAAGATGGCGAGGCGCCCAGCGAGCCCGCAGCTCCAGGAGGGGACCCAGCCCCTGTGGGTGCTGCGCGGTCAGAGGAACACTGCCCAGCACTCCCCCGCCTTCTCCTGGAGTTTAGCTGTCCCTTGGCTTGCCCACATACACTCCCTCTGCGAGCCTCTGCTGCTCCGACTCTCCGCCCCAGGAACAGACTCCAAACCCGACTCTATTCCGTCGCCATTTTCTCTCCTCCCCCCATTAATTCTTAAGGAAACATAAAAGCAGAAGTACAAGCACACCTTGTCTTATTGTGCTTAATTTTATTGCATTTTCCAGATGTTGCTTTTAAAAAACACACACACAAAAAACAAATTGAGGGCAAGACCCTCTACCAGCAAAAATATTACAACTTCCTTTATTACTCACTTTGATTGTGGTGTTCTGGAACTGAACCTGCAGTATCTCTGAGGTATGCTTGTAGTGGCAATCTAGTTTTACAGGTGGGAATCCTGGACTCGACCTGTCGTGCTTCTACAGCTAACTAACATAAGAACTGAGTTTTAAAACTAGTTTTAAACTATCTGAGCTCAAAGCCTATGCTTTATTTACTATAGGACATTATCTTGTACAGTATTTGAAAGGTGTTAGAGAAATATATTTTCACCTCTCTTTCCATTACTTCTTTTTATTATATCACTCATTTACCAAGGGAAATGATGTGTAAAGTACCTGCATGGTACTTGGCCCATTTCAGGTGCCTAACAGGTGATATTTTTATTCCTTCCCCCCAAATTAATCTTTTTTAAGGCAATTATTTTTGACCTACATATTTTGGGTGGCTTACTATATAAATAGTTGTACTTTTAGTATCCCTAGATTTTAAATAAGTACAAAATTTCAATGGCTTCAGCAAACCTTTGGAATGAATTTGTCTTATGCTAACATATGTATAAATAACATACACATATACACATACATATGGAAAAATTATGTGCATGGTGTGCTCAGTACATGAATTATTCTAACATTTGCTTTAAAAATGATAATAGGTTATTGAGATAAAATTCCCATACCTATTCATTCATTTAAATTTGTGGTTTTAAGTATATTCATAGATATGTGCAGCCATCACCATAGTTGATATTGTTTTATTTTTAAAATATTTTTTAATATTTAATTTACAGTTTATATTCATGTGGATGTAAAGTACAGCATAGTGTATGGTAAATAGGAACATGGGTCCCTTCCCATGTTCCAACTCCCCCTCCCACCCTGTAGGAAATATAGTAAAGGTCATCTATAAGCGGACTGTGAGACCTTGGGAACCTAGCTAGCAACTCAGTCTAAGAAAGACGAAAGAGAAACTTCTAGATGTGAGCCTGGATTGTAAACAGCTCGTGTTTTAATCTCACAGAGCTTGCACAGAGGCCTGTCACCCTCCCCCTGCATGCCCTGTTTTTCTCTTTTCTGTACTCTATAAAACCTTACTCTGGGAAAGCTTGGGAGGCGGCAAAACAATAGCACCAGCTGGCCGCCCTTGGTGTGGCCTGTCCACAGGTTGGGTGGGACTTAGCAGGACAACTTCACTGGTGGCAGCCAGTACAGTGGTAAATTTCACCTGCCGACTGCCACCGGGGTGCACATAAGTCCTAATAAACCCATGTCCTTCATAGCCAGTCCTCCAGGTTATTTCTTTGGAATCCACAAACAATAACTAAGGTTTTCTGGGATCTCAGCTCTTTGCATAACACATAGAAAATATAGTCAATAATATTGTTATAACCACAGTCAATTTTAGAACATTTTTGTCATCCTGAAAAGAAACGCAGTACCCTTTAGTCTTTATCCACCAATCCTTTCATCATTACCCACCCCTCCAGCCTTAGGCAACTGCTAATGTATTTTCTGTCTTTATAGATTTGGCTCTTCTGCACTTTACATAGAAATGTAATCATATGCCTTTTATGTCTGGCTTCTTTCAGTTAGCATAATGTTTCCTAGACTTATTCATGTTATAGCATGTATCAGTACTTCATTCTTTTTTTGTGGTTGAATTATACCCCATTATATGGAATTATACCCCATTTTATTTATCTAGTCATCAGGGGCTGAACATTAGGCTATTATTATAATACTGCTACGGACATTCATGTACAACAGGTCCTTGAATCACATAATTTTGTAATAATGTTGATGAGATGCCATAGGAACTTAACTCTAGTTTATATCAATTAGTCTGTGTTAAAATTGGTTTCCATATGCACATTTTCACAAAAAAACTATCAATGATATTAAGTGAGGACTTACTGTCTAAGTTTTTGTGTGAACATTTGTTTTTTATTTCTCTTGAGTGGAATTTCATTTCTTTGGAGTGGAAACACTGGGTTATATGGTAGCTGTATGTTTAACAATCTGAGGAACTGGCAGACTCTTTTCCAAAGCAGCTGCATCATTTTACATTCCCTCCAGCAGTGTGTAAGGTTTCCAATTTGTGTATATACTTTCCAAAACTATTCTATCTTTTTTATTATAGGCATACTAGTGGGTGTGCAGTGGTAACACTTTCCTGATGACTAATAATGGTGAGCATCTTTTCTGCATATAAATTTGATGACATTTAACTGTTATTGATCACCTGCAATATACAAAGAGTAATGGTACTATGGGGGATATAGATGGAATAGGCACACTAATAGACCACAAGAAAATAAAAGTCTAGAGGCATTTTTTACATAGCTCTGATTTTAACTCTGAATTCAGCCATGTGTAGAAGGTGTGATCATGGACAGGTTACTTAGCCCCTCTGCTTCCAATTCCTCAATTGTAAAACAAATTTAATAATACATATTCACAGAAAATTTGTAAAAATCAAATGAGATAATTCAATCAAATATTTGTTGCATCTCTACTTTGTGCCTTGCACGCTACATGTTTATACATATTTGTATAAACAAAGGTTTATAAAAATGCCCAGCACAAAGCCTGGCTTACCTCATTATGATGGTAATTCTGGTAACAGTGAGATGGCAATGATGACAATGTTGGGAGTACACTTGATTAAGGTGTTATTAGATATATTACCCCATGCTTTTGTGGTGAGAAATCATTTTAATTTAGGTGGTATTTTAAGCAGATTAAAAATCTGAATTTAAATCAAAAGTCAGTGCAGTATGTCTAGACTCTATTCCTAAAAACAAACCATTGGCTTTTCTGCTTGTTCTGTGTTGTGAGCCTGTGTGTGCACATTCACTCCAGCCACATTGGCACTAATTGGCATCCTAGTAGGCAGTTTCAGCCCAGAGATCAAGGGCTGACAGGGCGGAGAGCGCTGTGCCTTTGGTGAGGGCAGAGGTACATTGTGGCAGGAGGCAGAGTGGAGCGTTCACCCGCTACTGCTCTGTCTGTGGTTTGGAGAAACAAGATATCCTGTGTAGACACCAGCCTGGTATCTTTAGACAACCATAACATCATTATGGGGGGAAAATTAGGAAAGCAACCTGGGTACTAGCTCTCAGTCCTGAGACAGTTTCTCCGGAAGGTTCTTAAGAATGCTGTGTAGGATATATAGGCTTTGCATTTGTTTAAATGTACAAGAAAGAGAAAAATTCAAACTTTCCTTATAAGGGTTTGACTAGCTAATTGACAGGTAACCTAGAAAATGTCTAATGATGTGATCAATAATTCTCAGGATATTATTTTTCAAATAATTTTGAATGGCAAGAAGCATTTTGCAGTGTACATGGTTGGATAAATTTTCAAATCAACACCTTGAAAGGCCGATTTAGTTTTTAATGGTTTGGACTAGGCATCTATAATAGCAAAATGAGGCTAGGAGAATAACTGTAACTACAAGTGATCTTTATTCTTGGGAAAATTAATATGTGAAAATATAGTCATGCAAGATATTTACTGGTATATGTACTATTAAGAATACCCATATATGTTTTATAATGTTTATTGTGCAAAGATTGATGAGATGATGATTATTACAATTTGCTTTATAATACTACTAGAGGCCTGATGCATGAAATTCTGCTGCCACGGCCTCTGCTGCCTCTGCCTCAGCCCCTGCCCGCTGTGGCTTTGTCTGGAAGGACCTCTGGTCTAATTAGCATATTATGCTTTTATTATTATAGATATTTCGTTTTATTATTATAGATATTTGGATATAGATTCCCATGAGATTTCCTCAAGTATGTTTTCCTGTTCATTTTCAGTATGGTTTGATTTGTGAAAAAAAAAAAGTATTATATGCAAGAATTGTCAGGATTTTTAAATATATGCATTACTGAATTATGTTCAAATTGTATGTACATAGTTTCATTATACTCAAATTCCATGTTGATGTGTTTTTTTTAAAAACCATTTTCCTCATTATAAAATTAATAAATGCTTATTGAGCAAACCTGAATATTATAAAGAACAGCTGTTTTTAAGAATGTCAATTTTCTCAAATTCTTATCAATAGTGAATTATAATTGAAAACATTAACAACCTAATAAGCAAACCTTCATATTCCTTCTTGACATTTCAAGTGATTTTAAAATCATTTTCCATTTGCCATTCCATTTTAATTCTTCTTTTATCAACGGCTAGTGCAAATCTCTGCCTATTTCTCTTCTGAAGTGCATTGATTTTTAAGTCCTGTTAATATTAAATATATTAACACTTTTTCTTTGAAACTTGTGGCAAATATTTTCAATCATGAAATTCTGACTTTGTATAATGCTTAGGTTAGCCTTCTGAACCTAGAAACTTAGTAAATATTAGCCATTTTATTGCTAAATTTTGCTCCTTTGTCCTTATTTAATGACTAGAGGCCCGTTGCATGAAGATTCGTGCAATAGACCTTCCTTCACCTGGCTGCCAGAGCCAGTTTTCCTTCGGCACTGGGGACCCAGGCCTTGGCTCTGGCCACCTTCCAATCGGAGCGGTGGGAGGCCCCTGCCTCCCGCCAGCTCGATTGGCCGCCCTGAGTCCCACTACCCACACCTCCCGCGGGCCCTATCGGTCCCCCCTCAATTGGTCCCCCCTCAGCGGCGGCAGATCGGGCAGCGGGAGGCACAGGCGGCGGGACTCGCGTGATGGGGGCGGGGAAGCGTGTGGGGGCTGCCATCTTTGCTGGGTTAATTTGCATAGTGCCCTGATTGGCTGTGGGCATAGCAAAGGTACGGTTAATTAGCATATTACTCTTTTATTAGGTAGGATAGAAGAACAACACTGATAATGTCAATATGACATTTTATGTTTATATGTGCATTTTATGTAATTGTCCAAATAAATACTTACAAGAGTTTTGATAGGCAGGCATCTTTATTATCTTATATCTAATTTCTTAGAAGAACAATCATTCCCTAGGCAGTGGAGCTCAATTTGTATCCTGACTACATATTTTATCCTTTCCCTGCTTTTATACTATTTTTATTGATTTGGGGTTTCCATAGAGGCCTCTGATCACCTGAAGATTCTGTTAGTTATTGCTGGATATTCCACTAATGAAAAATATGATTAGTCAGGCTCCATTTAATCAAATCACATGGCATAGAATTGTTTTATTATTTTTTTATTTCTTAATCCTAACCCAAACTTATGTTTGTATTGATTTTAGAGAGAGAGAAAGGGAGAGAGAGAGAGACATCAATGTGAGAGAAAATCATCTATTCGTTGCCTTCTGTACACATCCTGACCGGGATGGAACCCGAAACCTAGGAATATGACCTGACCAGGAATCAAACATGCAACATTTTTTTGGTGTAGGGGACAATGCTCCAACCAACTGAGCCAACCAGCCAGGGCTGGTATAGAATTGTTTTTAAGAGTATTACATGTTTAATTTATAAAATTTAAGAAAATAAATACAGTCAGAGGAAAATTTAAAAATATTCCACATAATCTTACCACTCAAAGATAAAAAATACTTATAGTATTCTTGTATGTACCTTCCCATTTTTAGCTTATTTCTCTTTTTGTACTATATGTGTACCTTTTGATCATATATACACTGAGTGGCCACATTATTATGACCTCTGAATGTATAATAATCTGGCCACTCAGTGTATATCCTATATAATAAAAGGCTAATATGTAAATTGTCCCCTCGACCAGGAGTTTGACCAGCAGGCAGACCGGCCAACCGCCCATGTCCCCTCCCCCTCTTCCCATGTCCCCTCCTCCTGGCCAGGCTAGCTGGACCCCACCCATGCATGAATTCATGCACCGGACCTCTAATATATATATATATATATATATGGAGTGGCCAGATTAGTATGCATTCAGGTATCATAATAATCTGGCCACTCAGTGTAGATGTATGTATGTGTGTGTATATATATATATATATATATATATATATATATATATATATATATCCTACCTAATAAAAGAGTAATATGCAAATTGACCATACCTTTGCCACACCCACCAGCCACGCCCACCAGCCAATCAGGAGCGAACATGCAAATAAACCCAACCAAGATGGCTACAGCCACAGAGAGCAGGAGGGAGGCTTGGGTTTCCCAGGTAATGGAGGAAGCCAAGCTTTCTGCTTGCCCTTGCCAGCCTAAGCCTCCACTCCAGGCTACAAAGTTTCAATTATAGAAGGTAAACAAATCCAAACAGAAATGGCTGCAGCCACGGAGCTGGAAAGAGCAGGAGGCTAGGGTTAAAGGAGCAAGCCAAGCTTCTGCAGCCCTGGCTGGCCTAGGCCTCCATTCCAGGCTACAAAGTTTCAATTATAGAAGGTAAATAAACCCTAAACAGAAATGGCTGCTGCCACGGATCGAGCAGAAGGCTTGGCTCCGCTCCAGGCTACAAAGTTTCAATTGTAGAAGGTAAATAAATTACAGATACCAGGGCCTCTTCTTGGGTTTCCAGGGGGTGTGGCTGGCCTGCAAACCACCACAGGCCCCTCACTCAGGCCGCCCCACGCCCCAAGGGAACCCCCATCCTGATCCGGGACACCCTTCAGGGCAAACCAGCTGGCCCCCACCCATGCACCAGGCCTCTATCCTATCTAATAAAAGAGTAATATGCAGATTGACCATCACTCCAACCCACAAGGATCGGGCCTAAATGGGCAGTTGGAAATCCCTCGAGGGGTCCCAGATTGGAGAGGGTGCAGGCTGCGCTGAGGGGCACCTGCTGTGCACGAATTTCATGCACCAGGCCTCTAGTATATATATTATATATATATTATATTATATACATACATATATATATATAATATTGCATCTTGTTTTATTCACTCTAATATATTATAAAATGTCTTAAAAAGATGTTCTTTTATAAAAATGTCTCCATGTAGTTCATTATTAATAATTTATGTGATTTAATAGCTGCATAATCTAATCAATCTCTGTTATTAAGTGTTTAGTTTTTACTATTTTTCAACCACTATAAAATATTTAATTGAATATCCTTGTCTTATTATCCTATATAATAAAGGGTTAATATGCAAATTAACCAAACTGGTGGAATGACCAGTTGCTAGGATGTGCACTGACCACCAGGGGGCAGACACTCAACACATGGGCTGCCCCCTGATGGTCAGTGCACTCCCACAGGGGGAGTGACACTCAGCTAGAAGCCCTGAGACAGCAGCACTAAGGATGTCCCATGGAGAGAGGACCTAAGCCATTAGTCGGACATCCCCCAAGGGCTCCCAGACTGCTAGAGGGCACAGGCCAGGCTGAGGGACCCTCCCAAGTGCATGAATTTTGTGCACTGGGCCTCTAGTTTCTTATAAAGTGCAGTTTCTGGGTGAAAGGCTATTCACCTTTAAGCTTATGTTATGCAAATTTTGCAAATGGTTTCCAGAATGTATATGATTACCTGTTTTTGACCTCTGTGGAGAGGGGAAAATTTGTCCTGTATTCCTTATTTGTTCTTCTGGCTGGTCTAATAATCAAATTGCCATGAGACAGATTAACAGGAGAAAATAACCAAATTTATTTCATATGAACATTTGGGGGTTCCATATGAATATGGGACCTGAGGACAAATAGGGCAGTTGAGGCTAATATGCCATTCTGTACTAAGGAGAGGGGGCAGGGGTCATGAACTTCAAAGGGAAAGTAGGCAATTCACAGATAGTTGAGAAAGAGCAAAGATGTGGTGAATAAATTCTTGCTGAGCCATCTAGGAGCAGTGGGACACAGAGAGAGTGTAACAGGCTTTCCAGGTTCCTCTCTGTTTGTCACTCTTAGTTCATATATGCTAAGATCACAGCTCCCTTCCTAGAGCAGGTTTTCTTACCTGAATTCTTTCATCAAGTAAGGACGAAGTAAAAAGGTTATTTTTGAGTCTTTTGTTTCTTAAAATTATTAATCTTCCAAAAATGCAAATGTTGGGGTGGCAAACTATATGGCCCCTCAACTCTATTAGACTGTGAACTTTAAATATGTCAACACAGTAACTAGCCTAGTATCTGTCACACAATAGATAATCTTATCTAATAAAGAGGGAATATGCTAATTGACTGCCACATCCTCAAAGATGGAGGTGCCCACAGCCACAAGATGGTGGTGCCCAGTCCCCTCAGCCCCACTTGCCTCCCAGGTCTGGCCCGAGGTGCAGGCAAGCCTCGGGTGTTGGCTGCCCAGCTGCCCAGGGCTGGACCAAGGCACAGGTAAGCCTCAGATGGCAGCTTCCCAGATGCCCAGGGCCAGCCCGAGGTTCAGGCAAGCCTTGGATGGCAGCTGCCCACCCACCCAGGGCTGGCCCAAGGTGCAAGCAAGCCTTGAATGGCCACCGAAGGCTCAGGTAACCAGGGCCAGCCGAGGCTTGTGCTGCCAGCAGTGGCAGCAGCAGAGGTGTGATGGGGGCGTCACTTTCCCCTGATCGCTGGGTCGCCTCCCACCCCTGAGGGCTCCCAGACTGTGAGAGGGGGAAGGCCAGGCTGAGGGACACCCCCTCCAGTGCATGAATTTTCATGCACTGGACCTCTAGTCTATATAATAAAAGCCTAAGTGACCATTATGGCAGAACAACCAGAATGACTGGTCGCTATGATGTGCAGTGAGTGAGCTGAGCAGTAAGGAGCAGTGAGCAGAGAGGTAGTAAGGAGTGAGAGGTCCTGGACAGCGAGAGGGATGTCCGCCAAGAGGTCCCAGACTGAAAGAGGGTGCAGGCCAGGCTGAGGGACCACTCCCCAGAGCATGAATTTCATGCACAAGGCCTCTAGCATATTAATAAGTATTTGCTGAATCGTCAGGTGGATAGATAAAAGAGGAAAGAGAAAAGGTGAGAGAAATAGAGCAAAACAAAGAATACATGACCAATTATTGTGAGGAAAACACGAGCTTGGATATTCATCTAGATCAAATTAGAACTTGAGCATATGTTGAGTGTTGGCCTCCCAGACTCCCTCTATGTGGCATCTTTACTTGCCATTGTATGAAGAAATAAAAGTGCTTCATTTAATAGTTCCTCTTTGGGGTGAGGGGTGTGGAAGGGTTAGTAGGTGGTGGAAACAAAGAAACAAAAGCCCTTATTCTCCAGGTCTCATTTCCTCCTACAAACTACCCTTGTCTTATTCTTTCTCACTGATGCCATGCCAAACCTCCAAATTCCCCTTTCATTTTAACTCTCTAGTTTTGTCCCAGACTAGACCTGCTATTTCATAAACCCAAAGACCTAATAACAAGCCTTTCCAAACAAGAATAATTTACCTAGGGCCTACACCTCTAGCAACTCAAAAAACAAATAAAAATTTGAAATAATAGTTGTTGTTATTGTTTTACCAGAACTAGATAAATTTTTCAGGTATGACTTTCTACCCCAAGGCTAAAGAAAACCTCAGGGATATTGTTTTCTTTTTCTACCACTTCAACTAAAGAACACCCAACAGTTCATTAAACATGCAAAGAAGGGCAATGTACATTTACCTTTCCAGGCAACCATGTCATAAATCACTGAAATTTCTACTTGTTCCATCTAGAAGAGGTAAATATTAGTAATTATAAGTCTTTAGCATCTCTAGCCTCTTCTTCTTGCATCCTTTTCTCTGCCCAATGTATTTCTATTCCTCCCTCCCCACCTCCCTCCAAGAAAGGTTTTGATGATGGTATTAACCTTTGATCAATTTCATTTTTTCTCCTTTGATGCCTCAATCAGGCATTCAAATTTTAAGTCATTTATTTCTATTTGTGGCCTATATGGTGTTTCCATGTTAAAAGAATTTCAGGCCTCAGCAAGCAGTTAAAGAGATGTGTTTTGGATAATTGAGGCCCCTGCAGTCTCATGAGGCATACTACCTCTTCTGCTGACTCTGTAATGAGTCCCCTCAGAGAACTGTTGTAGGGGGAAAGAGTACAGAAAGGATAACCTGTGATGTATTCCCAATATGCAATTCCCATGAGGGTAGGAGCTCCTTGTAAACCAAGCCAAGAATCTCCTTTCTGGTGGGTGCTGGCATCAGAAAAGCTTGCAGCCATTTGTCCTTGTCTTTTAAGACCAGTAAGTGGCCTGCCTTAGTATATTTCTACCTGGCAGCCTCTGAATGTAGGCCAAGTGTTCCTTATTTGCCCTCTTTTCTAAGATACCAGATGCATATTTCATATTTTTTTCTGGCATTTTGATGTTTATATTAAGTATTTAATAAGAGCTTTATGCAAGAACATCCTTATATGATATACTCAAATGAAACCCTCACTTCCTATGTTATATCCATCTCTGAGAATTTAGTTTCTGACAAATTGAGCAATAATCTTTATATTAAATTTGTGGCCAAAGTTTTGCTCTTTAACTGGTGGGATGAGTATATGCAGCTCTAGTGGTTTGCTGGAGGTAGATGGGCACTGAGAAACAGTAAAAGGTGAAGCTTATGCAAGGTTGTGGATTCCAGAAGAAAACCCCTTTATTCCCTGAATGGTACCAAGTTGTAGACTAACATTGCTGCTTTCTGTTTAAAAGGGTCATTGCATGTGCCCTTTGTAAGTTACTCTGCAGGCTGCTGCTAGAGTTAGGGAGGTAGCTAGAGGAACTAGTCACCCAAGGGATTTTTCTAGTAAGAAAAAAAAAATCCTGGTGAGACTTTTGATATATTTCCTTGTGCTGCTTCGTATTCTTCACAATAGATCACCATAAAAGAATATATGGATGGATTTTATGCTTTTGGCTGCTGCATGCTTTTTTTTTTTTTTTTTTTTTTTTTTTTTTTTTTTACCTGTAGGCATAAAGATAAAATGTTTAAAAGTTTAGTTGCCTTTTATATTCTTTTGGTCTGAGTACCAGGACTGAGGTATGGGAAGGTAAAAGCAGTATCACTTTAACCATGTCTGTTTCTCAGAAGTGTTTTTAGTGTCCTCTAATTAGAAGGCCAGTGAACTAAGAAAGCTTAGCAGGGATAAAATTACGATTCTCACTACAAGGATATTAGAATCTACAATGTTGACCAAATAGCTCAGGGGAATCCCCACCAATATAGCAGTTACTGTCTTTGTTCATCCATTCAGCAACCAAATTGATCACCCATTATGTGCCAGGCACTATGGGTAGGATTTAAAGTGAGAGTAGGACAGTACTTATGTTCATTTTTTATTGCTGCTGTAACAAATTACTACCAACTTAGTGACATCAAACAAGCCGAATTTATTTTCTTAGTTCTGGAGGTCAGAAATCCTTAAAAAATCAAGATGTATGGCAGGGCTGTTCTTTCTGGAGGCTTCAGCGAATAATCTGTTTCCTTGCCTTTCCCAGCTTCTAGAAGCCACCTGTATTCCTTGCCTCATAGCCCCTTCTCTTATCTTCAAAGCTAGCAGCATAACATATTCTTTCCTACCTGAACTCTGCTTCCATCCTTACATCTTCTTTTTCTATATATCTGATACTCCTGTCTTTCTCTTCTAAGGATACTTGTTATTAGGTCGGTCCCACTTGATTAATCCAAGATAATCACCCCATCTCAAGGCCCACAACCATAAGTACATCTACAATGTTCCTTTAGCCATGTAAGGTAACACATTAAAATAGTCTGGGGTTTAGGGCAAGGATATAATTTGTATAATTATTCAGCCTACCACAGTATCCCTACCCTTGAACCAGTTCATAAAATAGCATAAGATAATAGATATGAAACATATTTTGATAATTATATATGATAAATTAAAAGATAATTCCTGCATAAGTTACAATTGGAACACAGAAGAGAGGACATTGGACTGCCCCAAAGAAGGGGCTTTATATAGGAGACGTTAATATTGAGTCTTAAAGAAAAGATGAAGAGTTCAGTAAGTGAATGAAAGGGAAGAAGAGGCAGAAGCAGAACCAGGCTGGAAAGAGTATGGCTTTCTCAGAAAGGAAAGACCAGGTTAGTGTGTCTAAGGCGTAGGAGACATGTGATGCAATGACAGAGGATGATGAAAATAATTGGGGCTAGGTGAAGGAGTCTATTTTCCTATGCCATAATAACATAATAGTCTTGCATGTTATGTTCCTTTAGACAGTAAGAAGCCATGGAAATAAGTATTTCAGAAAGATCACACTCCATGTAGGGGAATACCTGGCAGGAGGTGGAATAATTGAAGGCAGGAGGTCACTGTTCTTGTAGTAAGATATCCGTGAACAAATGGGATATACTGTCAGTACAAACAGGGTTAAATCAACAAGCTGTTTTATTTGGCTATTTTTATATCTGTGATAGGTTGAAAAATGGCCTCAAAAGATACGAGATCCTAATACCTAGAACCTGTTAATATTACCTGATTTGGGAAAAGGGTCTTTGCAAATGTGATTAAATTAAGGGTTTTGAGAAGGCAATATTATCCTGGATTATCTGAGTGGTCCCTAAATGAAATAACAAGTGTGAAGCTTAGGGAGATAACAGACAGAAGAGGAGGAGACAGTATGACCATAGAACAGAGATTGGAGTGATGACACCACAAGTGAAGGAATGCCCACAGCCACCAGGACTGGAGGAGGCAAGTTACAGTTACTGGCTGACAGCTCAGGAGGGAAATATGGCCCTGCCTCACCTTGATTTTGGCTCAGTGAAATAGATTTTGGACTTCTTGTCTACAGAATTATGAGGAAATAAATTTCTGCAATTTTTTAAGCTACCAAATTTGTGGTAATTTATCATAGCAGCCACAGGAAAATAATAGCCTGCTTTCCTGTGAATGGTCATGTCCCATGATTCCCCAGACACTCTTAGGACACCATCACTCTCAGAATTTTATTCTAACATTAGTTTATATGATGCACCTCTCTCAATTAGCTACCATTTTAATCTTCATGGCTAACAGGTTAATGGATGATATATGTTTCTATTTTATACAAATAGAGAAATGATTTTATAGCTCTTAGTACAAGACTTCTTATGCTCTATTGAAATACATATTTTTAGATTTTAAACTTAAATTAAAAATGTGTGCAGGAAAAGCAAACAAAAACAGAAGTATCAGCTGGGGTTAAAGGATCAGCAAGCTTTCCATGAAGGGTGGCAGCATTCTGAACTGACACTTTATTAGCAGAATATTTGTAAAAGAACTTCAGCTCTTGTGCTACTTTGAAGAAGTTGCCATTCCTATAAGGACAGCTATAGTACTAGTCAGAAGAGATTCTTTTTTATTGTTTAAACAATTACATACATCTCCTTTTCCCCCCACCAACCCTTGCCTGGCCACTCCCACTCCCCAGGACAAGCCCTCACCACCCCAGTGTCTGTGTCAGTTGGTTATGCTAATATGAATGCATACAAGTCTTTTGGTTGATATCTTACCCCACCCCTGACCCTCCCCTGCCTTCCTTCTGAGGTTTGATGGTCTATTAAGTGTTTCTCGGTCTCTCAATCTATTATTGTTAATCAGTTTATATTGTTCATTATATTCCACAAATGAATGAGATCATCTGATATTTATCTTTCTCTGACTGGCTTATTTCACTTCACATAATGCTCTCTAGTTCCATCCATGCTGTTGCAAATGGTAAAAGTTCCTTCTTTTTTATAGCAGCATAGTATTCCATTGTGTAGATGTACCACCGTTTTTTAATCCACTCATCTGCTGATGGGCACTTAGGCTGTTTCCAAACCTCTGCTATTGTAAGTTGTGCTGCTATGAACATAAGGATGCATATATCCTTTCTGATTTCTTGGGATATATTCCTAGAAGTGGGATTTCTGGGTCAAATGAGAGTTCCATTTTTAACTTTTGGAGGAAATTCCACTGGCTGCACCAGTCTGCATTCCTACCAGCAGTGCAAGAGGGTTCCTTTTTCTCCACATCCTCTCCAGCACTTGTCATTTGTTGATTTGTTGATAGCTATTCTAACACATGTGAGATGGTATCTTGTTGTTTTAATATGCATCTCTCAGAGGATTAGTGACTTTGAGCATGTTTTCATATGTCTCTTGGCCTTTTGTATGTCCTCTTTCAAAAAGTGTCTATTTAGGTCTTTTGCCCATTTTTTATTGGATTATCTTCCTTTTGTTACATTGTATGAGTTCCCTGTAAATGTTGGAGATTAAACCCTTATCGGAGATAATATTAGCAAATATGTTCTCTTCTGCAGTAGGATTTCTTGTTGTATTGTTGATGGTTTCTTTTGCTGTGCAGAGCTTTTTATTTTGATGTAGTCCCATTTGTTTATTTTTCCCTTAATTTCCATTGCCCTAGGAGCTGTATTGGTATAGACATTGCTAGGACATATATCTGATATTTTACTGCCTATGGATTCTTCTAAGATTTTTATGCTTTCCCATCTTATGTTTAAGTCCTTTATCCATTTTGAGTTTATTTTTGTGTATGGTATAAGTCGGTGATCTAGTTTCATTTTTTTGCATGTATCTGACCAATTTTCCCAGCACCATTTATTGAAGAGACTGTCTTGACTCCATTGTATGCTCTTGCATCCTTTGTAGAATATTAATTGAGCATAATGCTTGGATCAATTTCTGAGTTCTCTGTTCTGTTCCATTGGTCTATATGTCTGTTCTTGTGCCAGGACCAGGCAGTTTTGAGAACCATGGCTTGGTAATATAGCTTCATATCTGGTATTGTGATCCTTCCAACTTTGTTCTTCTTTCTCAGGATTGCTGTGGCTATTCGATGTCTTTTTTAAAAAATCAATTCTTTATTTAGGTAATATGTTAGTTATGTTCACTGCATTGTATGAAATATCACAATATCATACTGGTAAGGTACTATCAGTACAGGATTGGTTCAGAGTGGACAGTTGAACCAGAAAACATTTTTGCATTCTTCATTCCCTATCTTTTAATAACCCTTAAACCCAGTAAAAGACAAATAGCTGTTAACATCATCATGTAAAGGATTTTAACTTACAAGGCTAAAATCTAAAGAATAAATAAAATAAATTGTGGCAATAATTCTTTTAGTCCAAAAATCAGGTGCACAATAAATTGAATGATCAAGGAAGCTGTCTGTATTCAAATGTGTGACTCTCCAGAAACAGCTTCAGGAAAATGTTACACAAAATACCATGAATTCCACACAGGACCAGATGATGACTCATTTTAACTACACACAAAGGCAATTACATCCCACCTAAACACAATGTAAACATACAGGAAAGTGTTTACAAAGCATCCACAACATGTAAACCATGTACAAATTGATACATTCATTGCTTCTCCTACCTCAATAGCTTTTAGATAAATATTTTACTCTTCATGTTCAGAATTAATTGGATAAATGCAAAACTCAAAAATAATTCAAGAATTCAAGGTTATTGTAAAAATAGAATTAAATGAATAATCTTCAAGTACCTTATGTGACAGCCACTCTGTACCATGTTCAATATTATACAATGAAAGATTACTGAAATCATTAAAATATCTCTGTAATATTTCCTTAGTTCTAAAATAGATAATTTTTAAATGTATTTATACTCATTTCAATGTGATATTCTGAGCTTTTAAAATAACATAAACAATTAAAATTTATATCAAATTACACAAAACGTGTTGTATCTTAAAAGCTGAAAAATTAAAACTATAGAAACCCACATGTAAAACAAAAATCACAATCCTATGTAATAAAAGTCTAATATGCTAAGTGTCCTGTCATCCATTCAAGCAGTCAAAGTGTAATAGCCTAATGATATGTTAAGGCCGCTCAGCCGCTCTCTATGACGTGCACTGACTACCAGGGGGCAGACGCACCAACCGGTAAGTTAGCTTGCTGCTGGGGTCCAGCCAATCAGGACTGAGAAAGATGGGCCTGACACGCCCTGGAGCCTGTATGCATGTATCTCCTATATCCTTCAACACACACTCTCTATCACATTGACCAAATAGCACAAAATACAAGTCGACAAGACATGACACAAAGGGAACAAAAAATTAATATACTCACGACACCAATAACTCCAATAAATGTGACTACCAGAGAAAATTGAATTAGGGGAGAGAAAAGAGAGCAAAAATGATATTGAGAAAGGTTAAAAAGGTAAGAGAGAAAAGAAAAAGGATAAAAAAGAAGGGGAAAATATATACGTATATGGGGAGGAAACTCTGCAAAACAAACAAATAAACCAAAAAAATGCAAACAAGAAACACCCAGGAAAAAATAGTGGTGACAGAATCTGTAGAGGCAGAGCTTATATCCAGAAAGTAAGGTAAAGGAATTGAATGAATAGGGAAATGGCCACAGTTCAGTATAGAGGAGGTAGAAAGAAAATGAGTGGGTAAGAAGAAAAGTAAAAAACAAAATAATCAATTAAAAAGTTTAAAAAAACAATTAAAAATTATCTATCTGTATATTCATCTATTTTTGAAAAAGGAGAAAAGAGGAGAGGGCAGATTAGCTTGAGTTTTGTGAGTGAAACTAATTAAGCAATTAGGAGAAGAGAGCAAACACAAAGGAGAGGAAACACAAAGCATAAAAAATTGGCTAGCAAAGAAAGAGAAAAGAGATGGGTGCATGGACTTGGCATAGGGAAGAGGAAATTAGATATATGAGTAAGGCAACAGAGACTACAATAATAATAATGTGTCCATAGAGAACATAAAGTAGATACATTTTTAAGAAGGGGTAAAAAGAAAAGAAAGAGAAAAACTAAAGCAGCGACAAGAGAAAAGAAATAGGATGAAAAAGGGATAAGTGAGGAAGAAAAGGGTGGGAAAAATAAAAAATAATATAAAATAAAATATTGATAAAAATAGAATGAAGAAATATAATACAAAAAATAAAAGGTTAAAAAATTAAAACATTTAAAAATTTTAAGTAAAATGTAAAAAATAAAAATGTGAAGTGTCGTTCATTTCAGCCAAGTTTTAGTGTCTAAGGGGGCTGGTTTAAGACCCCTCTCTACTGCTCTGTCTGCCAATTCTCAGTTTCCTGTTAGATAGCACCGTGTTGAAGTTCCCAGCGATTTACCGCTCCTCTGTGTCTGTTTCCACAGCCTTGGTTGCAGGCAGGTGGGACCCATCTCCCCACTTTATTTGTCTGCCTGCTTTCAGTCTTATTTATACAAGTGTCTATTTCTGACAGGGGCTTTACGTGGGGGTGTTGCTGTATTGGTTTCTGGGACCAAATGTCCCCTCAACCCAGTTCTCCCGGGCTCCCTGGGGCTATTCAGATTCTTCGTTTCTTCTGCAAAGCTTGAGGCTGGGTGCGCTGCACTAGTTGCCCTGCAGGTGCTGCTGGGAGGGTCTGGCTCTTCAGAAGAAAAATGGCTGCTTAGGGTTGGAGGGTCTGGAATGTCCCAGCACAGGATTCCTGGTCATCTCTCCCTGTCCTGCTCTTCTTCACAGCCTCTCCCAAGCCTCCACAAAACTGCACCTCCACCTGCACCACAGACTCAGTAAGTGTTTGTAATTGAAATGTCCTATGAACTGGGTTTAATGAATAAAAGCAAGGAAAATATAAAGGCAAAAGAACCACGCCACCGTGAGTTTCTCCCCCCCCCCCCCCCCGCCCCCTCACCACGCGCAGCTCAGCAGTTCTTTGGGCTGTCTTTCTGGGCACAGCCTCTCGCAGCTGTGGACTTAGATCCAGATTCCCTGGCTGCCAGAAGCCCTGTGGACCCCCTTCCACAGATGATTGTTATACATATCACCAAGGGATGCGGACTTGGTGCAGCACAAGCTTCCTCTGACCCTCTCAACCCGGTGGTCACGCATCTCTCTCTCCAGCCCAGATCCCTGATCTTACCATTCTCCAGGCATCCTCTATCCTTTCCAGCCATGGAATGTCTCACCAGCTGTATCTAATTTGCCATTCCCAGGTGGGTGCTGTTCAATTTAGTTGTTCCTTCCATCCTCTTCATGAGAAATTGTAGAACACGTCTGCCTGTTCGGCTGCCATTTTGAAAAACCCAGAAGAGACTCTTTTGTGTGCACACATGTGAGCGCACAGGCATAAGTAAAAATTTTATGTATGCGAATAGGATTCCTGCCATATTTTATTAAATGGATTGTAAAATTTTATGCATACTAAAGAATCACTGAATGAATTGACCTGCAAATAAAAGGCAGTGGAATAGAATATAAGGCTCAAGGGCCCTCAAGTTGGACAGCAATGTTTCCAACTTCAGAGCTACTATTAACAACTTGAGAATCTCAATTTATTCACATATAAAATGGGATTAAGCAGTACCTGCTTTGCCAGGTTTTTTCAATTATTTGATGACATATAACATACAAAGCATCTGGCATAGCTTATGACACACATAAAATAATGAATATTTGGTTGTTATTAAAATTAGCCACATTGATGATTATGTTTTTGTTGTCAGAAACTGCTATATGATGAGATGCAGCATCTTGTAAAAATAGTTATTTGTCTGTTTTATTTTAAAATATGTTTTAATTGATTTGAGAAAAAGGAAGGGAGAGGGGAAGATTGAAACAGATTGGCTGCTGCCTTCTGCATGCCCTCTAATGGGGATTGAGCTCACAACCCAGGCATATGTCCTGACCAGGAATATAACCAATGATCCCTTGGTTTGGTGCATAAGACAATGCTCAACCAACTGAACCATACCATCCAGGGCATCATCTTCATTGATTATGAAAGCCATCAGGGAAAAGACTCCACCTCTACTTTTTTATAACCACCAATACTGAGGTGTAGAATCTATCTGCTCATTCTCAGTACTAAATAAATACTGACTTAGTAAAATACAGTGATCTCAAGAGGATTGATTGTGATAAATATTTGGTAAAAATTACTAGGCAGTATAGCCTGGTTCTTTTGAAGATAGAAAGTAAAGAATGGAGACAATATTAGAGGTGTGATTCGAAAGCCTAGTTTTCTGTGCTGTAGATAAACTGGCAATTTTCTTTTAATCTCATTAGATTCTATCAAATACAAACATTTTTCACAGTAGTTGGTGTTTTTTTTTTGTTTTGTTTTGTTTTGTTTTTTTAATATTTTTATTGAGGTATTATATGTGTACATATCTTACTATTACCCCCCCCACCCCACACCCCCACATGCCCTCCCCCCCCCGAGTTTTGCGTCCATTGTTTATGCTTATATGCATGCATACAAGTCCTTCGTTTGATTTCATAACTCCCCCACCTTTCCCAAACTTTCCCCCTGTACTTTGAAAGTCTGTTTGATGCTTTACTGTCTCTGTATCTATCTTTTTGTTCACCACTTTATAATGTTCTTTACTATCCCTAAATGAGTGAGATCATGTGGTATTTTTCTTTCATTGACTGGCTTATTTCACTTAGCATAATGTTCTCCAATTCCATCCAGGTTGCTGCAAATGATGAGAATTCCTTCTTTTTTATGGCAGCATAGTATTCCATTGTGTAGATGTACCACAGTTTTCCGATCCACTCATCTGCTGACGGGCACCTAGGCTGTTTCCAAATCTTAGCTATTGTAAATTGTGCTGCTATGAACATAGGGGTGCATATATCCTTTCTGATTGGTTTTTCTAGTTTCTTCGGATATATTCCCAGGAGTGGGATTACTGGGTCAAATGGGAGTTCCATTTTCAGTTTTTTGAGGAAACTCCATACTGTTCTCCACAGTGGCTGCACCAGTCTGCATTCCCACCAGCAGTGCACGAGGGTTCCTTTTTCTCCGCATCCTCGCCAACACTTGTTGTTTGTTGATTTGTTGATGATAGCCATTCTGACAGGTGTGAGATGGTACCTCATTGTTGTTTTGATTTGCATCTCTCGGATAATAAGTGACTTTGAACATGTTTTCATGTGTCTCTTGGCCTTCCTTCTGTCTTCTTTTGAAAATATTCTGTTTAGGTCTGTTGCCCATTTTTTTATTGGATCATTTATCTTCCTCTTATTGAGTTGCATAAGCTGCCTGTAGATGTTGGAGATTAAACCTTTATCAGTGATAGCATTTGCAAATATGTTTTCCCATGCAGTGGGCTTTCTTGTTGTTTTGTTGATGGTTTCTTTTGCTGTAAAAAAGCTTTTTATTTTGATGTAGTCCCATTTGTTAATTTTCTCTTTAGCTTCCATTGCCCTAGGGGCAGTGTCAGTGAAGAAGTTCTTGTGGCATATGTCTGAGATTTTGTTGCCTGTGGATTCCTCTAGTATTTTTATGGTTTCCCGTCTTATGTTTAAGTCCTGTATCCATTTTGAGTTTATTTTTGTGTATGGTGTAAGTTGGTGATCTAGTTTCATTTTTTTGCATGTATCTGTCCAGTTTTCCCAACACCATTTATTGAAGAGACTGTCTTGACTCCATTGTATGTTCATGCCTCCTTTGTCAAATATTAATTGAGCATAGTGGTTTGGGTCGATATCTGGGTTCTCTATTCTGTTCCATTGATCAATATGTCTGTTCTTGTGCCAGTACCAGGCTGTTTTGAGAACAGTGGCTTTGTAATACAGCTTGAAATCTGGTATTGAGATCCCACCTACTTTATTCTTCTTTCTGAGGATTGCTGAGGCTAGTCGGGGTCTTTTTTTATTCCAGATGAATTTTTGGAGAGTTCTTTCTAGGTCTGTGAAATATGCTGTTGGTATTTTGATGGGGAGTGCATTGAATCTGTAGATTGCTTTGGGTAGTATGGACATTTTAATGATGTTGATTCTACCAATCCAGGAACATGGTATGTTCTTCCATCTGTTTACGTCTTCCTCTATCTCTTTTTTCAGTGTCTTGTAGTTTTCTGCGTATAGGTCTTTTACCTCCTTAGTTAAGTTTATTCCTAGGTATCTTAATTTTTTTGGTGCGATGGTAAATGGGATTGCTTTTTTAGTCTCTCTTTCTGTAAGTTCATTATTGGTGTATAGAAAAGCCATAGATTTCTCGGCATTAATTTTGTATCCCGCTACATTGCCGAATTCATTTATTAAGTCTATTAGTTTTTTGATGGAATCTTTTGGGTTTTTTATGTACAATATCATGTCATCTGCAAATAAGGACAGCTTCACTTCTTCTTTTCCAATTTGGATGCCTCTTATTTCTTCTTCTTGCCTAATTGCGATAGCTAATACTTCCAGTACTATGTCAAATAGAAGTGGTGAGAGTGGGCATCCCTGTCTTGTTCCTGTTCTTAGGGGAAATGGTTTTAGTTTTTGCCCATTGAGTATGATGTTTGCTGTGGGTTTATCATAAATAGCTTTTATTATGTTGAGGTATGAGCCTTCTATTCCCACCTTGTTGAGAGTTTTTATCAAGAAAGGGTGTTGGATTTTGTCAAATGCTTTTTCTGCATCTATTGATATGACTATGTGATTTTTATCTCTCAATTTGTTTATGTGATGTATCACGTTTATTGATTTGCGGATATTGTACCATCCTTGCATTCCTGGAATAAATCCTACTTGGTCATGGTGTATGATCTTTCTGATGTACTGCTGGAGCCGATTTGCTAGAATTTTGTTGAGGATTTTGGCATCAATGTTCATGAGGGATATTGGCCTGTAATTCTCTTTCATTGAGTTGTCTTTATCTGGTTTTGGTATTAGGGTGATGCTGGCTTCATAGAAGGAGCTTGGAAGTGTTCCTTCCTCTTGAATTTTTTGGAATAGTCTGAGGAGGATAGGTTTTAGTTCTTCCTTGAAAGTTTGATAAAACTCTCCTGTGAAGCCATCTGGCCCCGGGCTTTTGTTTGCCGGAAGCTTTTTGATGACTGCTTCAATTTCTTCCATAGTTACTGGCATGTTGAGCTGTTTAGAATCTTCCTGATTGAGTTTTGGAAGGTTGTATTTTTCTAGGAATATGTCGATTTCCTCTAGGTTGTCCAGTTTGTTGGAATAGAGTTGTTCGTAGTATTTTGTAACAATCCTTTGTATTTCGTCGGGGTCTGTTGTTATTTCACCTCTTTCATTTCTGATTTTGTTTATTTGGGTCCTCTCTCTTTGCTTCTTGGTGAGCCTGGCTAGAGGTCCATCAATCTTGTTTATCCTTTCAAAGAACCAGCTCTTGGTTTTGTTGATCTTTTGTATTGTTTCTTTGGTCTCTATGTCGTTTATCTCCGCTCTGATCTTTATTATTTCTTTCCTTCTGCTTACACTGGGCTTATCTTGTTGCTCTCTCTCTAACTCTTTGAGTTGTTGGGTTAGGTAATTTATTACCATTGTTTCTTGTTTTTTGAAGTAGGCTTGTAGAGCTATGAACTTCCCTCTCAGGACTGCTTTCATTGTGTCCCATAGATTTTGGATTGTTGTGTTTTCATTGTCGTTTGTTGCCATGATGTTTTTTATTTCTTCCTTGATGTCTTTGGTAACCCAGTCATGGTTTAATAACATGCTGTTTAGTCTCCAAGTATTTGATTTCTTTGGGTTGTTTTTATTGTAGTTGATTTCCAGTTTTATGCCACTGTGATCTGAGAAGATACTTGATATGATTTCTATCTTCTTGAATTTGGAGAGACTTTGCCTATGTCCTAACATATGGTCTATCTTTGAAAATGACCCATGTGCACTTGAGAAGAATGTATATTCTGTGGCTTTGGGGTGAAATGTTCTGAAGATGTCGATTAATTCCATCTGTTCTAGTGAGTCATTTAGGATTGATGTTTCTTTGCTGATTTTTTGTTTAGAGGATTTGTCCAATGGTGATAGTGGGGTATTGAAGTCTCCTACTATGATTGTATTACTGTCAATCTCTCCTTTGATATCTTCCAGGAGTTTTTTAATGTATCTTGGTGCTCCTGTATTGGGTGCATATATGTTTACCAGAGTTATTTCTTCTTGTTGGATTTCTCCCTTTAGTATTATGAAGTGGCCTTCATTATCTCTTGTTATGTCCTTCACTTTGAGATCTAATTTGTCAGATATAAGTATTGCAACCCCAGCTTTTTTTTCATTTCCATTTGCCTGGAAAACCTTTTTCCATCCCTTTACTCTCAGTCTGTATGCATCCTTTTTTTTGAGGTGGGTTTCCTGTAGACAGCAGATATCTGGGTTTTGTTTTCTTATCCAGTCTGTTACCCTGTGTCTTTTGATTGGGGCATTCAATCCATTTACATTTAAAGTTATTATTGATAGGTACTTATTTGACGCCATTTTTATTCTATACCCCTGTGTACCTTCTTTGCTTCCTATTTCTTTCTTTTTTTTTTTTTTTTACAGCAGACCCTTTAGCATTTCTTTCATTGCTGGTTTGGTGGTGATAAACTCCCTTAGTCCTTTTTTGTCTCTGAAGCTCCTGATTTCACCTTCAATTTTGATTGATAGCCTTGCTGGGTACAGTATTCTTGGATTTAGACCCTTCCTTTGCATGACTTGGTATATTTCATTCCATTCCCTTCTGGCCTGATGAGTTTCTGTTGAGAAATCAGTTGCTAGTCTGATGGGGGTTCCTTTGTATGTAACTGTCTGTCTCTCTCTGGCCGCTTGTAAGATTCTTACTTTGTCGTTGGTGTTTGCCAACTTAACTATAATGTGCCTTGGCGTCGGTCTTTTGGGGTTCATTTTGCTTGGAACTCTGTGAGCTTCTTGGATTTGTGTGGGTTTTTTCTTCCCTATATCAGGGAAGTTTTCTGTTATTATTTCTTCAAACAGGTTTTCTATTCCTTGCTCAGTTTCCTTTCCTTCTGGCACCCCTATTATCCTGATGTTGTTTTGTTTTGTATTGTCCCGAAGTTCCCTTACGCTCTCCTCAATCTTTCTAATTTTTGTTTCTAGAAGCTGTTGTAATTGGGTATTTTTTTCCATCTTGTCTTCTAGCTCACTTATGCGGTCCTCTGCTTCATCTAGTCTACTCTTGATGCTTTCTATTGAGTTCTTTACAGCAGCGATGTCACTTTTCATTTCTTCTTGGTTCTTATTCATTTCTTCTTGGTTCTTACTCATATTGTCGAATTTGTCTTCCATCCTTTTCAGCCACTTTATGACCATTTCTCTGAATTCTTTCTCTGATAGGTTGTTTGCCTCTAAATCGTTTACTTCCTTTTCTGGTGATGCCTGCTTCTCTTTCCTGTGGGGGCTGTTTCTTTGTCTCCCCATGGTCTCTCTTCTCCGGATGTCTGGTTATATAGATTTCTCTCTCTGGCGTTGATTTAAAGGTATAAAATACAACACAACCAGGCACAACAGACAAGGCACTGAACAGAATTGTATTCACGATATTAATAACCTCCAATAGAGGTAACCACCAGAGAAAGACAAATTAGGGAATAGGAGTGGAAGAGGGAGAGTAAAAAGAAACAACAACAACGAAGAAAAAAACAACAACAAAGAGTGTGAATCTGAACTTGGGAAAAGAGCAGAAAGAAAGAAAAGAAATAACAGAAAAGAAAAAGAAAAGAAAAAAAAAGTAAGAGAGACAAGAATGATACTAAGAGAGAAAAGGGGAACAAACTATATATATGGGGAGTAAACTCCACTAGAACAACCACTATTCCCAGCAAATTCCAGCAACACGAGCCTGGAGATTAATACAAACTGCAACAGCAGCTAATATCAAGTGAGGCAGGGGAAAACAAAAGTAAAAAACAAACAAAAACAAAGCAAACAAAAGAACCAACCAAACCCACAAAAAGAATAATCTAAACAATCTCATAAAAAAGCATAAAAATTCAATCTAATCAACATTCAAGCAAACAACAACAAAAGGCCCGAGAGAAAAATAATTTTTTAAAGGTAGCGTAGAGAGAGGTTTGTATGGATTTGGAGCAGGGGGTTGGGAATTAGATATATAACTAGGGTGAAGTTTTAGCAGGGAGTAAACTGAAAAAGTAGGGAAAATCTAAAGCCAGAAAGGGTTAAGATAAACTGGGACCAAAAGGGGAAAGGTTAGGAGAGTGATGGCATAATGTTAGCTTTGAGATAGGGTAAAGCGATTGTAAGGGAAAGATGCAAATCGAATGTAGGACACTAATCCAAAAATAAAAGAAAGAGAAAATCAAATGACATTAAAAAAAAAAAAGTAAAATAATAGTAATAATAGTGCTGATTGAAAATAAAAATGTAATAATTAAAAAGGTGAAAATCAAGTGAGGAAAAAGAAAAAAATATTAGTTTCTTAAGTAAAAGATGCAAAAAATGAAAATAAAAAAATATGAGAATAAAAAATTTAAAAAATTGAAAAAAGAATTGAAAATTTAAAAATAGGAAGACTAAAATGTGCAGTAGCGGCTGTCATTCACTTCCTCTATTATTCTGTTTGGTACGCCTTTTTCCCAGTCTGGGCGGTATTTCAGTTCAGCTTCATTCCAGGGCTCCTCAGTGTTGGAAGCCAGTCCTGCTTTTTAAGCCAGCCCTATCTTAATTTCTCGTATTTATTTTTGATTACACCAGAGACAATTAGCATTTCAGCCCCTGGGTGGCAGTGTTTCTGAATTGACTTCCGGGCCTCTCTAGCTCTTTTTTTTTTTTTTTCCCCTTCTATGGCACTCACTACCGGTTTGTGGAGATGTGCGCCTCAGAGCTGCCTCTCTGATGGTCACACGCAGCTCTGGCCCCAGGTTCCGAAAAAACACCTTCCCCCTGCAGTCTTTCAGGGTTTCCACCTGGGTTTACCTCTGTATTGGGCTCAGCAATCAGAGTCGGAAAGAGCCCAGGTGTGCGGACCGTGGGTCTGTGCCCCAGACTAAGGAGCCTGCACTCCTTTGAAAATTCTTAGTCTGACCCTCCTCGTCAGATTAAAATGAGTTGCTTTCAAGAGGTCACTTCTGTTAGCAGCTCAGAAGACCCCCCTCCTCATTCACGGATCACGGCAGTTCCAACTGCCTCCGATTTTTCTAGGCACAGACCTCCCGGCTCCTGCCGGTCCTGCGGCTGCCGCACTTCCCTCACCCAGCGCTTCCCTCACCCACCGCGGGGATTAGAAACCGCAGCTTATTTCAGATAAAATCTGACCTTTCCGTGGTGCAGTGAAGAGTTTCTTTGAATCCAAATGTTTGCGCTGATAGGGGACCGGTGGTCTGGTGCTCCCAGCAGTTCAGTGTTAGCAGTTGTCGCGGAAAGTCAGGTTTCCACTAAAATCCTCCTTTCCTTGCAAGATGGCGAGGCGCCCGTCGAGTCCAAGAGTCGAGTCTTTGAATCCCAGCAAATAGTCGAGTCTTTGAATCCCAGCAAATCCCATAGCAATTCAAAAAGTAGGCAGCATGAGAACCTCCCTCTTTGCAGATAAAGAAACCAAGGCTCACAGGTAGAGTGGCCGAGCCAGTGTGGCCCAGAGGGTCTGACTTGAAAGCACTTTCTGCCACCTGGTGTTTGTTAATGATGGTTAAGTAGAATCATCTCCATTCCCTCTGCCCTGATTTCTGCTGCATGCAGGCTACATAAATCCTACATTGATTACTTGTCCATGGCTTGCTCCATAATTATGGACTTTTTAAAACTTGCATAATAACTCTAGGAAATAACCTTAGTTTTAGTTATTCAAATGACAAAGCACATTATACCCAATGGTAGTTATTGCACATACTTTTACTACATTATTTTTCAAAGATCTGCTGTGTTTTGCCACTCAACAGAATACATAATCCCACCAACTACTAAAAAACATAATGGGTAAAGTACAAATCCCATTTTATCATTGGGCACTCCTAACAGTGAGTACATGAAGTTTAAGGGAAAGGTCAGGAAAAATAATATCCATTGCCAAAAAAAAAAAAAAAAATTGCTGTGTCTGTATAGAAAACATCACATGAACTAATTTTATTGCAAAATGAGCTATTTAATAAACCCAAAACTTTATCCTCAGTAAAGTAAAGCACACAAACTCATAGCTATTCGTTGTCATCAGCTCTTAAACTGGAGTATCAATGGTGACTCGCCATGTTTTACGGATGAGTTATAATTTCAAAAATCCTGCTGATCTCTTCCCAAGTATTTCTTTTTAGTTACATCACTAACTATGGTTAAACCAAATGAAAATAATGCATTTGAAGCCAGAAAAAGTTACTGATTTTTAATAAGGACATTTTCTGAATGATACCAAATTAGAAAATCTGGTGCTTAGTCTTAGATAGACAAAATATATGGACTCAGGTTCTCTCTCTCTCTCTCTCTCTCTCTCACACACACACACACACACACACACACACAGAGAGAGAAGAGAGAGAGAGAGAGAGAGAGAGAGAGAGAGAGAGAGAGAGAACCTGAGTCCATATATTTTGTCTATCTAAGACTAAGCACCAGATTTTATAATTTGGCTTATTAAATGACAACTGAAATCTGAAATAGCATTTGCCAGTTAACTGTATTCACTGTTACTTTGCAACTGATAGGCACCTGGACTGATCTTTTAGGCATATTTAGTAGAGCATCCTAGTCTCTGTTCCACCTCCTGCCTTTGGAATTTTTTACTATAGGTTTTAAGGGCTGAAAATATTCAATGTGACCAAAGCAGGCCAGAATCCACGTAGAAATAATGTACTACCAGTCTGATTCCAGTTTATTGGAACTGGAACTGGGATTGAGAGGATTAACATTCTAGAGCATGCTTCTAGAGTTCCTTCAATGACTATAGACCTTCCTACTGTTAACAAACAGAAATTTACTTGCCCTTGGGGACTCTGAGCTCCAGAATTGCCACCCTCATTGTATCCTTTGGAAGGTAATATACTAGGCTTATTGAGAAATAATCACATCAATCTCATAGCAGAGGAAGCTGTCATTACTCACTATGCTAATGAAAATTATGATGACATTAAGAAAGGCTTCATAGAAAATCTAATTATGCAACAGCACTATAGCAGAAAGCAATTAGAAGGATAATGTTCATTGTCAAGTATCAGGCAATTAACAGTTTGAGCAGGTGACTGAATGACCCCAAGAACTGGAAACATTGATCACCATAAAGGCACCTATTGTAAATATTCTCAATTCTGAATGCTATTGATATCCCACGACACAAAAAACGAGTATACAATAAAATATATAAAACCATTCCTTCAACCTATTCATGATCCAATGTTGAATTCTATTTACTCAACACTGGCTCAATAGTCACTTACTAGCTGTAAAAACTTTGGAAAATTGATTTGAGTCTCAGTTTCTGTAAAATGAGTATAATAACAATTGTTCTACCTAGCTTACAGGTTTATTTTCAATATCAAATAAAATAATCGATGTAAAGTTACTTTGTAATACTGTGCTGGAATTATTTGCTTTATAATCAAGTTTCATATCTTTGTGAACTCTCCTTTATGGAGGAGGTGAGTGAAAGGAGGCTCATTCCCTCTCCCCACCTGTGTCCCCATGTTCCAGTTCAGAACTGCCCATGCAAAGGAAATAGGATAAGAATACATTGGGAAATCTGATTTCCATAATCAGCAAACCAAGAAACATTGATTCAGTACTTTATCTGAAAGTTCTATGGCAACAAAGAAATGAAATAAGATAGATATGGTCACTGTTTTTGAGAAGGTTGTAGTCTATGAGTGCAGCAGAAGGATTGGACTCTACAGTCATGGTTCTCAAAGTGTGGTCAGGGACCCATGGGACTCCAAGACCCTTTTAGGAGATCAAAAAGGTCAATGCTATTTTCATGACAATACTAAGATTATTTGGTTTTTTTCACTCTTGATCTCTCAAGAGTATACAGTGGAGTTTTCCAGGGCTACACGATGTGTAATACAACAGATTGCATGAAGAATCATGTACTATTATAAGAAACTAGCTATCCAAAATCAAACAATGCTACTCTTCTCACTAACTTTATTTTGCAACGTTTAAAACTATGTTATTTGAGTTAATGTGTAATGGACTTATTATTTTTATGTGAAATGAAATAAAATAACCTTTTTTTCCAGTTTTAATTCCAAACAGAGTAAATATTAAAAGATATAAACCACATAAAGAAAGTTTTGGGGGGAGTCTGTATACTTTTAAGAGTTTTGAGATTAAAAAGTTTGAGCACTGCTGCACTCAAAGATACAATCTAAGTGCTAGTCTATGTGTTGCTGACTGTGGAGTCCCTTAGGACATGGCTACTCAAAGTATGGTCTATGGAACAAAAACATTAGCCTCTCACCTAAAAGCTTGTTAGTAATAGAGAATGTCGAGTTATCTGCCCTTTAACAAGATTCCCCAGATGCCCAATGATTTATATGCACTTAAAGTTTGAGGAGTATTGAGCTAGATGACACAGGGAAAGCTTTGTAGAAGAAATAGTTATGCTGAAAGATAGGCAACAGATTCAGTCCACAAATCCAAGTTTTACACACTAGCAAATATTCTTTCTCTAATCCTGTCTGATCAATAGCATCACCTGGGGATTTTTTAAAATCTACAAATGCCTAATGAGAACTGGCACTGTTTTGTTGTTGTTGTTGTTGTGTTTGTTTTGTGGAGGGGTGTTTGGCAGTGTCCATACCCTATGCTTAGAAAATTCTATTTTGAGGAATTTCTACTATGTAGAAACTTACACTTGTGTAAATATCATTAAATATGAGAATATTCATTGTAGTATTGTTTGTAATGGCAAAAAGTGGGGAAGAAAATCTAAATCTTTAGCATTAAGAGACTGTTTAAATATATTATTGCTTATCTCAGGAATGGAATGCTGTGAAACATCTAAAAGAAATTTGCATTTCTTTGTGTAATAACATGGAACCATTTAAAAACATTATGTGAAGTGGATACAGCAAGTGTGCACTGCTTGTGACTCTTTGTAATAAAATATATGAACGTATTTGTTTGAATATACATAAGTTGTTTTCATAAAATATTCAAACTGGTAATGATATACTCACCTAACTGGCAACAGTGGTTTACTCAGGATTGGGGAACTAGAGGAGAGAGGTGAACAAGATTACTTTTTATTGTATTAATACTTTTGAATTTAAAACATATTTATGCATTGCCTATTACAAATAAACAAACAAATACCCAGGTAGAGGCGGGGCTCATAATGTGTGTTTGGGGAAAAATACAAACTCCCTAAAAGATTCTAAGGCCCAATGAACTTTGGGAAGTCTTGAACTTATTGACAGTCACTCGGAACTCTCTTCCCTCCAGCACATAATTGTGGGAAACATAAGGGGATATGTATGCTCTTCTCTTCTTTCCCTGTCAATGGTATTGTCTGCCTCTCCCAGAAGAGAAGAATGTTAGCCTGACCCCTTTTGAGAAAAGGGACTGGCAGAGGGTAGAAGATAATTATGAGATGTGTTCTATTTGAATTTGTACAGACTTTTTAATGAATAAAGATGTAAAGATTTGGGAGGAAAGTTGATTTTTTTTTCCCTAGAAATCATCCTTGTATAAATTATAACATTTTAAAAGTTTTTTCCCCTTCCAGCTCTTATATTATTTACTAGAGGCCCGGCGCACGAAATTCGTGCACAGAGGGGGGTTGTCCCTCAGCCCAGCCTGTACCCTCTCCAATCTGGGACCCCTCAAGGGATGTCTGACTGCCCGTTTAGGCCCGATCCCATCGGGCCTAAACGGACAGTTGGACATCCCTGTCACAATCCAGGACTGCTGGCTCCCAACTGCTTGCCTGCCTGCCTTCCTGATTGCCCCTAAATGCTTCTGCCTGCCAGCCTGATCATCCCCTAACCACTCTGCTGCCAGCCTGTTTGCCCCCAACTTCCCTCCTCTGCCGGCCTGGTCACCCCTAACTGCCCTCTCCTGCAGGGTTGATCACCTCCAACTGTCCTCCCTTGCAGGCCTGGTCCTTCTCAACTGCCCTCCCTTGCAGGCCGGGTGCCTCCCAACTGCCCTCTCCTGCTGGCCATCTTGTGGTGGCCATCTTGTGTCCACATGGGGGCATGATCTTTGACCACATGGGGGCAGCTATATTGTGTGTTGCAGTGATGATCAATCTGCATAGTACTCTTTTATTAGATAGGATAGAGGCCTGGTACAGGGATGGGGGCCAGCTGGTTTGCCCTGAAGGGTGTCCCTGATCAGGGTGGGGTTCCATTGGGGCGTGGGGCGGCCTGAGCGAGGGGCCTGTGGTGGTTTGCAGGCCGGTCATGCACCCTGGCAACGCAAGCAGAGGCCCTGGTATCTGGAATTTATTTTCCTTCTACAATTGAAACTTTGTAGCCTGGAGCAGAGCCAAGCCTGGGGCTCCCTCCGAGGCCGGCCGGCAGCCATTTGTGTTGTGGTTATAATTGAAACTTTGTTGCCTTAAGCGGGTGGGCCCGGCCAGGGTGTGTGGAAAGCTTTGCTTCCCCTGTTGCCAGCGGCAACTGTGGTCTGCTCTCTCAAGCTCCATTCTGCCGCCATTTGTTTGAATTTGTTTACCTTCTATAATTGAAACTTTGTAGCTTGAGTGGAGGCTTAGGCCTGCAACTGCTGGCAGAAAGCTTGGCTTCCTCTGTTACCTAGGAAACCTTGCTCTCTGTGGCTGTAGCCATCTTGGTTTGGGTTAATTTGCATACTCACTCTGATTGGATAGTGGGCGTGGCTTGTGGGCATGGCTTGTGGGTGTGTCGGAGGTATGGTCAATTTGCATATTTGTCTATTATAAAATAGGATTTCACCCATTTAGGAAGGAGGATAACAATGCTGTACTTTATCAAGATAGGATTAATGTATGGGGAATTGACTTAAGTATATGTACACATGAGTTTTTTTGTGTGTATATAACATACACATATCAAAGTTTACAACTCAACTCAAAAGTGCAAGACAAGATGTTACTTTATTTTCTAAAAACCCCTTCTTGCTCTGGAACTCCCATTCACATAACTATAAAGAGAATGTCTGCATTTGGAATCAGTGAGATATACTGTCTCTCCCCCAACCCCTGCCCCGCTCCCACCTCAGTAACAGAGCCTAGAGGCTAACTTGATCAGTTTAGAAAAGCTTCTCCATTATTCTCAAAGATTGGGTCACATCATCTAGCGTTTCCTATTTCATTATGCTGAGCTTCCATCAACAGACTGTAGTTTACCACTTTACTTTATTTTTTTTTTTTACTTTATTAAAATACTGAGTTTTATTTCACATGTATATTTTTGTCTCCCCACCATTCCCATTTGTCTGACCACTACTACTACTATGTCCTATCATAACATTCCATACATACTTAAAACCAAGCGAAGGGTGGAGTTCCATCTTTAAAAACTAAACAGGCATTTTGGACAACACATTCTTGGCAATGGAACCTGGACAACATTTATCAGACACGGTAGGGAAAGTTCTCACTCTGCATTATAAAAAGGACAGCCAGATATCAACTGTTACAGAAATGAAATAAGACGGAAAATTTTAACAAACTGTTTAAACTATTTTCTTAAAGAGACTTCCTCCACTGCCAGAGATCTTGAATAGCCTCCAAGTCAGTCATCCGGAAGCAATTCTTCACGTAATTAATGAACTTGGCTTCCACTTTGGGAAGAGAACCACCCTTTTCTATACTTGCTTGCATTTTTGCTTTAATGTCTTCTACAGAACTAGGTCCTTTCGGTGTTTTAGGAGTTTTTTCCTGTTTTTTGAACGATTCTTGACCTTTTGATCTTGGTGTTGATGGTTTTGAGTCTTTTCCATTTTGATTTGATTTTTGTGCATTTTTGGCTGGAGTATCTCGTATGGATTTCTTTACTGGAGCTTTTTCTTCTGCTTCATCATCATCAAAATCATCATCATCATCATCATCTTCATCATCATCATCCTCTTCATCGTCATCCTCATCATCTTCATCAGCAAGTTTTACTTTTTTCTGCGGGACCTTGCTACCACCTCCAGGGGCTGACCGCTTTCCAGACATACTTAGGAGTTTCACATCCTCCTCTTCGTCATCTTCTGACTCTGCATCTTCCTCCACAGCTACTAAGTGCTGTCCACTAATATGCACAGGCCCTGAACCACACTTCAACCGTAAGACCACAGGTGGTGTTATTTCAAAGCCACCAAGGGAAACCGTTGGCTGTACAGACATTTTCAAAGTTGCCAGTGTTACTTTAATAGGACTGCCTTCATAATTCATGGCCTCTGCTTCGACAATGTGCAGTTCATCCTTTGCTCCAGCCCCTAGACTGACCGTTCGTAAAGATAACTGGTGCTCATTTTCATCATTATCCACCTTAAAGTGATAGTCTTTATCGGCCTTTAGTTCACAACCGAAAAGGTAGTTCTGGGGCCTCAGAGGGCTCATATCCATGTCCATAGAATCTTCCATGGGGTGGTAGCACGCACTTAGGTGAGAGAGAAGGCGGGCGGAGATGAAAGGCTTCTGTGCTGCAGAACAGACGCGCAGGACGGAATCGCACCAGGGATGTAGTTTACCACTTTAAAATGCTTCTCACTTTTCTCTCAGTTTATAAGTAGGATCTATTTAATCTGGGCATATTTGTCTCATCTATTGATGCTTGACAAATAAAAGAAATGCAAATGGGAGGATGTTCTGCAAATTGTTAACAGGGTACTTAGAATGCACAGGGAGATAAGAAAGCCCCTGCTCAGGACTACGTTTCCAGACTGAGGTGAAGGTTATAATGGAAGGTCATGAATCCTCCTGATTGCCTCTGGTTGTTAGAGTGCACTGCTCTGGAAGAAGTTTAAGCAGTTTCACAATAGCCTTTTTCAAATGTTGGTTCTGGAGCTAGGTAGGAGACTATCTTACCACTATGGCAAGACAGGAAAAATATCAATCAAAAAATTTCCTGGAAAAAAAAATAAAGGGAATGGGAGGAGACTTTGGGAGGTGGTAGACATGTTCATATTCTTGATGATGGTGGTAATTTCATAGTGTATACTTACGCCTAAACTCATTGCAATGTATACACTAAATTTGTATATATATTATATATATATATATGTATATATATCCTACCTAATAATAGACAAATATGCAAATTGACCGCACCTTCGCTATGCCCAAGCCACGCCCACCATCCAAGCCACGCCCAGCAACCAATCAGGACAAGTATGCAAATTACCCCAACAAATATGGCGGCTAATTTGCATATCAAGACAGAGTAGAAAGAAGCCAAGAGCTGCAGAAGGGAGCAAAGCTGTGGAGAAGCAAGCAAGCCAGGGGGAGGAGAAGGGAGGAGCAGAGGTGGGACCAGGGGAGAAGGGAGAAAAGCAGGCGGGCTGGCGGAGAAGGCGGGGCGGGGGAGAAGGGAGGAGAGCAGGCAGGCTGGCAGAGAAGGCGGGGTGGGGGAGAAGGGAGAAAAGCAGACAGGCTGGCAGAGAAGGTGGGGCGGGGGAGAAGGGAGGAGCGGAGGCGGGGCCAGGGGAAAAGGAAAAAGAGCGGGTGGGCTGGCAGAGAAGGGAGAAAAGCAAGGGGGCTGGCGGAGAAGGCGGGGCGGGGTACAAGGGAGGAGAGCAGGCAGGGCGGGGTAGAGTGCAGCAGGAAACCCTATTGCAGGATTTTTCCTGCAACAGGAACGCTAAGATATATATATATATATATATATATATATATGTATGCTAGAGGCCCAGTACATGAAATTTGTGCCCGGGGTGGGGGGCGATCCTTCAGCCCAGCCTGCACCCTCTCTAATCCGGGAACCCTCAGGGGATGTCTGACTGCCGGTTTAGGCCTGATCCCGAGGATTGGGCCTAAACCAACAGTCGGACATCCCTCTCACAATCCGGGACCGCTGGCTCCTAACTACTCACCTGACTGCCTGATTGCCCCTAACTGCCCCCCTGCCAGCCTGATCACCCCTAACCACCTCTGCCTGCTGGCCTGATCACCCGTAACTGCCCCCCTGCTTGCCTTGTTACCCAACGCAGCCTGCTATTTGGTCATTACTGTTACTGTGACAGCGTCCCAGAAAATTTGCATATTTCTCTATTATTAGTATATATATAGTAGAGGCCCAGTGCATGAAAATTCATGCACTGGATGGGGGTCCCTCAGCCCGGCCTGCCCCCACTCACAGTCTGGGAGCCCTCAGGGGCAGGAGGTGACCCGGCGATCAGGGGAAGGCGATGGCCCCATCACACATCTGCTGCTGCCACTGCTGGCAGTGCAAGCCTTGGCCAGCCCTGGTTACATGAGCCTTGGATTCCCCTGGGCGGCTGCAGGGCTGAGGGGACTGGGGGACTCCAGAGGCAGGCATGTGCAGTGGCTGGACCCACCTGGGGGCGGACCCTGCTGTGCCACTTGCCTGCAGCCTGGGCAGGGCTGAGGGGACTGGGCACTGCCATCTTGTGGCTGTGGGCATCACCATCTTTGAGGGCATGGCAGTCAATTAGTCAATTAGCATATTCCCTCCTTATTGGCTGTGGGCGCCGCCATCTTTGTGAGGGCATGATGGTCAATTAGCATATTCCCTCTTATTAGAGAGGGTATATATATATATATATATATATATATATATATATGCCCTTATGTTTCTGCCAACCAACTGGTGTCATAGGACATTAAGGGGCAATTGCTACAGAATGTGGGGACCCTGTACTGATAATAGATAATAGATAATATGGATTGACTCAGGTGCAACATTTCTTATTTTTAAAATCCCCTATTTTATTTCATTAAGCATCAGTGACAATGTGTATTTAGAAAGGGTATGAAATCCTAAAGTTTTATGATTTTAAAATTGGAAAGCAAAGGACATTTTTCTTGATTTTAAGGTATTTTTCTTGATCTTAGAACTTTTTTCTTACTGTTTAGATGACCTGCTTAATGTCACATATCTAATTATATATTTGTGCTTGGCAGTTAGATTTTTATTTCGTTGCAGTTGGAGAAAAAAATAACTATTGCTCCAAGTCATTTTATTTTCACAAAGTTGTTTATTGTTGGTCTAGTTCCACCTTAAAAAGTAGCTTTGAGAAATCACAAATGTATCCCCTATGCCATTTGGATGGCAGGGATAAATTATTAATATATTTGGGTAAATTTTATTTATGATCAGTCAAGATAATATTTTTATGTCTGAAATGTATTTTGTCAATTTCCAGATTTATTGGCCACTGGGAAATACATGCTAGCCTGCTTTAAGATTCTGGAAGGAAATAAACCCAGCTCTAATATATATATATATATATATATATATATATACTAGAGGTCCCATGCACAAAATTCTTGCACTGAGGCGGGCGGGGGGGGGGGGGGTCCCTCAGCACAGCAGTTGCTCTCTTCAGCCACCTGACCCAGGGGCTATCCAGCCCCTGAGCGCAGTTCATACCAGTTACTTGTCTCCCAGCCTAGGAGTGTTTCCACTCACGCAACCCTCTGGTTAATCAGAATCTGACCAATCACCACCAAGAATTCGAGGCCAGAAGGCACCCTGGGCAGTGGCAAGAGGGGGGCAGCAGGCCCCAGGGCACTGGGGCCGGGTGAGGGGAAGAGAGCAAAGCTGAGCACAGGGGCAGGCATGTGGGTGGGCACTGGTGCCGGTCTGGGCCCAGGATGCTTCACCTGCTCCAGGTACCCAGTGGTCACAGGGTAGGGAGGAGAGGGTAAAGGGGTATAGCCTGTGGGGGAAAGGATCCTGCCATAAGAAAGGGATGAGGGTTCACAGGTTGTTGCTATACCAGAAGCTTAGTTCTAGAAGTGGAGGCAAGCTCGGGGACAGCCTGACAGACACAGAGACAGACACAAATATGAACAGGCAAACACGGAGAGGTGGCTGCGCCAGGTGGCCACCCAGGGCCTTTCAGGCAGCACGTCTGATTCAGGGAGAAACCAAAAGTGTCAGCGGGTGGGGCAGAGTACCTGGGACCCTGGATTACCTCTGGGGTTTGCAGAACTGCCACCTCCCTTTGTTCTCCCATTCTCCGTGGAGGCGGCTGTTGGTAGACAGCAGGATGGATGGATCCATGATCAGACTGACGGCCCAACTTCCAGGGAGGTTTCCTGACCCTTTTGTGTCCCCCGTGCACCTGAAGCCCCTAAAATAGTCAGGGTGCCCAGCGCTCAGAGGCTCCCAATAACTCATAAAGGTGGGCCCTTAGTCATCAGTTTTTATTATTTTACTACATTTCTTCCATATGCAGTGATCACATTTCATCTGGGTCGGGGTGGGATCGGTGACCTGGAGGAAGCATTGGGAGAGCAATCACCACTGGTCACTCTGGTGCTGCTGGTGGTATCCTTTCTTCCTTGTGGAGCATCTATGGAGGGGAAGAGGCCGCAGTGCCCAAGGCTGAGTTCCAGGAGGTTGGTCGATTAGTGCCTGTCCTGTCCTCTTGAGATTGAACCTGTAGGACTACTAAGGGAGCCTGTCCCCAGGTCCACCCCGCCTCTGCCACCAATTGATTGGAGTCTGAGGGCTGGGAGGAGGGACCAAGAGGTCTGCCTTTCAGCTGCTTGCCAGTCACCGCTCGCCAGTCACCGCTACCACTGATTGATCAGCTCCACTCCTTCAGCTCCCTAGCCTGGCGTTTGGTCGAGCCTTCGGTCATTTTGGATGTTACAGATCCTGGGTTTTTATATATATTGGGATATATATATATATTATAGGTGCATATATATATATATATAATATATATATATATTAATTATATATATATATATATATATATATATATATATATATATATATATATATACTGTATATTTAATAAGAGGTGAAAATTCTATATAATTATATCAATACTAGTGGTCTGGTGAAGGAAATTGGTGCACTGGAGGGTGTCCCTCAGCCTGGCCTGCACCCTCTCCAATCTGGGACCCCTTGGGGGATGTCCGACTGCCAGTTTAGGACTGCTGGCTCCTAACCACTCACCTGCCAGCCTGCCTGATAACCCCCAACCACTCTGCCTGCTAGCCTGCTCGCCCCCAACTACCTCCCCACCAGCCTTCTCACTCCCAACTTCCCCCCTTGCTGGCCTGATTGCCCCCAACTGTCCTTCCCACCAGCCTGATCACCCCCAACTGCCCCCTGCCAGCCTGCTTGCCTCCAACTGCCCCCCACTGGCCTGATCACCCACAACTTCACCCCTGATGGCCTGCTCACCACCTACTGCCCCCCCCTGCTGGCCTGCTCGCCTCCTACTGCCCACCCAGCCTGCTTGCCCTCAACTGCTCCCCCCACCTGTATGCTTGCCCCAAACTGCTCCTCCCACTGGCCTGATCATGCCCAACTGCCCCCCACTGCCGGCCTGCTCACCCCCAACTTCCCCCCCTGCCAGCCTGCTTACACCCAACTGGGCCCCCTGATGGCCTGCTTGACCCCTACTTTCCCCCTGCTTGGCCCCATCTGACACCCCCTGCTGGCCTCCTCACCCCCAACTGCCCCCCCTTCCAGACTGATTGCCCCCAACTGCCCCCTGCTGGCCTGCTCGCCTCCAACTGGCACCCCCTGCCGGCCTGCTCACTCCCAACTGCCCTCCCTCCTGGCCTGATCACCCCTAACAGCTTTTGCCTCGTCCCTGCCACTATGGCTTTATCTGGGTGATGGCCTCAGAGCCAGCTGGTGTGACCAAGGAAGCCAAGCCTCCCTCCTGCTCCAGCTGGCTCCATGGCCTTGGCTGGCGCTGCCATCTTTGTCATGTCAATTTGCATATTCCCTTCCTTATTGGCTGTGGGCACCTCCATCTTTATCATGAAGTGATGGTTAATTTGCATATTACTCTTTTATTAGATAGGATAGTAACATCTTAGTCCTAAGTTTTAAGATATAGGTGCATTGAAGTCCAAATCACAATTATTACCATAAGAAAGAGTGCCAGAAATTATTACAGGCAGCAGTAAGCACTAAGTATGCTTTTTTACTCTAGTTCCAAATATCATGAAGTCCAAAGCCCAGCAAATACTTACTTAATATGCAGTATAAAGTATCTGGATCCCATTATACATAGTGTGTGCTATGCTGTTGTCTGGATAATTCTCAGGAGCAAGCACTTAAAATAAAAATGGTTTTGATCAGTATAAGAAAAGCATATCAAATTGAAAACTCCCTAGCCGAAACCGGTTTGACTCAGTGGATAGAGCGTTGGCCTGTGGACTGAAAGGTCCCGGGTTCGATTCCGGTCAAGGGCATATACCTTGGTTGTGGGCACATCCCCAGTAGGGGGTGTGCAGGAGGCAGCTGATTGATGTTTCTCTCTCATAGATGTTTCTAACTCTCTATCCCTCTCTCTTCCTCTCTGTAAAAAAATAAAAAAAATTTGCAAACTCCCTAATCCCTAATAACATATCATATGTGATGATCTATTAGAAGTTAATTGCAAGACTGTTAGACCTGATGTTTTCGCATTGCAGAATAAGGCACAAAACAAATAACATAATGAAGTATTGGATTGCTTTAAGAAGAAACACTATAATAGTGAATAGAACCAGGAATCCTTGTCACAGGAAAACCACTTGAAGGCCTTAGATGGGTTTAGCATACATAAATGGAGACATGGGATGGAGTTGTGAGTAGAAGAAGGTAAAAGTGAAGGTGAGAAGAAGGATTAGATTTGTCATTTGTGACCCTTAGAATTAAGATTGGGAGCAGTGGGAGGTCCCAGTTCACCAGGAGGTAGTGAATTCTCAAATACTTTCCTGGATATATTAGGGGGGATAATTAATCTTGAGAAAGGTAGTTGAACCAGCTGATTTAATTTTGACCCCTTTGTTTACTAAACTACACTAATAAAAGAGAAAGATGCAAATTGACCATACCACCGTAACACCCACCAGCCAATCAGGAGTGAGTATGTAAATTAACCTGACAAAGATGGCAGCAGCCTCGCCCCCAGACACTCTGGGCCTGTGGGAGATGGAGAAGTCAGAGGAGACAGAGAAGTCGGGCGCCAGCACCTGAGTCTGGCTGTAGCCCGGGAGATGAAGAAGCTGCCTGCCCCATGATCCCAGGCTGCAGCCAGCCACAGAAGCCACCCGCCCCATGTCCTGGGAGAGATGGAGAAGCTGCCTACCCCGCAGTCCTGGGCACCAGCACCTGCAGCTGGCTATGGCCCAGGAGACAGAGAAGCCACCCACCCCATGGTCCTGGGTGCCAGCACTTGCGGCTTCGGCCCAGGCGAAGCCACCTGCCCACCATCCCCTGTGTCTGCAGCCAGCGCAGGCAAAGCTGGCCTGGGTCCTGGGTGCCTATGGCTGACCAGAGGAAGGGAAGCCTGGATCCCAGGTGCCTGTGGCTGGCTGGAGGAGGGAATCCTGCATCCCAGGTGCGGGGCTGAGGCAGAGGTGGTTAGGGGCAATCAAACCAGCAGGGGAGCAGTTAAGGACGATCAGGCTGGCAGGTAGAAGCAGTTAGGGGAAATCAGGCAGGCAGGTGAACTGTTAGGAGCCAGCAGTTCTGGATTGTGAGAGGAATGTCCGACTGCTGGTTATCCCCCAAGAGGTCCCAGATTGGAGAGGGTTCAGGCTGAACTGAGGGACACCCCTCCCCCGATGCACAAATTTCTTGCACCAGGCCAATAGTATTTTATAAAATTACAACTAGAGTTAATGTAGATAATTGAAACTTTACTTTCTTAGAGTAAATTGAAGTCCCTTCAAGTTTAATAAATCACTAGCAAATGAAAAATATTACAATACATCATAGATAAGCACCAACACTACTACTCATAAGTTTCCTTAACTTAATGGACAACAAATACTGCATGGAAAGATGGACAAAAATATGGAAGATAAATGTACATTACAAAATGTAAATAACAGCTAAAATTTATACAGCACTTATTCTAGGCACTAATCTAAGTGCTAAATTCACCTAATCCTCAAAACATTTCAAGTTGAGGACTATTATTTTCTCTAGATCCATGGTCAGCAAACTGTGGCTCGTGAGCCACATGAGGCTCTTTGGCCCCTTGAGTGTGGTTCTTCCACAAAATACCATGGCCTGGGCAAGTCTATTTTGAAGAAGTGGCGTTAGAAGTTTAAGTTTAAAAAATTTGGCTCTCAAAAGAAATTTCAATCGTTGTTCTGTAGATATTTGGCTCTGTTGACTAATGAGCTTGCTGACCACTGCTCTAGATGAACAAAACCCAAGGCATAGAGAATTGATTAAATTGTCAAATGCAAGTAATTAATAGATGGTGGAGCAGATATCTGAATCTAGAAAATCATGGCTCTGAATTATATCCCTTAATCATTACTCTATACCACAGATACACAAAATGTTTTCTGTAAGGACTGGACAGTAAATATTTTAGGCCTTTCCATTCATATAGTTTCTCTCAAAATTATTCAACTCTGCTGCTGTAGTGAGAAAACAACCAGAGATCCTATATAATAAAAGCCTAATATGAAAATTGTGCCCTTGACTGGGAGTTCAACCAGGGGGCAGGGCTGGCCAGCCAACCATAGGAAGGGAGGCCCCAGCGAGTGGCAGGCAGCTGCCAGAGGAAGGGGGGCCCCGGCTGGCAGCCTGCAGCTGCTAGGGACCCTACATGTGCATGAATTTTGTGCACTGGGCTTCTAGTCCTAATATATAAAAACCCAGGGTCCATAACATCCAAAAATGACTGAAGGCTTGACCAAACACCAGAAGTCAGTCCTGCAGTCAGTGCTGGGTTGCGGGTGTTTGGGCACAGCTACCCAGCGCTGATTGCTGAGGGGGCTTCAGATCAGGCCTGGAGAGAGGCCCAGAGAGAGGCAGGGTCTGATTTGCAGCCTCCATGGCAGCTGTTGATCAGCAGTTGCCTCTCTCTTTCTCTCTGGGCTTTGCCAGCAGCCATGCCTCTGTTTCTCTCTGGGCCTCCATGGGGGCTGCTGATCAGCCCCGCCTCTCTGATCAGGCCCAGAGACACTGACTGGCATAGAGACCAAAAAATCAGAACCAAATCTGGGTGAACTGTGAGGAGCCGATGGCTGCCTAGGAGGCGGAGCTTTTGACTCTGACTAGCATAGAAACTAACCTATCAGAACAAAATTGGCCAGCAGGTGAGAGCAGTTGGGGGTGTGATCAGGCCTTCAGGAGAGGGCAGTTAGGGGCAAGATCAGGCTGGCAGGGGAGGGCAGTTAGGTGTGATCAGGCAGGCAGAAGCAGTTAGGGGTGATCAGGCCAGCAGGGAAGAGCAGTTGGGGGCAAGATTAGGCTGGCAGGGAGGGCCATTGGGCGCAATATCAGTCTGGCAGGGGAGGGAACTTGGGGGCAACCAGGCTGGCAGGGGAGGGCAGTTGGGGGAAAGATCAGGATGGCAGGGGAGGGCCATTGGGGGTGATATCAGGCCGGGAGGTGAGGGCAGTTGGGGGTGAGATCAGGCCGGCAGGGGAGGGCAGTTAGGGGTGATCAGGCAGGCAGGCAGAGAGATTAAGGGCAATCAGGCAGGCAGGCAGAGGCAGTTAGGGGTGATCAGGCAGACAGGCAGGTGAGCGGTTGGGAGCCATCAGTCCCAGATTGTGAGAGGGATGTCCAACTGCCTGTTTAGGCCTAAGGGGTCCCCGATTGGAGAGGGTGCAGGCTGGGCTGAGGGAACCCCCCTCCATGCATGAATTTTATGTACCGGGCCACTAGTATTATATAAAAGAATAAATGTGACTGTGTTCCAATAAAACTTTATTTATGGACATAGAAATTTCATATAATTTTTACATGCCATGAAATATTATTCTCCTTTGGATATTTTTACCAACCACTCAAAAATGGAAAGAACATTCTAAGCTTACAGGCCATACCATAAAGGGTGTTTGGCCAGATCTGGCACACTGGCTGACTTTTGGCCTATGGCCTTATAATTGGCTGTCTCCTTTTCTAGACTCTCACTCAGTATAGTGAATATAAATGATCAGTAAACACAAAAAATATGACCAATTCATTAGAAATAAAAGAAATACAAACAGAAAATAAGATATCATACAATACTCATCAAGTTAAAGCAGATTAAAATAGGAGAATAAATTAGTGTAATCTTTCTGATGATGGCAAGGAACACTTTGACAGTATAATAAATTTTAATATGTGTATACTTTGAACCAGCATTTCCATTGCAAAGCTTTATCTCAAAGAAGGAATTAGTAAGTTGCACAAAGATTTGTGTAAAAAATGTTTCATAGATCTTTGTTTATGATAGAGAAAAGCCAGGAACAGGAAACATCATAAATATTCATGAATAGTAGATTACTTAAGTAAATTATGGTGCATCTTCTTAGTGAAATAATATCTATTTAAAATGATTGATATAGAAAAAATGTCCAAAACATATTCTTAAGGGAAACATCAGGTTACAAAAGAAAATGTATAGGGTAATTCTTTATTATTTTTAAAGGCTTTGTATACATACCTCTAGAGATTTTGGAAAGCAGGTTAACTGAAATGTTCACAGTGACCATCTCTAGGCAGTTAAATTTTGGGTGATTTTGTTTCTTGGAGGGGCAGGGTTAATTTATTTTATAATTTGCTTTGTGTTGCTTCAGTTTTAACCATAGTATCTGTCATTTTTATATTTTGAGAAAAATAAAGGTAAATGGATTTTTATTTTGAACATAGGTAGTATGGCTTGACAGTAAACATCCTATACTTTCTTTGATCCATAACTTCCATCATGGTCCTTAGTTCTGCTTCCAGGCCTTCCTGTTCTTGCTTTCTTACTGCTTTACTGAGAAACCTTAAAGCTATGTTGTGTTTTCCTGTCCATTTTATTTTTTTAAAATATATTTTTATTAATTTCAGAGAGGAAGGGAGAGAGATAGAAACATCAATGAAAAGAGAGAATCATTGATTGGCTGCCTCCTGCATGCCCCACACTGGGGATCAAGCCCACAAACCAGGCATGTGCCCTGACCGGGAATCTCCTGGTTCATAGGTTGATGCTCAACCACTGAGCCACGCTTGCTGGGCTTCCTATTCATTTTCATTGCTTAACCACTTCCATGCTCACATCTTAATTATTTAGCTCCTTCTGCTGGCCCTATTGGTAATCCCTTCCTCTATCAGTTCTCTGGTGTTGGGACAAGATTGCAGATAATTTTTCTTGTAGGTAGTACGAAACAAAAGTGAGAAAATCTGACCATCCTCACTCCCCAGTGCTACTTCCAGAAACACCTCTCTCTCTCTCTCTCTCTCTCTCTCTCTCTCTCTCTCTCTCGCTCTCTCTCTTTCTCTCTCTTTCTCTTTCTCTCTGCCTTTCAAGTCATTGTGCTATTTTCCCTTGGCTGAGATATTTCTGTTTCACTCTGAAAGATATCTTCACCTTTGATGCCCTCAAAATGTATGTGATAATTTTTAAGAATTGTCAATTCCTTGAACATTGCCATGGCTTTAGATCCTCCCCAAATAGCAGGTATATTTGATTTTTTCATTGGCCCAGGATACTCTGAGGTCAGGCTAGGTCTACTCTAAAGTGAATCTTCACACTTTCCCCTCAGGTGAATTCTATACTTGAACTACTCCATCACCCTTGGATCCTTGGACTTGGTGGTGACTTCGTATGTCTTGGATTTCTGCTCCTTCCTGCAGATCACTGGGAGATACTACTTTCTGTTATGTTCAAGTCTGATTAGTGTTTAAAAGAGGATGATAAAGGTGGGTGAGGAGTGTGGTGCTGAAAGAACTTGTGCTGCACTCAATACCATTTCATTTGCCACAAAACCGGCCAACTGTTAGATTTGGTTTCCAAATCCACCTTTTCTTAAACTTTTCCAACATTGTCCCTTCTCTCATTTAGCTTTCAAATTCATGACACTGAAGTACTAGGGATTTTGCTGCACTTATTGTTGATTCTTTTCAAAGTTCCCTCTGTAAAAATACATACACAACAACACCAAACCAGAAAGACTTGCTGCTGTGGAAGGCCTATCTATAATAATAAAAGTGTAATATGCTCATTAGACCGGGCAGCCAAATGACCTTCCAGACATCCTTCTGGATGGTTCTTCCGGATGACCTTCCGGATGAAGCCTGGGCTGCGAGGGCTAAGGCAAGCCACTGTGGCTGCAAGGGCCAAGCCCCTTGCACGAATTTTGTGCATCAGGCCTCTAGTTATACTATAATGTAATATCACTGTAGAAAATGCCTCATTAAAAATATATAGTAGTTGGAAAATTCCTGAGAACCATAAAAGCTAATGACTCCAACACTATTTGCTTTCCTCATATGAAATGGTGATACAAAGATCAGTAATCCATGCAGAAAGGAATTGTGTACAGCAGTGGAAAAATGACAGTTACCACCTAGCACTGTTATTTGGTGACCTCCTGTCTTTTTATCAGCTGTTAATGGCCCTTTAAAAAGAGAGATGAGAGTGCATGGTGTAATCTGGCTTGCAAGATCACCTGGACTTTGCCATGAGCACAGGAGGAAGCACTGGGGAAACCTGGACACTGAGCCATTTGAAAAAGCATTTACATGCTTGTCACGTCCTACCTGCTGGAGCTGGGAAGAAATATGTAATCTGACATAGGATTCTATTTTCTCCTGTGGTCTTACATTTACACCTAAGGAGAATAATTAATGGTATCATATGATAAGACTCAGGATAAAAATCTTCCCCACTGATGCAAATTCCACCATTAATGATCCATTTCTTTGTTTTAAACACAGTAATTTTCATGCAGACTTTATTTTCAATAAAATTGTTCCTTTGAAGGGAAACACAAAATCATAAATACCTTTTCTTAATTCATTAATTACTGTATCCATACATTCATTTTTTAAAAAAATGGGATAAAAACTAGAGGCTGGTATTAGATGCTATGTTAATAATTTGGGGTATAATAATTACCCAATCTGTGACCTCAAGGAACACACAGTCTAATACTCAAGGAGACAGGACAACACTAATGGGAAGTGTTGAACTAGATGCATAAATTATGCTGAGGGGAGAGAAAGAGGAAAGAATGATTAATTCAACATAGGCTATTAAGGAAGATTTCACAGGCAAGGGAAATAACTTAGGCACTTGAAGATGAGTGAGACACCAGATAAAGAAGGCCAAAAGGACACTCCAGGCAAAAGGAACACATAAGAAATTTTAAAGGGACTGGAGTGTGCATTGTTTGATATTCAGAGAATAGCAGGTAGGTCATGAGAGTGAAAATGCAGGTAGTGTCCAAATTGTAAAGGGCTTTGGTGTTTGAAATGTATTCTGTAGATCAGAGATTTTCAACAAGACTGATTCCTGAGTTCTACCCACCAAAATTCAAATTTGATTAATATGAACTGGAGACTTTGCGCTAGCATTTTTTTTAAGTTCTCCTGGTGACCTACCAGTAATATGCAGCTGGGATTAAAAAAAACAAAAACATTGAGACAAGCAATGTAAATCAAAGGCATAGCTTAAACAGAACTGCATGAATGAATATATCAGCTTCCTTCTACCTAACAGTAGAGGGTAGCAGGAATGCACTGTCCCTGGAGTTAGATAACAGAGCAAGGCAACCAAATGTCCAGGAAGGGAACCGTATGACAGAGTGGCTATGAGCTCAGAGACTCAAATACATGGAGACTGAAATCCTGGTTCAACCACTTCTATTTTACATTAGAAAAGTAATAATATTTTAAAATGTCAGTTTACACATCAATAAAATAGTTAAAATAATACCCTTCTCACAAGGTTATTGGAAAGATTCAATGAGATAAAACATGTAAAGACATTAAATAAGGGACCTGGTATAAGTATAAGATCAACATGGGTTTCAGTTATTTATACTTAAAGTAAAAGTAATATTAATTAGCAAAGATAATATTTGCCTCATTCAGTTTTGCTCATCTCTGTCTTTCCCAGTGGGTTTAGGACAGTCATCTCTTCCTGACTGCAGACACAAGTGCAGCAATATGATGCTTTCCTCTTCATTGAACTAAACTGATTTTCTCATTTGCCTGGAATTATAAAAAGAGACATTGTGGAATCCAAGACTTGGAAGGGACTTCAAAGTCACCTAGTAAAATTTGTAATTCTATGAAAGGATTCCATAGACATCCTCAAAAAGCACCTTTGCTTAACTTATTTTAGTGATTGGAAATCCACTTCCTTGGGAAAAACAACAACATCTTTATTCTTTAGATCAGGACAGATTTTTAAAAAAATTAACCATTAACTGTAAATAACAACTTAATTCATATTTATATGACCTAGAAGCAAAAAGAAGAAGAAAATAAAAAGGAAAAGAAAAGAGAAAAAGAAAAGAAAAAAAAAGATGGGCATAGTACTATTAAAAACTTCCTATCTCAAACCTTCCTTATAGGCAAATAACATAATAAATTTATTTTGAATTAGATTATTTAAAAACCCAAAGAACTCAAATCTGGTATCCTGAGTTGTAATAATTATGACTTTTTCACATAGGCATATGTACACAGTTATATGTAAAATGACTTGAAATGCATCATTATTTGTCTCTTGATAGTGTTATCTTGTGTTATATCTGAGCATCCTCAGGGTCCCAAACTTTGTATAAAGAGCTATTTAAAATAATCTGTTTGCACAAGAGAAATAATGAGTTTGAAGAAAAGTCAGATTTTCACCATGAAATTTGGAAGATGGTTGACTAAAGTGTAGTCATTTTCTTTGAAATGCTATGTGGAATCTCTTAAGACTCAAACAAGGTAATCACACCAAAAGCAAACAAACAAACAAAAATTTAACCAATCTAAATAAAAAATAAAATATTAATCTTTTGTAGATGTATAAAGCATTATATTCAGTTTCACAAGGACTTTTTACAATGACTCAATTATATAATTATACGTTATAGCTGATTATATGCACTTATAGTAATTATGTAATAAAGCATAATTATACTAATTACATAAACAGATGATCAACTAAAAAGCAATTATCCTAGAACCCAAGGATATTTTCAGATAACAAAGGTAAAAGGCTATTATTGTGAAACTACCGATTCAGAATAGTCTCTAATATTTTCTGACCATTAACATTATAGACACTTAGTGCTTAACTTTTCCTGACCTTTCTAAAACCTTTTCATCCTATGCTAACTTTTCATCCTTTTTAAATTTCAAGTCTTTTGGTAATAGCCAGGAAGATGAACTGTATTCAGATATATGTTCAAAATAAAATGAACAGATAATTTGCATTCAATCTTGCTATGCAGAATAGAGTCAAGTCAGGAAAAGAACTCCAGATGTGTTCAACTTTATGAAATATCTATGTTCCTGAAAAGTTATATAGAAATCTATTTTACTGAAGGACAAAACAGCTTTGGAATAACATTGCTGGTTGATTTTCTATTGGCAATGCTGTCAATACCCTATTTCACTGGAGAAAATTGCAGAGGGTAGAACAATCAGACAGACTTTGCAGCTTAAAATTTCTCCATAAGGAAGTAGATAAATATGTTGAACAGTATTTGACATTTAAGACAATCTGCACGAAAGGTTTTCATAAAGTAATTAATCCTTCAGTTATGTCAGCTTTTTTGTTAATGTGCGGACATGTGTAAAAGGTTAAAACCAGAGGTCCATGTTCATATAACAAAAGTTCATATAACAAAATAGAAAGTGGTAAAGTCCTTTCCATATTAGACCCTTTGTTCACTATGACCACTGGAGCCTGAAGAAGAAAAAAAATTTCAAGCTTCACATTCATCAGTCATGCTACCAAGATTGCCAGAGCTGTCATAGGTCTTTTGTGAAGAATAAAACTTCTTCCCCCCATATTAGATAGTATCTCTCTAGGACAGATTCCCTGAAGTAGAATTATAGGGTCAAAGGCATTTTAAGGCTCTTGGTCCATATTACAATATTGTTCTCCAAAGGGGCTGTATTAATTTCCACTGCCATTAGCAATGAGATCATTGCGGCGGGGGGGACTCCCCCACCTATCTGCACTTTTCCAAACACATCTTCCCTCTTTTCCTTTAGTGTCTCAAAGACCAAATGACCATTATTCTATTCCTGGATCCACCTGTGTTCATGTGCCCTTCCCTTTTAATCCACATTAAATGTTTTTAAAGTTATTCTTAGTGTAGGAGTAGGCACATTAAATTTGCCAATAATTCTTTCCTCATTAACTCACCTTGTCTCCTGTGGTTGACCAAGCTCAAAGGACCCTGTAGTAGGTGTGCAGTCCTGTAAGAAGGCAAGGAAGAAAATAAGCTTTGTTGGCTTAGTCAGTAATCAATAGTCTCTGGGCTACTACTGAAATTGATTTTGTGGTGATGGCTGTTTGATTTAAAATCCTATTCTGGAATCTCATTTTTGGCTTATAACCTGAATTGTATTGTAGTTGATTTTAATACACTTGGATTAAAGCAGTGGCCATTTCCTCAAACTGATAATTGGTTATACCCTCATTTGGCATTCTCTATCCTGTCCTTATGCCCAGACCCAGAATCCTTTTTAATATTCCACATTACTTACCTTATGAAGTGGTGGGATGTAGTAGGAAGGCAGACTGAGTTTTGTACTTGGTCTGTACAAATTAACTTTCTAGCTTTATGTAAGTTATTACTTCATATTTCTGTATCTGAAAATAGATGCAATACTACTTACCTTCTTTTGTGAGGATAAAGTGACAGAGACAATGCAATTATGAAAATCTATATATATAAAAGGCTAAGTGACTGACTGTCCATCCATCCAACCATCCGACTGACCAGCCAGCTGGTACATATGATGTGCACTGGCAATTTAAAAATAAATGTTGACTCACGCATGCATGATACATATAAAGCTCTCACTGGCACCAATCACATGCAACCGATTGGCCGGTACATATGACACGCACTGGCAGTTTAAAAATAAACAAATTTTCTTTCATCTCTGACACTTCTATTATAAGAAAGGGCGAATAACATATTAAAATATCTTGTATTTTGATTTTATAATACTACTAGAGGCCCGGTGCATGAAATTTGTGCACGGGGGAGGTGTCCCTCAGCCCAGTCTGCACCCTCTCCAAACCGGGACCCCTTGGAGGATGTCTGACTGCCGGTTTAGGCCCAATCCTGCATGGGCTGTCGGACATCCCTCTCGCAATTCGGGACCCTTGGCTCCCAACCGCTCACCTGCCTGCCTGCCTGATCGCCCCTAACCATTCTGCCTGCCATCCTGATTTCCCCAAACTGCCACCCCTGCCAGCCTGATTGTCCCCAACTGTCCCCCCGCCAGCCTGATGGCCCCCAAATGCCCCCTTGCTGGCCTGATTGGGGTTGGGGGGCTGATTGGGGGCAGGGCCAGCCATGGGGAGGGGCTGTGGTCAGTGGGCCAGCCAGCCACGCCCCCAAATGGAGTGGGGGTTGCTGATCAGGGGCCAGCGACTTGGGGGAGGAGCCATGGGTGGTTGGCCACCCAGCCCTGCCCCTGATCAAGGTGGGGGGGACCGATCTGGAGTGGGACTGAGAAGGGGGAGGGGCTGCAGGAGATTGACCGGCTGGCGCTGTCCCCTGTTGGGGTGAGGGGGTGCGATCAGGGGCAGGAAGCTGCGGGGAGGGGCTGCGGGCTTATTGTGGTGGGGCAGCCTGATCGAGAGCAGGGCTGGTGGTGGTGGGGGAACAGAGGGGGCATTTGGCCAGCCTGCCCACTCTTTTTTTTTTGACAACTTCATGACTTATATTTGTGGTGCCTGTGCTATGTTTCAAAAATACCTTCTCCCCCTGCCAGGGACAGCGTTGGGAAGGGGACAGCAAAAAATAGAAGACATCCCTCCCTATTGCACACAGACCCTATATACAGGCCCACCTGGCCCAGGCTAGTGGGATACTTGGCACATTCTCGGATCCCTGCTCAGGGGCTGGAGGGGTGACTGGTAGCAGCACACGTGAAAGGGGACCTCTGGGTGGCCACTCTGGTCCTGGCTACTGGTCCTGGTACTTTCTGGTCCTCGGTTCCTTCCTGGTCCTGCCTGCAGCTCTGGTCCCCCTACCTGGCTCAGCCTCCCCTCTCCATCCTAGCCTCAGATGGCCCCCTTGGCTCCTGGTGCCTCTGTCCTCCCCTCCCAGCCTGGAGGTCCTGAGGGGAGGTTATGGCTTCTCAGAGACTCCCCAGCAGCCCTGCCGCTCGTGTTCACACAGGGGAAGGGGTGCATGTGGCAGAAGCAGCTGTGTAATTGCGGGTGCAGGGGCAAGTCCTCCAGGGTCACTTGGACAGTTTGCTGATGACGTGGATCAGGGCCACGTTCTCATCCTTGAGGCACTGGTTGTCAGCCCGGAGTTTGGACAGGCCCTTCAGCTCCTCTTCCAGCTCAGCAGCCTTGCGCTCCAGGGCCCTGCACTCAAATCTCTCCAGCTCCAGGAGGGCTGGCCTCTCTGCAAAGCACTCCTGCCTCTGCATGTTGTGCTCCAGCTCCACCTTGAGCTGTGCCAGCTGCAGCGTGGTCTGGGTCCTGGGTCAGGGCCTCACGAAGTCTCTAGTTCTCAACGCGCAGCTTTGCGTAGAGCTTCCTGAAGCCTCCCTAGGTCTCTTCCAATTCGGGCTGGGGTTCTGGGTTTAGGCCTTGCTGCCTCTGGAGGGGAAGGGCTGGATTCTGGGCTGATGTCCTCTGGCTTCTCCTCCTCCCCCTTTGCAGACCCTCTCCTCTTCTTGTCAACTCTGTGGAGCTCCTTGGAGGCCTGTGGTCCCTGTCCCTGCCCATCAGGCCCCTCTACTCTCTGGGCAGGGCCATCAGAATTCTCAACCCCACAGACTTGGGGCTGCCAGGAAGGGTCCAGGCTCTGTGCACCCTGCTCTTGATCAGGATGGGAGAGTCTGACCAGGGGCAGGCTGACAGGGGGGAGGGGCTGTGAGGTTGGCTGCTGGCCCCAACCCCTAATCGGCCAGTTTGTTGGCTACAGTGGGTGTCATGGTGACCGGCCCAATCAGGGCCATCTTCTGCAGGTTTGTGTTTCTGCTGGCTCTGGCCCCAGCAACCCAGCGCCATGACTGCGGGGCTGGGGCTGGGGTCCAGATCCCCCTTGTTCCCTCAAGCTCTGGGCCGTGCCTGCATGTTGTTCTCTCAGGCTCGGGGCTGAGCCTGGCCCCTCCTGAGCTGGTCGTGACTGTTATGATGTCCTGAGCTAATTTGCATATTACTTCTTTATATATATAGATATTATATATACTATTTTGACATGTAATTTTTTACAGTAACGTAATCAACACATGAATCTTTCTTCTAATTAATTTCCTTTCAATGTGCACAAATCCGTGCACCAGGCCACTTGTTAACAATGAACAGCAATGACAATATTAAGAGCTATCATCTGTTGTGCACTTGCTATATATGGCATGCTTTACCTATATTAGTGCATTTAAATTACATTTCACATAATAAGCTCAAAGAATTTAAGTGACTTTCCCAAGATCACAAAGCTAGTGAGTGGTAGAGACAGAATTTTAACTTCAGAGCCCATGTTAACAACTATATCAAAAATAACTAAAATATTTATAGAACATGACATGATTGATTCCAGAGAGTAAAAATGTGATAAATGTGTGAAATCCAGACAGAATCTCCATATGTTGGGCAGTGTGGTGTTCCTTAAATGGACCTTTAAATCTTCAAAAACTAGGAGTGGTGAAAGGGAGTTTGAGCAATAGAGCAGAAGAAAGGTAGGTGGCCTTCTGCAGATGAGGATGCTAGTGGTGGGCTCTAGTAATGAATCCAGGGAGCCAGGCAAGCTATAAAATTACTATCATGCTTACCTCATAGGATGGTGGTGAGGATAAAGTGAGGAAGAAGATCAAGAAGATCCTAATAACAAGGATTTCTGATTAATGAACACTTCTTATGAAGCAGGCATTGAACTGAGTGCTTAATATATGAGAATCTTGTATACACTGAAGATTCTGATTCAATATGTCTAGGGTAGGGCCTGAGATTATGCGTTTCTAACACACTCCCAGGTGAGGCTGATGCTGCTGGTCTGTAAACTATACTTGGAATAACAAGGACATCCATTACCTTATTTAATCTTTAAAACAAACACATTGTATAGAGGAGAAAAGTGAGCTAAGGAAAGGTCAGTTTGCCCCATTGTCATACAGTGGCAGAGTGAAGGTTCAAACCCTATAATATACTCCTAAACAGAACAATCTACTGCTTCTTAATTATACTTGGAAGAAAGCAATAATTTTATTTTCATGTCATAGTTTTCTATACTTCTCTGAACCGTCAGTTCTACAGATACATTATTACTAAACCCACCAAGTAATTAATCTCTCTACAGTAGTGGTCCCCATGAAAATCTGGAAAATATTTGGTTGGTCTTTCTGTTGGCCTGTCCTGGACATAAATGGGCAGAAAACCACATCTGTAATTAATTAACAATCCAAACTGAGAGGCCATGAAAGTGGAGGTAGATGTTTCTCTTAGCTTGGACATTGGCCTTTGGCAGAACCCCCACTTGGAACTGTGGCCTTGGACAAAGTCCAGCTGGGCTGATTCTCTGTCAGGGAAAGCAAAGCCCATTGGGTTCACTAGAGACTTGAAAGGCCAGCAAATGAATGCTGCTCGTATGGAAACCTGGCATGGCTTAGTTATCCACCTTGAAGTGATTTTAGATTTTCTTTCAACCTAAAGAGAATATGGCATCTCTCAGATTTTGAAAAAAAAAGTTAAACATTTGAAACGGGAGAAAAATATCTACATGGGCCAAGTGTTTCATAACAGAAGCAGAGAAGAAAGTGTTAGTGCTACAAGAGAACTTGGAGATGAACTATCTCAAGTCCTTTCTTTTGGAACCAAAGAGAAGGAGGGTAACAGACTGCTTGAGGTCTCACACACAGAGTTAGTTAAGATAGAGCCCGTGCTATAACTCAGGATTCCTGACATCCAATCCTGGGCTCTTTTTGTAGAGCTATATGCAAATCTGGGATAGTATCTCTGATACTTTATTTATTTTATTTTTTAAAATATATTTTATTGATTTTTTACAGAGAGGAAGGGAGAGGGATAAAGAGTTAGAAACATCGATGAGAGAGAAACATTGATCAGCTGCCTCCTGCACACTCTCCACTGGGGATGTGCCTGCAACCAAGGTACATGCCCTTGACCAGAATTGAACCTGGGACCCTTGAGTCCGCAGGCCGACGCTCCATCCACTGAGCCAAACCGGTCAGGGCATATCTCTGATACTTTAAATCAGCTGGTTATATACTTTTAGATATTTTGTGAAATATGTGTGAAATGTTTCACTTTATTCATTAGATATACTATTTTTGCTTATACTTGTGGTAATATTGATATTTTCCCATTTTTATGTCATTTTTCAACCCAGAAAGGATTTGAGAAAGCATGTAACAATATAACTTAAAAAATAAAAAGAATAACAAACATGATGTGTTATAGTAGAGTCAAAACCAGAACCCAGTTTTATTTACTTTCTCACTACACAAAAAATATTGTCCAAGGAATATCCTCAGCCTCACATGAGAGTTTGCTAGAAATGCAGACTCATAGGGCCTACCCCAGCATTCCTATATCAGAATCTGTTAGGACAATTTCCCCCAAGTAATTTGCATGCATACGAAAGTTTGAGATGCATTGCTTTTCTGCATGCCATAGTTTATTGCTTAACATGTTTCTAAATTCCCCTTGGTATATATGCACCACTATTTCTGTATTTCCAATTATGTTGGCTGTTCTGAGATGTAACAGGAGTAAGGGATCATTTTGTGTAGAGCAAATCTTAACTGCTTTAGCAATCCTGAAGTACACAACTTCTGCAATAATTATAGCTAAGTGCAAATGAGGTTTATTGACCCCTTTTTATTTTTGTCTCATTATGAAGCCAAAGAAGATGCACCCTTCCCCTAAATTTGCAAGATTGAAAGGCAATTTAGTTAAGGGGTCTCTATACTTATAAATATCTAATTACAAAAGCAATTTTCCCTCTTGTCTATAAGAAACTAGGGTAATATGCTAGCTTATTCCTTTAAATGGTATCTGTCAAATGAGTAATCCATTTAAATGTATATACTAGTATAGCTTCTTAATGCCAGTTCTCATTTTTCCAACAGCCAATTATTTGATAAATGGGTTTGCTTCTTTTTTTGTTAGATCTTTTATCAGAAAATATCCATGTAAAAGAAACCTAAGGATTTGGTCAAATATTTGTTAGGGGGTTTGAAACCCTTGTCCAAATGAAGATTCTTTCTTTCATCCATATTCCATCCTTGCAGGAATAACAGAGTTTACCCTAACATCACAGAGTTAGTACTAGATTAATTAAGTCAGACCACCATGCAATGGAGGCCAAAGTTTTGGGTTCTATTCTCATTAGACCAATTAACTTTAACCCTTTTCCTGATGGCTATGTTCTCTTTATCACAAAGAGACTGGATATGGAACAGTGGATTAACAGGGGTAGATTGATCACCATTACTGTATTAACAAATTTTGCTGGTATTGCATTGATAGATAATTGCAATACACAGAACATAGTATTTATTTAGTATGTGTACGAGAGAGATCTTTCACAAAACTGTCCAATCTGTGTCTATGCTACCATTCATGAATTATATTTAATATTCCAATTACATTAATATCTTCTCTTTTTTATCAAGTGTGGAGGCAAAAAATAAAGCTTATTACCAGAGTTTGGAAGAGTAAAGTCACACAAGAACTCTGAGTAATAACTGTCACAAATGTGAACCATTTTAAAACTTCTGGATGTGTAGTAAAGACCTCTATAAATGTGCCCCTCCATAAAGGCAACAAAAGCACTGGCAACATTATCACAATTAACCTTTCTAGGACTCTGGAAATTAACCAAAGGCTTGCAGCAACTGAAAATCACTTATTTTAAGAAAAACTGCTGATGTTGGTAAGAAAAGCAGGATTTATGGTCTTGTAACTTAACCTAGTCTCTATCTCCCTCTATGCAGCTCTGCAGTAGCCTTGAAAATCAGAAGACTCATAAATATTGGTTGCTATGGAAATCTGTAGGCTTGCAGTTATAGGAAGGGTCAGACTGGAGTATAGAGCTTCTTAAAAATTCCTGTTCTCTGAGCATTCCCATTTCTAGAGTTTTGCCACTCTTTGACCTGTCTCACAGTTTCCTGGAAAAACCCTACTCCAAGTGCATTGTCATTATTAGGACCTGATTTAGAGCTTACTTTGCAGAACAGCCCTATCCTCAGGGCATTTGTTAAAAACAATCAGTGGCACTTTTTAATACCACAGTTGTTGAGGCAGCAATAACAGTAAGAGCCAAGAGCAGCCTGACCAAATTATTAATACCAGCAATTAATAATTATGGGAAAATATATTGATGGGGGATTTGAAAACTCTGAAATAATCCCATGCAATCTAGAAGGCCACATGCATGTGCAGAGTTGTGTGTAGCTCAGGGAATACCTGAGAAGAAGCTAATCTTTTATCTTTGGCTGACCTTGAGGCCTTGCATAAGCCAGATGTGCACATTTGTAAACTACTTGGCTGACTGTTGAAAGTGTGCTCCTATACACACATAGTCCCTTATCAAAGACCAGAAGACTTACTGAATCCAAGCATTTAAGGAAATCTTAACCCAATTGTTAGCTGACCAGTAACCTAACAAAGCAGAATATATTTTGGCCTTACACTCACAAACAAAAAAGCATGCAGACTTTGCAAGATTATCCCAGGAAAGTCATTAAACAAAGAGCAGCAAAAAACAACAAATAAAGAGTAATAACAACAAACCCGAAGGGACTGAGTTTTTATTTCAAGAGTTGCCATATTATCTGAAAGCTCCATTTTTCAACAAAAACTTATGAGACACACATAGAAACAGGAAAATACATTCTAGTCACAGGACAAAAAGTAGTTAATGGAAACTTTTGCTAAGGGGGCCCAAATGTTGGCCTTTCTAGACAAATATTTTAAATGATTTATTTTGAATATATTAAAGAATTACAATAATCATGTCTAAATAATTAAAATAAGGCGATTTTTCAACAAAGGAATAATATTAATAGAGAAAAATTATTTAATAAAGAACAAATTAGAACTTCTAGAGCTGGAAAGTGCATTAATTGAAATAGGTAATTCACTAGGAGGACCACACTTTCACCAACACTTATCTTTTTTGTCATTCTAATAGGAGTGAAATGATATCTCATTGTGATTTTGATTTGTATTTCCTGATGATTAGTGATATTCAGATTTCATATACCTGTTATCATTTTAATGTCTTTGGGAAAATGTCTATTCAGTTTATTTGTATTTTGGTATTCAGTTGTATGATTTTCATATATATTTTGGATATTAATACCTTATCAGATCTATGAGGTACTCTGTACTAAATCCAGATTAAAAAAATTACAAGAAAAATATATTCCAACATCTCCTTTGAATTTAGATGCAAAAATCCTCAACAAAATATCAGCAAACTGAATTCAGCAGCATATGAAGTGAATTATACAGCATGAAGATGTGAGATTTATCCCAGAATTACAAGGGCAGTTCAATATACAAAAAAATTAATGTGATACCACATTAACAACATGAAGAAAACAAAGCACATGATCATCTCAATTGATGCAGAAAGAGCATCTGAATAATCCAACACACTCATGATAGAAATCCTCAATAAATTAAGAATAGAAGAGAACTTCCTAAGCATAATGCAAGTTAATTTATGAAAGAGCCATAGCTTCAATGATGCTCTTTTACCACTTCTATTCACCATTTCACTAGAACCGCTAGCTAGATCAATTACGCAACAAAAGGAATGAAAGACATCTAAATTAGAAAGGAAGAATTATCTCTATTTGAAGAACACAAAATCTTATATAGAAGTACTAAAAAGTACACCCCCCCCACACACACACACATTTTATGGCTAGTAAACACAGCAACTTTGTAGGACATAAGATCAACCCACACAAAAAATTAGTTGTATTTCTATAGCTCACCAATGAACATTCCAGAAAGGAAATTTAGAAGGAATTTTATTGATACAAGCATGAATAAGAATAAAATACTAGTAATAAATTCATTCATGAAAGTATAAAACTTGTTTACTGTAAACTATGAAACATTGCTAAAAGAAATTAAAGAAGGCCTAAACAAATTGAAAGTCACCTATTTCCACTTATTCAAAGATGATCTACACATTCAGTGCAATCCCTATAAAAATCCAAATGAAAAATTTTGTAGAAATGGAGAAGTTGATCATAAAATTCATACAGAAATTCAAGGGACCCACAATAGACAAAACAATCTTGAAAAATAAAAACAAATTTAGAGGACTCACATTTGTTGGTTTCAAAATTTTGTCCAAGGCTACTGTAATAAAAAAAAAATGTGGTGCTGGCATGATAATAGATATGTAGGTAGAGTGGAATGGAATTGAGATTGCCAGAAATAAACTCATACATCTATTTTCAATTGATTTTTAACAGGGGTGCCAAGACCATTCAATAGGGAAAAATTACCTTTTCAAGAAATGGAGCTGGGATGCCCCAAATACCCATATGCAAAGAGTGAAGTTGACCTCTACATCACACCATATACAAAAATCAGCTTGAAATGGATCAAGGATCTGGATATAAAAGCTTAAACTATAAAACTCTTAGGAGAAAACATAAGGATACATATCCACAAAAAGTTCAAATGACAAAAATAAAAAAGATAAACTGGACTTTTTCAAAATTAAAATGTTTGTGCATCAAAAGATGTTATCACAAAAGTAAAAAGACAATTACGGAATGGGAGAAAATATTTTCAAGTCATATTTCTGGTAAAGGTCTATTGTCAGTATATAATAATAACATAACAACAACAAAAAAGGCCAAATAATTCAATTTAAAAAAGAACAAAGTAGAGGAGGAAAAAGATGGCAACCAGCAAGATGACAGTGAGGGAGAGTGTGAGAGAATGAGGGAATGAAAGGGGAGTGTGTGGACATGTGGCGTGTGTGTGTGTGTGTGTGTGTGTGTGTGTGCGCGCGCGCTTGTGAGCTAGGGACAGTTAGTTCCTGCAGGACTTTCGGGGGCTGGCAGACTGGGTGGTCTTAGACTGCGAGACCTCACTGCCACTACAAACACTCCCTGGTGGCTGGCACTGGCACCGAAACCACGCCATCTTGAAGGGCAGAACTGCTGTGACTAGGATCCCAGCCTCACCGCCATCCAGACTGGCCTCAGATGCAAACCAGGACTCTGCAACCACTCTGGACAAAGACCTGCTACCCCAGCTGCAGACCCACGGACACCAAAACTCCAGACATCCCAGCCGCAGATTCCTGAGAGTCACAGAGTGCATCCCCCTCCCCGCTTGCCCACTGCAGTGGCATAGGGTCTGCATGACCTGCAGCGTGCAAGTGGACCTCCCACCAACACAGCACAGCTGTGCAACCTGCCTGCCCCCGCCCCCCTCCAAGCAGGCTGGGGACTCTGATTCTCAGTGCGTGTGTGTGTTGACTGGTTTTCCGCAGGCACGTAGGAACTCTGATTCTCGGTGCGTGCGCAGGGACTGATTCTCAGCACGTGCAAGTCCTCACCAAGCTCCAGTGTCTGTGATTCTCAGCGTATGTGCAGGGACCCTGATTCCCGGGGCATGCATGAGGTGGCACTGAGCACCAGCGACTCCCATTCTTGGTGCTCGCCAACTCTGATTCCCGGTGCACCTGGGGAATCTGATTCTTAGTGCGCATACAAGGCTGCACAGAGCACCCGTTACTCAGATTCTCAGCGCGCACATAGAGACTCTGATTCTCAGTGTATGCGACTCCCATGTCCCATGGCAGCCACACGCCTTGGTGCCTGAACTCTTCAGTGAAACTCCAGTGGCACAACGCTCCCGCTGCACACGGATCAGACCCCTGCAACTCGGCTCTTGAACCTTCTGGTGACAGCAAGAATGGGGAGACAACAAAACAGTCCCTAAAGGAAAGAAAAAGGAATTGCTAAGAAAGGAACTAAATAAAAGTAGGCATGCAATATTTCAGAAAAAGAATTAAAAGTAATGGTCATACAGTTCATAAACCAGATGGACGAGAAAATCAACAACCTATGCAAAAATCAGGAGGACACCAAAAGTGATATAGCTACAATCAAAAACACGATGGAAGGTTTCAACAGTAGACTAGGAGAAGCAGAGGACTGAATTAGTGAGTTAGAAGGTAAGGTACAGAAACAAGCTCAATCTGACAAGCAATTGGAGAAAAAATTAAAAAGCAAGAGGAGAGCCTAAGGGAGCTTTGGAAAAAAATGAAGCAAAGCAACATACATAGAATAGGGGTGCCAGAAGGACAAGAAGAGCAGCAAGGATTAGAGAACCTATTTGAAAAAATAATGACAGAAAACTTCCCTGATATGGGGAAGAAAAAAGTCACAAGGCACAGAGAGTCTAAACAAGATGAACCTCAAAAGACCTACACCAAGTCATGTTGTAATTACAATGGCAAATGTTAACAACAAAGAGAGAATCTTAAAGGCTGTAAGTGAGAGACAGAGAGTTAACTACAAAGGATCTCGTGTCAGATTTTCAAATGATTTCTCAACAGAAACACATCAGCACAGAAGGGAATGGAATGAAATATACAAAGTGATGCAAAGCAAAAGACTAAATCCAAGAATACTCTATCCAGCAAGGCTATCAATTAAAATTGAAGGGGAAATCAGGAGCTTCACAGACAAAAAAAAAAAGGCTAAGGGAGCTTATCACTACCAAACCATCAATGCAAGAAATGCTAAAGGGACTATTGTAAAAAGAAGAAATAGAAAGGGAAGAAGGAACACAGGCATAAAGAATAGAAATGGCTACAAACATGTACCTATCAATAATAACCTTAAACGTAAATAGACTAAATGTTCCAATCAAAAGACATGAAGTAACTGAATGGATAATAAAACATGACCCATGTATATGCTGTTACAAGAGACCCACCTCAGAACAAAGGACTTACACAGACAGAAAGTGAAGGGATGGAAAAATATCTTTCAGGCAAATGGAAATGAAAAAAAGTCTGGGGTAGCAATACTTATATCTGACAAAATAGACCTCAAAGTGAAGGCCATAACAAAAGACAAGGAAGGCCACTTCATAATTCTAAAGGGATTGATACAACAGGAGGATATAACTGGTAAGCATATATGCACCCAATGCAGGAGCACCCAAATACATAAAAAAACACACAAAACTTCAGGAAGATATCAGGGGAGAGATAGACAGCAATACAATCATAGTAGGGGACTTTCATATCCCATTGACATCACTGGATAATTCCTCTAGACAAAAAAATGAGCAAAGAAACAGCAATCCTAAATGACTCACTAGATCTGATGGACTTAATCTACATCTTTAGAACATTCCATCTCAAACCTACAGAATATACATTCTTCTCAAGTGCACATGGGACATTTTCAAAGATAGACAACATATTGGAACACATGCAAAGTGTCTCCATTTTCAAGAAGATTGACATCTTATCAAGCATCCTCTCAGATCACAATGGTATAATATTAGAAATAAACTACAATAAAAAATCACAAAAAAAGTCAAACACTTAGAGGCTGAATAGCATGGTATTAAACAATAATTGGGTAACCAAAGAGATCAAAGAAGAAATAAAAACATTCTGGAAATAAATGTCAATGAAAACATAACAATCCAAAATCTATGGGACACAGTGAAAGCTGTTCTGAGAGGGAAGTTCATAGCATTACAGGCCTACCTCAAAAAAACAAGAAAAACTGGTAATAAACCATCTAACTCTGCAACTTGAAGAATTAGAAAGACAAGCAACAAGAAAAACCCAGTGTAAGAAGAAGGAAGGAAATAATAAAGATCAGAGCAGAAATAAATGATATGGAGACAAAAATACAAAAACAAAAACACAAAATAATAAAAAAGATCAATGAAACCAAGAGCTGGTTCTTTGAAAGGATAAACAAGATTGATGAACCCCTAGCCAGGATCACCAAGAAGGAAAGAGAGAGGACCCAAATAAACAAAATCAGAAATGAAAGAGGCAAAATAACAATAGACCCCACAGAAATATGAAGAACTATAACAATAAAATACTATGAGCAACTCTATTTCAACAAACAGGTCAATCTAGAAGAAATGGACATATTCTTAGAAAAATATGACCTTCCAAACTCAATCAAGAACAATAAAAAAATCTGAATAGGCAGATAATTATGGAGGAAATTTAAGCAGTAATAAAAAAAATTTTGCAACAAACAAAAGCCCTGAACCATTTGGCTTCACAGGGGAGTTTTATCAAACATTCAAAGTGAACTAAAACCTTTCCTCCCCAGACTATTCCAAAATATTAAAGAGGAAAGAACACTTCTAAGCTCTTTCTATGAAGCTGGCATTATCCTAATCCCAAAACCAAATAAAAACTACAAAGACAGAGAACTACAGGCCAATATCCCTCATGAACGTAGATGCCAAAATCCTCAACAAAATTCTAGCAAATCAGATCCAGCATTGCATTAGAAAGATCATACACTATAACAAAATATAATTTATTCTAGTAATGCAGGGATGGTACAATATCCACAAATCAATAAATGTGATACACCACATAAACAAATTGAGAGATAAAAACCATGTAATAATATCAATTGATGCAGAAAAAGCATTTGACAAAATCCCACACCCTTTCTTGATAAAAACCCTTAGTAAGGTGAGAATAGAAGGATCATACCTCAATATAATAAATGCCATATATGACAAACCTACAGCCAACATCATACTCAATGGGCAAAAACTAAAACCATTTCCCTTAAGAACAGGAAAAAGTTAGGGAATGCCCACTTGCATCACTCCTGTTTGACATAGTACTGGAAGTACTAGCCATAGTGATCATACAAGAAGAAGAAATAAAAGGCATCCAAATGGGAAAAGAAGAAGTAAAATTGTCATTATTCACTGATGATATGATAGTGTACATAGAAAACCCTAAAGACTCCATCAAAAAATATTAGACTTAATAAATGATTTTGGCAATGTAGCAGAATACAAAATTAATACCCAGAATTCTATGGCTTTTTTATACACCAATAATGAATTCACAGAAAAAAGAAACTAAAAAAAAAAATCCCATTTACCATTGCACCAAAAAAATTAAGATACATAGGAATAAATTTAACCAAGGAGGTAAAGGACCTGTATTCAGAAAATTACAGGCCATTGAAAAAAGAGATAGAGGAAGACATAAACAAATGGAAGAATTTACCATGTTCATGGATTGGTAGAATAGACATCATTAAAATATCCATACCACCCAAAGCAATCTATAAATTCAATGCAAACCACATTAAAATACCAACAGCATACTTCAAAGACCTAGAACAAACTTTCCCAAAACTCATCTGGAATAAAAAAGATCCCAAATACCTACAGAAATCTTGAGAAAGAAGAACCAAGTTGAAGGGATCACAATACCAGATATCAAGCTATACTACAAAGCCATTTTTCTCAAAACTGCCTGGCACTGGCACAAGAACACACACATAGACCAGTGGAACAGAACAGAGAATTCAGAAATCAACCCAAGCCATATGCTCAATTAATATTTGACAAAGGAGGCAAGAGCATACAATAGAGTCAAGACAGTCACTTCAATAAATGGTGTTCGGAAAATTGGACAGATACATACAAAAAAATGAAACTAGACCACCAACTTACACCATACACAAAAATAAACTCAAAATGGATCAAGGACTTAAACATAAGACAGGAAACCATGAAAGTACTAGAGAAATCTAAAGGCAGCAAAATCTCAGTCATATGCTGAAACAATTTCTTCACTGATACCGCTCTTAGGGCAATGGAAACTAAAGAGAAAATAAACAAATGGGACTACATCAAAATAAAATGCTTTTGCACAACAAAAGAAACCATCAACAAAATAACAAGAAAGCCCACTGCATGGAAGAACATATTTGCCAATGTTATCACCAATAAGGGTTTAATCTCCAACATTTACAGAGAACTCATACAACTTAACAAAAGGAAGATAAATAACCCAATCAAAAAATGGGCAACGGACCTAAATAGATACTTTTTGAAAGAAGACATAAGGAAGGCCAAGAGACATATGAAAACATGCTCAAAGTCATTAATCATCCAAGAGATGCAAATCAAAACAACAATGTGGTACCATCTCACACCTGTTAGAATGTCTATCATCAACAATTCAAATAATGACAAGTGTTGGCGAGGATGTGAAGAAAAAGGAACCCTCATGCACTGCTGGTGGGAATGCAGACTGGTGCAGCCACTGTGGAAAAGAGTATAGAGTTTCCTCAAAAAACTAAAAATGGAATTTCCATTTGACCCAGTAATCCTACTTCTAGGAATTTATCACAAGAAAACAGAAACACCAATCAGAAAGGATATATGCACCCCTATGTTCATAGAAGCACAATTTACAATAGCTAAGATTTGGAAACAGCCTAAGTGCCCATCAGCAGATGACTGGATTAGAAAACTGTGGTACCGCTACACAATGGAATACTACTCAGCTGTAAGAAAGAAGTAATTCTTCCCATTTGCAATAGCATGGCTGGAACTGGAGAGCATTATGATAAGCAAAATAAGCCAGTCAGAGCAAGATAAATATCACATGATCTCACTCATTATAAAGAACATCATAAACTGATGAACAAAATAGGTGCAGAGACAAAGAAGCATCGAACAGACTGTCAAACTTCAGCGGGAAGGCAGGGGAGGGTTGAGGGGGATGGTAAGAGATCAACCAAAGGACTTGTATGCGTGCATAAAAGTGTAACCAATGGACACAGACACTAGGGGGGTTAGGGCATGTGCCAGGGTGTGGGGGAGGACAGGGGAAGTCAAAGGGAGAAAAAGGAGACACATGTACTACTATTTGTAATACTTTAAACTATAAAAAAATAAATAAAAACAAATTTAAAAAATTACAAAGTAATTGAATAGACATTTCTCTAGAGAATTAGACAAATAACAAAAAAAATTTCATGAAAATATATTCAACATCATTAGTCATTAAGAATCTATATACATAAAAGGCTAATATGCTAAGTGTCAGTCCATTAGACTGGTGGCTATGACGAGCACTGACCACAAGGAGGCAGACGCTCAATGCAGGAGCTGCCCAGCTGCAGTGACTTGGCAGTGGTGGTTCTCTGGTGATGCACCTTGAAACCAGAGAGGAGGGAGCCTGATTTCTTGCGGGACCGTGAGATTCCACCTTTGGCTATGGGTTATGTTGTTGCTGAGGTACTATCTGCCCCACATCTGGTTTACTGTACACTTGCATTTGCGTTCCACACCCTGTACAACAGCAACTTTGCAGAGTGCTCTCTTGTACTCTGAGACCCCTTGGGGGATGTCGGAGAGCTGGTTTTGGCTGGATCCCCACAGGCCAATCCGAGGGACCCCATCTACTGTAGGGACTCCACTCACTCTGCAAACTCTGGGGTGGGACCATGGGAGGTTGGCTACAGGGTGTGTTGGGCCCATATTGCCCAGTCCTGCCCCGCCGGCCACCTTCTAATTAATTTTCTTTCAATGTTCACAAATCTGTGCACTGGGTCACTAGTATAAAAATAAAACCATAATGAGATGCTGCTTTCAATTCAGTAGGATTGGCTATATAACAGGTGTTGCTGAGGATATCGAAAAATTGGAACTCTTCTAGGTAAATACCCTAAGTAATTAAAAGCATGTATTCAAACAAAAACTTGTACATGAATGTTCATAGCAGCATTATTCACAATAGCCAAAAACTGTAAATATCCCACTAACCACTGTTTCTATGAGATTATTAACAACTTATGGTATATCTATACAGTGAAATATCATTTAGAGATAGAAAAGAACTGATACATTCTATAGTAAGGGGCGGGGGGCTCAACAACATGAGGCTAAGTAAAAGAAGCCAGATATAAAAGGTCACATACTGTATTTATACAAAATATCCCAGATAGGTATATCCATAGAGATAAAAAGTAAATTGAAGGTTACCAGGGGTTAGGGGGAGGGGGTAAGGAGAGTGACTACTTAATGGGTATGGCATTTTCCATTGGAGTGATGAATTGTTTTGGAGGTTGATGGAGGTTATGGTTGTGCAACATGGTGAATATTCTAAGTGCTACTGAATTGTACACTTTAGAATGATTAATTTTATGTGATATAAACTTTACTACACACAAAAATATTCTAATGGAACACCACAGGCTTTGTGGTATGCACTATAGATGCAAACTTAATCCACTTCTTACTTACTATTTTGCTTGGGCTTGTTGTCCTGGTCATCTTTCAAGTGGTAGCCATTTTCGTTTGCTTGCTCTTAGTAATGCATCCCTTCCAGTATTACCAGGGACACATGTATATACAGGGTTTCAAACTACCAAGGCCTGGTGGTGCAAGCCGCCATATCTTCTTATTCTTCAGCAGCTTTATTATTGCAGGTCAGTTGGTAAAAGAGTTAGGGGAAGCAGAGTTGGCCTTAGCAGAAGGCCTGGGAGATAATGCTTGAATGCAATGGCACCAAGATGTGATGAATACTTTTTTTATAAATGTCCATTAAATATTTTTCTGTATACATTTTTATAAATTATATTACTGTAAATTAAACATATTGTAAGCTATTTAAAAGACCTCTGCTCTGAATCTACTGGTAAAACAAAACCTACCCTTTTAGTTGATTTCTAAGTTGTATTTATTGACAGTAAACTGGGACTGATAATTTGGGGACATAGTTGTAATAGGGAAAAGGTGCATTTTGGAAATTGGTATAAAACATAAAGATATTCAAAGAGCCAAGATTGGGAATTTTAGATTTAAGCTCTACAAGTCAAGCTTTTTAATTCCGTTATATTTTTTTTAACAAAACTGAATTAAAAATGTTCTCCCTATTTTATACTAGTAGTTGAGAGAAGATTCTCTATAGTGCCCATCTGAGACTATTTTCTGTTATTTTATAAATTTTGCTCAGCAAGTACCTGAAGTTCACCTTGCAAACCAAAATCTGAAATTAGAAATTTACCCTCAAGAGAGAACATGATATCATGAAAAGGACAACTAATACTACCCTAGAGGGTGATCATAATGACTCACTTCACTTTTCTGGCCTAGTTTCCCCAGGTAAAGGGGTTGGACTAAAGATTGCAACAGACTCTTGAAGATCTTTTGTTATATTTTATGCCATTGCATAGCATTTTGAAAGATGTGTGTTGTTCCCCTAATCATAAACACATTTCTCATGCTTCTGAAGTATCCAATAAAACTAATTTCTGTACAAAAATACTTTTTCCCCTTGAGCTTGTCCAATTTAAAGTTAAGGTGACAAGACACTAGATACGTGTTTAGTAAAAGAACTGTCATGTAAAATTAAATCCAGGAAATGGCAGCATCTAGATGCTCATTGGTATAGCTGCCAAATCCAACTACTAATATTCAAATGGCTTTAAAAGAAATTGTGACTTAATTGAGGAATTAATGATTTTTGAAAAAAGATATTATAAAATGTTTTTCTGATTCTTCTTGGATACTTTGTGAAATTCAAACATTATATTTTGTTTTGAAATATTTTAAAAATAATTGTGTTTATCTTAAATACTTTTAATCTGGCTAAAACTTTATGGGATAAATCATTTCCTTGAGTACAAATATTATAAAGACAAATTTAGAAGTATGACAGTCAAGTCATAATATAAAATGTTCTTTGGTCAGTCAAACATTTTTGTAAGCAATTTCTTCCTTCTTTAGATATTGCATTAACTTAGATTTATGTTCTAAATGTTTGTCGGTTGCTCTTTTTGGAAGTGGAAATTTGAGGGGATGATTCAACCATTCTTTCAACATAGTTATTTTGAGTATTTTTGTGTAGGAAATTCAATGTGCCAGTAATTTGATAAAATAGTAAAAAAGGACCTTTAAAATGCTTACATTATTCACACAGTTTGGAAGTACTTGAAGGGAGAATTTAATTTTGAAATTTTTTTTTTCAAAATATATTTTATTGATATTTTACAGAGAGGAAGAGAGAGGGATAGAGAGTTAGAAACATCGATGAGAGAGAAACATCGATCAGCTGCCTCCTGCACACCCCCCACCGGGGATGTGCCCGCCACCAAGGTACATGCCCCCGACCGGAATCGAACCTGGGACCCCTCAGTCCGAAGGCCGACGCTCTATCCACTGAGCCAAACCAGCCTCGGCTAATTTTGAAATTTCTTAATCAGAGACAAAAATCTGTGCATTCATTTGTTTCAATTTTAGTCAGAAATATGAACAAAAATAATTATTTTAAAAAGAAACAAAAAAGGTATAGCATTAAAATTTTGTGTAGAAGCAGATAACACACACACACACACACACACACACACACACACACACACACACACACACTGCCTGGAAAGTACTTTAGATTTTAGGATAGTAAAAATGATGACAGTATTTTGTAATTGACTTAATTTGTTTTGCTCTCTGTAAAAGACACAATGATTTCTGTTTGTGTGTTTTTTAAATTGGCAAATGGAGTTTTCTTTATTTGCTAAATCTTACCACTACCTGTAAGATAGGTAAGCACCACTGGCTGCTGGTTTTCTTTCATAAGACTTCATAAACAAGACCCAAGGGAATGAGATTGGTGTTAGGCTTCAGATTTTACTTCAATAAGGAGTTCAATATGAGAACGACAGACTGATATAAAAAGGAAAACTGAAGTTTCAGAATCTTAGGGATATTTGTACTCAAAGTATTCAATTATCCTTTTCTATTATATTTTAATTATTGAAAGTAAAATTACAATGAATAAGAAGTTCTTTTGTGTATTCTTAATCAATAAAATATTAATAGCTTTTGCCAAAAAAGAATATAACATTTTATTTAAAGTTTGGCATTCTAAACATCATATTTTAAACCTATTCTGTTCTCTGAATGTGTAATATATGATTTGTAGCATGGTGAGTTTCATTTATACTTTAACTGCAATTTAAACATTTTTTAAAATGTAAATTTAATTTTGTTTTAATTTCAATTTTTAAAAATTTAAAAATTGTAAGTGCTAAGCAAATTGTGTGTGTTGGAGATAATGTAATAAATGTAAATAAAGAAATAACTTCTGATTTTTTAATGATATACATTCAGATAAAATTTTATGCATCTCTTTTTTCCAGGTCTCTTGATCTCAGTTTCTAATAATAATAGTAATGGTAATAATAATAAGAAGAATAATCATGGTAGAATGACTTGCTTGGTCATAAAATTATATTTTATTTGATACAATTTTTTTCCTAATACACACAGCATTATCTTTAAACAACATGTAATTCTGCTACTCAGATAAACTTGGCATTTGTGTTGGTTTCACTCACACTAGTACCAATAAATTGCTTGGCATGGCTGATCTTATTGCCTTTAAAGGAATTACAGTATTACGATGCGTTAAATCAGTAGCATCTGTAGCCACTAAAAGCTTTGTATGATCTACTTTTTTATTGATCTGAGACAGAAAATTTCTTCAAGTAGTTCTCACACCACAGACTTTACACTGTGGTAAATATTGGAATCGTTTTCACACATTGGAATTTGGAACTATTAAGAGGAACCAGCTAGACATAGAATGTGTATTGTTTTCCCAACATAAATCCTTCTTGTACAACTGTTTGTTTTTGCATGTGTGAGGAAACGGTCCCAAACTTCTGGGACTAATTTCTTCCAGTTGAAGAATAAGTGATGAAGTGATCAACACGATTGAGCTCCTACACTTGTTCAGCATAGAGAAAATTCACAAACTGCCTTGTGGCACCTCAAGTTAGGAAGTGAGAATAGATATTGGTGGCTTAATCCAGTGCCATTCACTCTTTGATTTATTTGACAAATACTTGAGCAATATTGTTGGTTTTGAGAGGATTGCACAGACTTGCTCTCAGCCCTCAAGGAGTTTAAAATCTAATTAAGGAAAAAAGATATGTCTTGCTTGGTATTGTTATTTGCCTTTTTATGTGGAGAGACTGGAGCCAAATTAAAGAATAGGGAGGGTTTACACTGGCAGACAGTAAAAGGAAGACTTCTGACAAACTTCGTGAATGAGATACAAATGTGTCTAGACTCCTCTTTTGGGAAATGAGGGAATGATCAGAAGTCTTTGAGGAGGTTTATGTTTGAGCAAATTTTGTCTGGGGGTAGTGTATCAGAATGGTGGAGGAGAGTGAAATAAGAATAGGGGAACAGCAGTTAAGAGGTCATTGTAATAATCCAGCTGTAAAATGATGGACATCAAAATTATGGTCTTTAGAAGTAAAGCTTAAAAGAAAACATGCAAAGTAAGTATTCACTTATTTTTCTTTTTTAAAATTTATTTTCCCCCATTGACCCCTCCAGCCCACACTTGCCCCCCGCCCCAGCCCCAGGCCTTCAGCACCCTATTGTCTGAGACTTATGCATACAAGGTCTTTGGTTGATTACCTCCCACCCACCCATCTCCCCCGCCTTCTCTCTGAGATTCTGCACTCTGTTCCATGTTTCCATGTCTCTGGATTCACTCCGTTCATCAGTTTATTTTGTTACTTAGATTCCACATATGAGCGTGAGCATGTGTTACTTTTCTTTCTCCGACTGACTTATTTCACTTAGTATGATACTCTCCAGATCCCTCCATGCTGTCTCAAAGAGTAAGATATTCTTCTTTTTTATTGCTGCATAGTATTCCATGGTATAAATGTACCACAGCTTCTTTATCCACTCATCTACTGATGGGCACTTGGGCTGTTTCCAGATCTTAGCTATTATAAATTGTGCTGATATGAACATAGGGTTGCATACATTCTTTCTGATGTTTTGGGTTTTTAAAGATACATCACTGGGCCAAATGGCAGTTCCATATTTAATTTTTTGAGGAAACTCCATACTGTTTTCGATAGTGGCTGCACCATTCTGCATTCCCATCAGCAGTGCAAAAGGGTTCCCTTTTCTTCACTTTCTTGCCAACACTTGTCATTTGTTTATTTGTTGATGGTAGCTATTCTGACAGGTGTGAAGTGATACCTCATTGTCGTTTTAATTTGTGTCTCTCTGATGATCAGGGACTTTGAGCATTTTTTCATATGTCTCTTGGCCTTCCTGTATGTCCTCTTTGAAGAAGTGTCTATTTAGGTCCTTTGCCTGTTTTTTAATGGGGTTGTTTGTCTTCCTTTTGTTAAATTGTATGAGTTCCTTATATATTTTGAATATTAACCCTTTATCAGATGTATCATTGTCAAATATGTTCTCCCATACAGTGGGCTCCCTTTTCGTTTTGTTGATGGTTTCTTTTGCTGTGCAGAAGATTTTTATTTTGATGTAGTCCCATTTATTTATTTTCTCCTTAGTTGCCATTGCCCTAAGAGCTGTATCGGTAAAGATATTGCTATGACAAATGTGTGCTATTTTGCTGCCTATGGCTTCTAAGATTTTTATGGTTTCTCATCTTACAAATAAGTTCTTGATCCATTTTGAGTTTATTTTTGTGTATGTTGTAAGTTCGTGATCTAGTTTCATTTTTTGGCATGTATCTGTCCAATATTCCCAACACCATTTATTGAAGAGACTGTCTTGACTCCATTGTACATTCTTGCCTCCTTTGTCAAATATTAATTGAGCTAGCCCTTCCCACGTGACTCAGTGGCTGAGGTTTTTGTTTGTTTGTTAATCCTCACCTGAGTATATATTCCCCTTGATTTTTAGGCAGACTGGAAGAGAGAGGGAAAGACAGAAACATCACACCCTGACCAGGCCTGAGCAGGGCCTGGATTGGGGAGGAGCCTGAAACCAAGGTATATGCCCTTACCAGAACTGAACCCAGGACCCTTTGGTCTGCAGGCCGACGCTCTATCTACTGAGTAAAACAGGCTAGGGCAGTTGAGTTTCGACCTATGAACCAGTAGGTCATGGTTTGATTCCCAGTGGGGCACATGCCCGGGTTTGGGGTTCAATCAATGATTGTTTTTCATCATTGAAGTTTCTAATGCTTTCTCCCTCTCCCTTTTTCTCTGATATCAATAAAAAATATACTTTAAAAATAGACTAAACTAGACTTTTGTTTTTGGTTGTTGGAATATGGGAAATTGTGTGAAAAAGAATAATATCTCTTTGGGATTTTCAGCTTGAATGTCTGGGAGAAAAGATTTTACCACCAGTTACAAATTTTAAGCCCCTTTAAAAGCACTAGAACTTCATGCTTTAGGGCACAATTAATTGAAAGCAGATCTCTTCCAGCCCCTGAAGTCCCTCGGGTTGCTTTCAAATTTTCTCAAAATAGCTTTGGGTTCTATTCCACAGTCACGTGGTCAGCAAACTGCGGCTCGTGATCCACATGCGGCTCTTTGGCCCCTTGACTGTGGCTCTTCCACAAAATACCACGGCCTGGGCAAGTCTATTTTGAAGAAGTGGCGTTAGAAGAAGTTTAAGTTTAAAAAATTTGGCTCTCAAAAGAAATTTCAATCTTTGTACTGTTGATATTTGGCTCTGTTGACTAATGAGTTTGCCGACCACTGCCACAGTGGTACTGTTCTGAACAACTTATTTCTGAATTATACCTGTTTTTAAATCCTTGGAGTACCCTAAGTGAGCAAATTTATGAGAAGGCTTTTGTGGTCTTTTGGTAAATAAAGGAGATAAGAGGTGAATTTCAAGACCAAGCTGCATTCCCAACTTCACTTGAATGAGACATCATTTAGGATGTCTAGTACAGTGGTTCTCATTATATAGGTGGGCCTGCAATCACCTAGGATCCATGAGTCTCACACCAGAGGGTCTGGATCTCACTGATCCAGTATATTAGTAATCTAGATATCAGGGTGTAGAAACCCACACTTGGATATCTTTTTTTTTCCTCTTCTGTTAATCCTCACCTGAGGATATTTTTCCATTGATTTTTAGGGAGAGTGGAAAAAAAGAGGGAAATACAGAGAGAAATATTGATGTGAGAGAAACACATTGATTGGTTTCCTCTTGCATGAGCCCCGACCAGGGCCAGGGCCCAAGGAGCCTGAAACCAAAGTATGTGCCCTTGACTGGAATCATACCTGGGACCCTTTGCTCCGCATGCCAATGCTCTACCCATTGAGCCAGACTGACTAGAGACACTTGAATGTCTTTTGACAAGCACCCTGGGATATTCTAATGACAAGAGGTCCAAGAACTTCACTGAGAAACACTACCTTAGACTCATTACAGCAAGCACGCCAAACTCAAAGGCCAAATAAACAAGGTTTACGTTTATGTGAGCCGCAAAAAAAAAAAGCTTCAATTTTCATAGAAACTTAGGTTTATTACAATAGAGACATGCTGAAATAAATGAGTAATCATTCACATAAAATGATAGACAATTTTAATAAAAATTAATATTTTTTCTTGAACATTTACTTACCAGACACTGAATAACTGCACAAATTAATAAGCGTAATGCAAATAAACCTATTTTTCTTGTTCTCCGAAAGTGAAATATTTCCTGTTGTGCACACCAAACAAGTCAATCCAAGACTAATGACGTGGCAATCGGCTGCTAAAATATTTGCTGCTAGTATTAGTGGAGAGAAATGGTGCGCCTGTTCATAAGGTGCATCAGGGAAATGAATGCAACACGATTATAGTAATCAATTAGTGAACGTTATAGTTCGTTATTAATAATTATGTATAACAGAATATTGTAAAAAATAAGATGCAATTTTTGTTAAAATGTTTCTTACATACCGTAATATTGGCTGGGCTGCAAAAATATTCATTGTGGGCTACATGAGGCCCGTGGTCTGCGAGTTTGACATGCTTGCATTACAGTTTCCTTAGCTTAATCCTGTCTCTAGGGTTGGATATTTTACATTTTTTGCAGGTACAGGGTTTGAGTTTGTCGTCCATTGGGATGTGTGTGTGTGCTGAAATACATAATAAATAAATACAAGGAGGTTTGCTATTACTTGGAGATGCACCCCTGTTTCAGCCTGATCTTTGAATCATTGGGATGCTATTAGTAAGAAGGAGACTTGAAATGATAATAGAGCCTTGAAAATGAAATGAAAAGGTCAATGTTAGAGAAGAAATCATTCTTTGGCTTCCCATCTGTTGTCTTTGTCTTAAAAATGACATTTCTCTCCCTCTATATTTTGACCAAAGCCTCAAACACTTCTACTTGTAAGATCCACAAACGTTTAATTTTGTGATATACGGTGGAATTCAATGAATACAAACCTCAGAAAGAAAACACTTACCTTAAAATTGCCCAGATGATAAAATTTGAAACTCTTTTATAAAAAGGAGTTGGGGGGATCATTTGGTAACCTCGAAAGATACCTTAGTGACATCCTTTAAAAATAAATGCCATATGGGTTTTGTTTCTAGTCTATAGGAAAGAACTAATTTCTCTACTGCTATGAAAAGGTGTATGACATGCCTTTGCAGCACTGACAGCACTCTGGCTGGAACCCCCTTCTTTTGGTGACACCTGCGGGGGAAGCCCACATCAATCAAACATCTGGAAGTTCTCTGATGTAAGGAAGACTGTTTCCAGATCTGTTCTGCATGGTCTCTCGCTAAGAACTATTCCAAGATGATTAGCATATGTCTATGATGGTTAACTGAGTCTCAACATTTCAGAAACTTGAACTGTGTCAATGGAATGCCAACTAATGTTGGGCTAGCTCAAAGGTACAGCTAGGTCCCCACAGATTTAATATAGAAGGCATTCTGTTTTACTCATGTGCTGATTTATTGTAGTACATACCTTGTTCTAATGGGTATGCTTTAGGCTAGCCCTATCAGCCAACAGGGAAGTAGATAAGTCAGGAACTGATATAATTGTTTTGGTAGACATGATATAAAAACTGCTTTCAGTCTGAGTTTTGAGGCATGAATGAATGTTGCCTTAGTTGATTAAGAGACCACAGACACCATTTGGAGGGTACTGTAAGGAAGTGTCCATTCAACTATCTTGCCTGTGCTTAGAATTTCATCATTGGAGTCATTGCATACAAAAATCTTTCAATCCTTAACCAGTTTGGCTCAGTGTATAGTGTCGGCCTGCAGACTGAAGGGTCCCAGGTTCAATTCCGGTCAAGGGCATGTACCTTGGTTGCGGGCACATCCCCAGTTTGGGGTGTACAGGAGGCAGCTGATCGATGATTCTCTCTCATCAATGTTTCTAACTCTATATCCCTCTCCCTTCCTCTCTGTAAAAAAAATCAATAAAATATAAAAAAAACTTTCAAGTGATTGCAGCTGGGGAAAATAGGATAAATCACCTATTTTTAAATTATTATTTTACTGATGACACTGGTGAGGAAATATAATTTTCAACAAGTGAGTGTAGCCATGTAACTCTTCAATAAAAATTAGCTGTGAGCTCACTCAAAACAACTACATAATCAGGTGCTTATGCAACAAGGTAGTCACCTCCATTTCAATAACCCCCCTGCATTGCATGTGGCAAGCAGGCATCCTTTTCCCATGTATCCTTACTTAAATATCAAAATTATCCTTTGCTATGCTCCATCACAAGTAGTGGGATTAGTGACAAGAGATGGCCTTCTCCAAACAAGTGAGTGGTAGAGTTTTATTTTCTAAGGAAAAGGATTACTAAAACCAAGTAGTTCTTTTGGAGTTTCCGTATTTTATGAAACCACTAGCAATTTTATCCACTTCTGCTTGTTACTTAACTGCAATTCTGTTATTTGCCATTTTTCAAAATATGAAAGAGTTATTTCTAGGGACCTTAGGAGTCTAGATAGATATCATGAGGGAAGAATCAAGGAATAGGTAAATTTATCTAAATTTATTGAGGGCAGAAGAAATAGCCAAGAATTTCTGAAAATGACACAAAACAGGTAAGTTTATAGAGAAAAACAAAATGCAATACTGCCACAGAACAAGTAAATAGGATTGAGAAAAGTGATTTCTCAAATAATATTATTACTTTGGTCAGAACATGGTGTTTTATCCTTTATTTTATACTAGAGGCCCAGTGCATGAAAATTTGTGCACTCGGGGGAGTCCCTCAGGCCCGCCTGTACCCACTCACAGTCCAGGACCCCTCGGGGGATATCTGCCTGCCAGCAGTCGGATATCTCTCTCATAGTCCGGGAGCCCTCACTTCTACTGCCTGCCTGGTTGCTGCTCCTTACCACTTGGCCAACTGCTCCTTAGCCCTGTCTCAGAGGCTGGAGAGGCTCCCGCCACTGCCACTGTGCTAGCCAGACATGAGCCTGGCTTCTGGCTGAGCAGCGCTCCCCCTGTGGGAGCGCACTGACCACCAGGGGGCAGCTCCTGTGTTAGGTATCTGCCCCTTGGTGGTCAGTGCGCATCATAGCGACCGGTCGTTCTGCTGTTCGATTTGTATATTAGACTTTTATTATATAGGATGCTAACAGTTAAAAGACATCTACATAATTTAATCCTTACAGATTACACATATAATGAATGTGATATATTTTAGTGTGATATATCATATTGAAAGGTCAAATGGTTGGTATAATTGTCTATGTACAGTTGCAAAGATGACTTTGAGATCAGGAGTCCTTTCTACATTACTTACAGATTCTTAAAATTAAGCAAAAGGGAAAACTGTCTTGACCTATTCAAACAACAAAGAAGCCTATTAGAAATTGGGAGACCTTTTAAGTAATAAATCATCAACCATAAGTATTTAATGGAAATTACAATCCTATATAATAAAAGCCTAATATCTAAATTGTCCCCTCGACTGGGAGTTTGACCAGGAGTTCAACCAGGGGACAGGGCCAGCTGGCCAACTGCTTGTGGGCCCTCCCCCTGACCAGTCCTGCCCCAGCCAGTGGCAGCAGCAGGCAGCCAGGGGAAGGGAGGCCCCAGCTGGCAGCCAGCAGCTGCTAGGGACCCTACCTGTGCACAAATTTCGTGCACTGAGCCTCTAGTCCTATATAATAAAACTTTAATATGCAAATCAACTGAATGGCAGAATGACCAGTTGCTATGACATGCACTGACCACCAGAGGGCAGACACTCAACACAGGAGCTGCCCCCTGATGGTCAGTGTGCTCCCACAGGGGGAGCAGCACTTGGCCAGAAGCCAGGCTCATGCCTGGCCAGTGTAGCTGCTGTGGAGGGAGCCTCTCCTGCCTCCACAGCAGTGCTAAGGACCCCTTGGGGAATGTCCACCTGCTGGCTTAGGCCTACTCCCATGAGAGGGTGCAGGCTGGGCTGAAGGATGAATGTCATGCACTGGGCCTCTAGTTTTAAATAAAATTAAGCCTTGAAGACAGCAGAAGTGAGTCTTGTAGCAAAAATATATTATTAGAATATGCAAATCATGGTTTAAATTTGCATTTATGATATTTGTTTGTTTTTGCTTTGGGTATTTATTATTTTAAAAAGGGAAAAGCCAATCTCTTTGTGAGGCCAGGAGAAGGAGTAAGAGTATTTGTTAACAGATTTTCATCTTAGGGTTAAAGTAGCACTTGAACCTGAAGATCTGGGTTAGGAGGCTTGGCCACCAATATATGTTTGTATAGGTTCACAGTTCCTTAATATTTGAAATAAGGTCAATGAAGGGTTTAGGGTTTCCCTTTATAAGAGAGCAGTGGAACTCAGTGAGTACTATGGGCTAAATGTTTGTTTTCCCCAATAATTCATATGTTGAAAACCTAACCTAACCCCCAGTGGGCTGGTATAATTGACCCTTGAACAACACAGGTTTTAATGGCACAGATCCACTTACACATGGATTTTTTTTTTCAATAAATATGTGCAGTGCTGTAAATGTATTTTCCTTTATGAAAATTTTATTTTATCGGCTTACTTTATTGTAAGAATACAGTAAGTATATAACACATATAACATACAAAAATGTGTTAATTTACTATATAATTGGTAAGGCTTCAGGTTAACAATAGGCTATTAGTAGTTACATTTTTGAGAAAAATTATACATGGATTTTCAACTGGATGGGGAGTCAGTGCTGCTAATCCTCATGTTGTTCAAGAGTCAAGTGTATTTGGAGATGGGCAGTTGGGAAGTGATTAGGTTTAGATGAAGATGGGGTCCTTATGATGGGGTTAGTGCCCTTATAAGAAGAAAGCAGATACTCTCAATCTCTCTTATTTCCTCCCTCTTCCCACACTTTATTGTGAGGATACAGCAAGAAGGCTGCTTTCTCCAGGAAGGAAATCAGCTAGCACCTGATATTGGAGTTACAAACCTCCAGAACTGTGAGAAATAATTTTCTGTTTTTAAGCAATGTGGTCTATAGTATTTTATTGAGCAGCCTAAGCTGACTAAGATAGTGATGTTAGATGAAACACAGCTAACAATTTAGATTGGATAAGGAAACTGATTTTTGAATTATGGCTTATTTATATCAATCAGTCTCCAAATTTTATAATTCTTAACGTAGGTGATATGGTGAAAATACTGCTTGCTTTACAAATTTTACTTATGAGGGAAAATATTTTATATATACATGTTTTATTCCATTTTCCCATGCTTGTAGAGAAACTAAGTTTTGACTAAATGAACATGACCTGGTATCTTTTGGTGTCTTCTGTGAATTATTTTTATTATTTTTTTATTTTATTCATCTTTATTGCAGAAATTATTATATATGTTCCCCTTTTCCTCCCATTGACCCCTTCTAGCCCACCTGTACCCCTCACCCCAGGCCTTCACCATCCTATTATCTATATCCATGGGTTATAAATATATGCATACAAGTTCTTCTGTTGATCTCTTCCCACCTACCCACCCTCCCCCACCTTCCCTCTGAGATTTGACAGTCTGTTCCATGCTTCTATGTCTCTGGATCAGGGGTCCTCAAACTTTTTAAACAGGGGGCCAGTTCACTGTCCCTCAGACCGTTGGAGGGCCGGACTATAGTTTAAAAAAAACTATGAACAAATTCCTATGCACACTTCACATATCTTATTTTGAAGTAAAAAAAAAAACAAAACGGCAAAGACACCCGCATGTGGCCCAAGGGCTGTAGTTTGAGGACGCCTGCTCTGGATCTATTTTGTTCATCAAACTCCACATATGAGTGAGATCATGTGATACTTGGCTTTCTCTGACTGGCTTATTTCACTTAGCATAATATTCTCCAGGTCCCTCCATGCTGTCTTAAAAGGTATGAGATCCTTCTTTTTTACTACTGTATAGTATTCCATGATATAAATGTACCATAGCTTTTTTACCCACTCATGTACTGTTGGGCACTTGGGCGGTTCCCAGATCTTAGCTATTGTAAATTGTGCTGCTATGAACATAGGGGTGCATACATTCTTTCTGATTGGTGTTTCAGGTTTTTTAGGATATGTTTCTCAAAGTGGGATCACTGGGTCAAATGGCAGTTCCATATTTAATTTTTTGAGGAAACTCCATACTGTTTTCCATAATGAATGCACCAGTCTGCATCCCCTAGCAATGTGCTGGGGTTACTTTTTCTCCACTTCCTTGCCAGCACTTGTCATTTGTTGATTTGCTGATGGTAGCCATTCTGACAGGTGTGAGGCGATACCTTATTGTCATTTTAATTTGCATCTCTCTGATGATCAGGGACTTTGAGCATTTTTTCATATGTCTCTTGACCATCTGTATATTCACTTTGAAGAAATGTCTATTTAGGTCCTTTGCCCATTTTTTAATTGGATTGTTTGTCTTCCTTGTGTTAAGTTGTATGAGTTCCTTATATATTTTGGATATTAACCCTTTATCAGATATACCATTGCCAAATATGTTCTCCCATACAATGGGCTCCCTTTTCATTTTGTTGATGGTTTCTCTTGCTGTGCAGAAGCATTTTATTTTGATTAGTCCCATTTGTTTATTTTCTCCTTAGTTTCCTTTGTCTTGAAAGATGTATCTGTAAGCATATTGCTATGAGAGATGTATGAGATTTTGCTGCCTATGGTTTCTTCTTGGATTCTAGGATTTTTATGGTTGCACATCTTACTAGTACATGTAAGTCTTTTATCCATTTTTAGTTTATTCTTGTGTATGGCATAAGTTGGTATTCTAGATACATTTTTTTGCACATTCCTGTCCAATTTTCCCAACACCATATATTGAAGAGACTGTCTTGAACCCATTGTATGCTCTTGCTTTCTTTGTCAAATATTAATTGAACATAATTGCTTGGATCAATTTTTAGGGTCTCTGTTCTATTATATTGATCTATATCTGTGTTCTGTGCCAGCAGTACCAGGCTGTGTTAAATACCGTGGCTTTGTAGCATAACCTGATATCTGGTATTGTGATCCCTCCAACTTTGTTCTTCTTTCTCAAGATTGCTGCAGCTATTTGGGGACTTTTTTTGATTCATGTAAGTTTTTGGAGTATTTTTTCTAGATCTGTGAAATATGCCATTGGTAATTTAATAAGGATTGCATTGAATCTAAAGATTGCTTTGGATAGTATGGGCATTTTAATAATGTTTATTCTACCAATCCATGAATGTGGTATGTTCTTCCTCTTATTTACTAGTACATCTTCCCCTATTTCTTTTTCCAATGTCCTGTATTTTCCAGATTACAAGTCTTTTACCTCCTTAGTGAAGTTTATTCCTAGATGTCTTATTTTTTTTTTATTGCTATGGTAAATGGAATTTTTTTTGTTTAGTTTCTCTTTCTGAGAATTCATTATTGGTGTATAAAAATGCCATCAATTTCTGGGTGTTAATTTTGTATCTTGCTACATTGCCAAATTCATTTATTAAATCTAGCAGGTTTTTGGTGGAGTCCTTAGGGTGTTCTATGGACATCATCATGTCATCTGTGAATAATGAAAGTTTTACTTCCTCCTTTCCAATTTGGATGCCTTTTATGTTTTCTTCTTGTCTGATCACTGTGGCTAGCATTTCCAGTACTATGATGAATAAGAGTGGTGAAAGCAACATCCTTGTTTTGCTCCTGTTCTTAGGGTAAATGGTTTTAGTTTTTGCACATTGAGTCTGTTGTTCACTATAACTTTGTCATCTATGGCTTTTATTATGTTGAGGTATGACCCCTCTATTCCCACTTTGCTGGGAGTTTTTATCAAAAATAGGTGTTGGATTTTGTCAAATGCTTTTTCTGCATCTATTGATATGATCATGTGCTTTTTGTCTTTCAATTTGTTTATGAGATGTATCACATTTATTGACTTACAAATATTATACCAGCATTGCATCCCTGGGATAAATCCCACTTGGTTATGTTGTATATTCTTTTCAATATATTGCTGGATTCAGTTTGCTAATATTTTGTTGAGGATTTTAGCATCTATATTCATCAGGGATATTGGCCTATAATTCTCTTTCTTTGTAGTGTTCTTATCTGGTTTTGGAATTAGGGTAATGCTGGCCTCATAAAAGGAGCTTGGGAGTGTTCCTTCCTCTTGGATTTTTTGGAATAGTTTGAGGAGGATAGGTGTTAGTTGTTCTTTGAAGGTTTGGTAAAACTCATCTGTGAAACTGTCTAGACTAGGGTTTTTGTTAAATTTCCTTTACTTTAAAACTTAAGCCAAAGTATAAAAGATTTTATAAAAGACCTTAAGGATTTCACAGTACCAATGTAGTTTATCAGAACATCATTTAGATTGGGTATGAAGACAGAGACTGTTTTCATTAGTTTTTTTTAGCAGTATCATACGTTTAATAGATATTTATAATATGAAAATGAACATGATTGTTGGGGGTGTGGGAGAGGGAGAGTATGAACACAGTGGACTGGAATGGGGGACACGTAGTCAGAACACATATGACTATAGCAGAGTTGCTGAGCATTGACACCGCTATCCTTTCCTGCTTTTCTGGCTTGGCCTACCCATTTCAACTCAGATTTGGCTCCTCTGTTATTCACATCCAGTCTGTTCATGCCTATCTACTATATAGACTAGCTCTCATAATTCTGGCTACTCTGCCCAGAGGCAGCCTTAAAGCTCTTTGACTCCAGATGGTTTCCCTCATCCTTTGGGTGGTTAGTTTCCTTAAGATAGGAGCCTCTGCATTCATGAGCCAGGTCTTGAAGCCTGGGATTTGTGTTTAGTCTCTCACTGAAGGTATGCATCTCCTTCTTTCACTTCCCTACAAAGCTGCAGATCCCCATCAGTTGGAGCAGGGCCATGTGATGTCATAGGACTTTTCATGGACTCTGGCTTTCATTGTCCCTGTATAACAGAGCCCTGTGTGGCACCTCTATGGTCCAATGCCTGCACCATCTCTGATATATCCTTCCTTCTTTACTTCCCAGTGGTTTCTTGCCTTCCGTCACCAGAGCCCTTCTTCCTGACCCTGGCTACCCTGAAAGTTGGAAGTGTGAGGTTTGGCCTAATGTTTCATTGTTATACCTACTTCCCTAAGCTGCCTCAGATGTCATCAACTCTCTAATCTCTCATGTCATTTAATGTATGCCTAATGTATCAAAGGCATCTTGGCACCATACATAATTATCTATGCATTGAAGAGTATAAATATGACAGCTAAACTCCTAAACATATAACTTGAATTTAAGGTCAGAAAAAGTAGCTGAACTGAAACTAAAACAAATGATTAAGGTAAATATTTTTATATTAATATTTTAATATTAAGTTTAAGGTAAATATTTTTTTAGCACAGGAGGTATTAATTTCCAGAATATCTCTATGGTTAAAAAAATCTTTAAAATGTTTTAAAAATAATTAGATAGTTTAGCAGGTCATTGTATTCTTTCTTAACTTCACCTTATTGTTCTAAACTGTATTAACTCTGTGTTATGAAAAGTGAGGAAATCAACACCCTAACACTTCTTTTGCAATCTGCCATGACATTTTTATAACTTCTTGTTCAAGGTTTACAACTTTATGTGCTTAAAACCATAATACCCATTTTGTTTAGTCTCAGGTCTATATTCAAATGAATTCAGTCCTTACCACTACTACTTTTGCAAGAGCTTTTGTAAGTTTTTTTTTTTTAAAGCTCATCCAGTGATTCTGATGCACAGTGAGGGTTCAAACTGCTCAGGCTTTAGGGTCATTGAGGACTGAGTGAGGAGTTTAAGAATCAATAAACAAATCATCACAAAGAGATCATTAAATACCTGATTTCAGAAGACTGCTCTGGGGTTGTGCAATTTCTTTTGAAAAGAACTCTTTGAGTTTTGTATGAGAGGGAGAAGTCTGGCTCTCTGGAGTTCTCAGTGAGAGAGACAATTAGGGTTAGAAGTGTCTCATATATACAGATTTTTTTTATTAAACTATTGAGATCAGACTCTCTGAAGAGTTTTGGAGGGTATAGTAGTTTCCTCCAAGATGAACATAGCAATTGTTTTCAAAGTGTAGTCCCAGGATTGTAGCATCAGTATCACCGGGAAATTACTTAGAAATGTAAATTTGGAGGCCCCACTGCACCCCAGAAGCACAAAATCAGAAACTTTGGTGTTTTAAACAGCGGATTCTGATGCATCCTTAAGTCTGAGAGCCAAAAGGCTGCAGGATCCAAGTGTGCTCTGTGGACCAGCAGTACCCAACAGCACCTGGAAGCATGTTAGAAATGGAAATTTACAGGCCCCACCCCGACCCACTTCATCAGAATCTACATTTTAACAAGTTCCCCAGGTCTTTCATATACATATTAACATATTTCAAAACACATTTGTAAAAGTACTGCTTTGTCTAGGCCAGTGGTTCTCAGCCTTAGCTGTACTTACAGAATCAACTCTGCAGCCTTAAAAAATCCAAATGCCAAGGCATCACCCTAGACCAATTAAATTAGAATCCTTGGGGGTAGAACTGGGCATTACTAGCTGCAGAAGCTCACTGCTTGATTCCAATATGCAGCTCAGGTTGAGCACCATTTCTGTAGGCTGGGACTTACTTTACCTTGCTTTCTTCATTACCATTCCTCTGTCTGTTTCTAGGAAGTTGATAGTCCTCATTTGCTGACACCACCCATTCATTCATTTACAGTCTATTAACTGTTCTGTATGTGCTGTATACAGTGTTTTTCATTCTTTGTCATGTTAATTGTGGTAGTGGAGATAAATACATATGGTCAGTACAACTTTGAAGTCAGCATATTTATCTTTATTTATTTATTTGTTTGTTTGTTTTATAAATCTTTATTGTTCAGATTATTACAGGTGTTCCTCTTCCCCCCCCATAGCTCCCCTCACCTGATTCCTCACCCCACCCCATACCCTTACCGCCCCCACTGTCTTCATCCATAGGTGTAAGATTTTTGTCCAATCTCTTCCTGCATCCCTCAGACCCACTTCTCCCTGAGAATTGTCTGTCGCCTCCCTTTCTATGTCCCTGATTCTATTATATTCACATGTCCATTCTGTTCTTCAGATTTTTTTATTCACTTGATTTTTAGATTCACTTGTTGGTAGGTATGTATTTGATGTCTTTTTGTTGTTCATAATTTTTACCTTTACCTTTTTTTTCTTCTTCCTCTTCTTAAAGAATACCCTTCAGCATTTCATGTAATCCTGGTTTGGTGGTGATGAACTCCTTTAGCTTTTTCTTGTCTGTGAAGCTTTTCGTCTGACCTTCAATTCTGAATGATAGCTTTGCTGGGTAGAGTAATCTTGGTTGTAGGTTCTTGCTGTTCATCACTTTGAATATTTCTTGCCACTCCCATCTGGCCTGCATAGTTTCTGTTGAGAAATCAGCTGACAGTCGTATGAATACTCCCTTGTAGGTAACTAACTGTTTTTCTCTTGCTGCTTTCAAGATTCTCTCTTTGTCTTTTGCCCTTGGCATTTTAATTATGATGTGTCTTGGTGTGGTCCTCTTTGGATTCCTCTTGTTTGGGGTTCTGTGCGCTTCCTGGACTTGTAAGTCTATTTCACTAGGTGGGGGAAGTTTTCTGTCATTATTTCTTCAAATAGGTTTTCAGTATCTTGCTCTCTCTCTTCTTCTGGCACCCCAAAAATTCAGATGTTGGTATGCTTAAAGCCATCCCAGAGGCTCCTTATGCTATCCTCACACTTTTGGATTCTTCTTACTTTCCGCCTCTCTGATTGGGTGTTTTTTGCTTCCTCATGTTCCAGATCTTTGGTTTGATTCTTGGGGTACGGTGATCTACAGTTGAGTTTCTGTATATTCTTTATTTCAGACAGTGTATGCATAATTTCTGACTGGTCCTTTTCCATTTTTTTGGTATTCTCATTAAGGTCCTTGAAGGTGTCTTCAAGTTTATCAGCGGTTTTTAGAAGATTCTTGAGTAACCTTATAAATGTGGTTCTGAACACTGTGTCGTCCATTAGTTTACTTTCCTCCATCTCTTCTATTCATGACCTGCTTCAGTGTCTCCACATTTTGGCTGCCTCCCTGTGTTGATGGAGTGGCTTTGTGTGGTCAGTGACCTATAGGGGCCGGTAGCTCAGCTTCCCCAATCTCCCTAGGTGGTCACTCTTGGTACCCCCCTTTGTGGGCTGAGTGCAAAGTCTTGGTGTTGTTAAGCCTTGATTGCTGTTGGTACACTGGGAGGATATGACCTCCAGGCCAATTGGCTGTGAGGATCAGCTGTGTCTACTCCGGGAGACAGCCTTATTCCACTAGACTTGCAAAATTGTAAAAGCCTCTGTGCTCAGCTTGGATGGGGTGGAGTTTAAGGGTGGAGCCTACAGCCTTGGCTTCCCGTCAGCCCCACCCTATGAGGTTCCTGGGTCTCAGTGTCCCTCTGTCCTCCCTGCAAGCACCTCTGAGAGAAAGGCACCCTGGAGTTTCGCCTGCTGCCCAACAGTCTAGTCTCTCCCCCAATGAATCTGGATTCCCAGATTCTCACCCAGAATTGGGTTTCAGTGCAGTTGGCACTGGGGCTTAGCGCAGTCCAGAGCTTTTGTCTCCTTCCCGCTAAGGCAATTCAGTGGCACAGTCAATAGTCCGTCCTCTGCGCGCATTCACGTGTGCACCTCCAGAGCTCTGCCTTTCACCGCTCCCCTGAGTTTCTGCCTTACAGCCCAAATTCCCCCAGTATGAGCCTGGGTCCCCAGGGTCTCGCCCAGAACTGGGGTTCAGTGCAGTCAGAGCTGGGGTTCAACGCAATCTGGAGCTTTTATCTCCTTCCCACTAGAGAACGCCAGCCAGGCACTCAGCCGCCCCGTCCTCTCAGGCTCTGTCCTCCCTGCACGCGTGAGCGCCCGCCCGTGTCTCCGCCCGTGTCTCCGTACCTCAGGCTTTTACGGCTCCTCTGATTTTCCTTGTGGTTTTCTCTTTCCTTCTAGTTGTGGGCGTTTCAATCAGCTTTCCTGTGGTTCTGCATGATGTCTGTTTTGACTTTTAGTTGTATTTTTGAAATTGTTGTGCGAGGCTGCAGTTTAGGTGTTTACCTATGCTGCCATCTTGGTTTCTCTCAGCAGATTTATCTTTAATGAAAAAGTGAATTATTTTCTTATAAAAATTTGAGGGGAAAAGTATACAAAAATATCACTCACAATCTCACAACCCAGAGGTAATATCTGTTAACTTTGCTTTGGCATATATCTTTTCCATCTTTTTCTTTCTCTTTGTACAAGTATAAAACAAAATTGTGATCATGTGTATATAGAGTTTAAAATTCTAATTTTGTTTAACACATTTCCTAAGCCTAAATTTCTTTGAAAACATCATTAAAAATAGGTGTATTCTCAATAGTATAGTTGTAATATATTTTATTTTGTTGTTCACTGTTGGTACTCAGCTGGGTTGTTTAAAAAATTTGTTGATATAAAAAAGCTGTTAGATCCATTCATCTGCTAATGGTCACTTAGGCTGTTTCCAAAGCTTAGCTATTGTAAGTCGTGCTGCTATGAACACAGAGTTGCCTATATCCTTTCTAATTGGTGTTTCTGGTTTCTTGGAATATATTCCCAGAAGTGGGATTACTGGATCAAATGGGAGTTCCATTTTTAATTTTTTGAGAAATCTCCATACTGTCTTCCACAGTGGCTGCACCAGTCTGCATTCCCACCAGCAGTGCAAAAGGGTTCCTTTTTCACCACATCCTCAGCAGCACTTGTTGTTTGTTGATTTGTTCATGATAGCCATTCTGACAGGTATGAGATGGTATCTCATTGTTGTTTTGATTTGCATCTCTAGCTAAGATTTGGAAACAGCCTAAGTATCCATCAGTAGATGAGTGGATTAAAAAACTGTGGTACATCTACACAATGGAATACTATGCTTCTATAAAAAAGAAGGAACTTTTACCATTTTCAACAGCATGGATGGACCTGAAGATCATTATGCTAAACGAAATAAGCAAGTCAGAGAAAGATAAATATCACATGATCTCACTCATATGTGGCATATAATGAACAACATAAACTGATAAACAAAAATCGATCCAGAGACAAAGAAACACTGAATAGACAGTCCAACCTCAGAGAGAAGGCAGGGGAGGGGGGTAAGAGATCAACCAAAGGACTTGTATGCATGCATATTAGCATAACCAATGGACAAAGACACTGGGGAGCTGGGGGCTTGTCCTGGGGGGTGGGAGTGGCCAGGGGGGCCAATGGGGTGAGGGGGGAAGGATACATATGTAATACTTTAAACAATAATAATTAAGTAAGTAAGTAAGTGAGTAAGTAAATTTTAAAAAGCTGTTAGAGCCTGGCCAGTGTGACTCAGTGGTTGAGCAATGACCCAGGAACTCGGAAATCACAGTTTGATTCTGGGTCAGGGCACATACCTGGGTTTCAGGCTCAATCCCCAGTAGGAGATATGTGGGAGGCAGCTGATCAATGATTCTCTTTCATCATTGATATTTCTCTCTCTCTCTCCCTCTCCCTTCTTCTCTCTGAAATCAATAAAAACATTTTAAAAAACAGAATATTTTTGTTTTGAAATTTTTGTGTACATTTATAATTTTTCTTAGAACAGATAATAAGACAAAATCACTGGCTGAAATATGAATAATTTATACACTATTAATACATATGTTATTTATTTCTATAACCCTCTATGGTTAATTTGATGTGTCAATGTAGCTAGATGACAGTACTGAGATATTTGATTATGCACCAGTCTAGATGTCTCTGTGACAGTATTTTTTAGATGAGATTAACATTTGAATTAGTAGACTTTCAGTAAAGCAGATTATTTTCCTTAATTTGGATGGGTCTCATCCAATCAGTTGAAAGCTTTAAGAGAAAAAAAGGAATAATTGTCCCCAAAGAAGAAGGGATTCTGCCTTCAGACAGCCTTCAGGCTTGAACTGCAGTATCAACTCTTCCCTGGGTTTTCAGCCTTTTGGTTTGCTCTGCAGATTTTGAGCTTGCCAAGCCCCACAATTATGTGAGCCAATTTTTAAAAAAATCTCTCTCTCTCTCTCTCCACTCTCTCTCTCTCTCTCTCCACACACACACACACACACACACACACACACACACACACACACACAACTATTAGTTCTGTTTTTCTGGAAAACCCTGACTGATACAACTAATACACTCTCCTTTCCCAGTATCTAGCACAGCACTTTCTTTAAAAGAGGTGTGTAATAATATTAAACCCTAGCATGCATTCATTAAGATATTAAAAGAGCATAATAAATTAATTTTGTCATTCCCTTAAGGTCATTTCTTTATTTTTACGTAGATAATTTTGCTATGTAAATTTCAGTGTGAAAAAGGAAGCTTTTGTGGTTTTTATTTGATGTATTCATGTCCAAAGCATGTGAGGATAAATCAGATAAAATGAAGGGTCCCTCTTGCTGGGATTTGCTTGTGTTTTTGCTAACAAGTATACAACACAAATTAAAAATAACAATAAAAATTTAACATTCTCTTTGCTTTTTTTAAAAATTGTCACTTATTGAGCAACTACAATGCCCCCAACATTGTCATAAACTGTTCAGAGACTGCAGACAGAAGTTACCATGTTTGTTGGGTTTTACTTAACAATATAATACAATTACTGGTTACTGATGATAAGTACTTTCTGTGTTTGGTGTGTGCTTACTTTTCTGCAGGAGGATACTTAGATGTCATAAAGCCTGTCTCAGCAACCATAGTAACATAAGCTTATGATTGACAGCTGTGGTTTAGTTATCTTGCTTTTATTTAAAAAAATCTATTTTACTTAATAGCATGTTTTTACATGATTACATCATTTTCTGCCTACTGCATAAAATAAATGTTTTGCTGTTAAAATAAAGTTTAGACTAGTTTTAGATAAATCAGGATGCAGCTATAAAATACAATAGTGTTTGGCTTGCTATTAAATATTTCTTATTATATTAAACTCCATTAAAAACAAATGATAGGACATTTCTTTTTATATTGAGTGAACTATGGTAATAGGATTCTAGCTTTTATTGGCAAAGGACTGTTGAACTGCTTTCTCACCAGAAAATATGAGTAGAAACAGTACAGCAATCCAAAAAGACAAGCTAAATTTAGATTGAAAGCATGATTCACTCTCAACTTCAGCAGTAAAGGAATTAAAATTGCTCTGAAAGTTTAAGTATTTCATCTATCTGATTGCATTTGTGCTAGATGGAGAGAGCAAAAACTTCAGTGCTATTTTACAATAACCATTGTCATTCATTGGATTGTCATAAGGTCAGTGTTCTCAAAGCTGACTGAACATCAGATTTACCCAGAATGCTTCTTACAAAATGACTCCTGATCCCACTGCAGATGACCTGTATCTGAAGTTTTTGGAGAATTGTCTAGGTATACCTATTTTTAATAAGTCTCCCCTGGTGATTCTTATGCTCAGTCAAATTTGGAAAACATTACTTGAGGCTGTCAATATTCATGCACAGTGTGATAGACCAGGGGACAAGAAATGGTCATACATGGAAGTCACAATGAATGTAGTGGTGTGTGAAGTTTAGCAGGTGGTTATATGAAGACTATTCTTCCTCTCTTGTATGTGCAATTCTGTCATTTGAGATTAAAATTTCCCTTTCTCCATAGTTCTTTTTTATGTTCAATAGCCTGGAAATATTTGTATTATAAGATGTCAAAAAGTTTTACCACATGACAGGAAGAACTGGGCATAATGGAAATTGTGGGCCAGGGTAGGGTACAGGAGCAGTGTAGACACAGAAAGGGGATGTTTCGAATACTACAATTATACTGTGCCTATTCCCAAACCTCCATAAAAAGGCAGATCTATAGCAACTATAGTTCAGAAATGCACCATACGTTTTAGCCAGGATTCCATCTTCTTACTGAAATATTAAGCCTCTAATTTAATTTTTCCTTAAAAGAAATATCATATGGGAAAATATATGTGAAAACTAGAGAAAGCATTACCCATATTAGACTGTAATCTAGTTGAATAGTTTAGTAACCTATTATTTTGTCATGTAATTATATACCCATATATATTATATGCTCATATGTATAATAGTGTGCTATATATATGCATACTCACCCAAAGACACACACATATGTCTATATTCACATATATTTAAGTATACAAAAAATAACTTTGTTTCCAAGAATCATAAAGTGCTTTCCAATGATCTATAAACAACCTTTATCATATAGGAAAATTGTTTACAAAAAGAAAAGTCTCTCTCTTGCCATGGGGAAGTTTGCTCATGTCTTTAGTTTTATAATGCTAGACTAGAGGCCCAGTGCACTAAATTCATGCACAGGAGGGTGGTCCCTCAGCCGTCTGCACCCTCTGCAATCCGGGACCCCTTGGGGGATGTCCACTTGTCAGTTCAGCCTAAACCAACAGTTTGATATCCCTCTACCAATCTGGCACCGCTGGCTCCTAACTGCTTGCCTGCCTGCCTGCCTGCCTGCCTGATTGCCCCTAACCACGTCTGCCTGCCAGCCTGATTGCCCCCTAACTGCTCCCCTGCCAGCCTGATCACCCTAACCACCTCTGCCTTGGCCCCCACCACCGTAGCTTTGACCAGAAAGATGTCCAAAAAACAACCAGTTTAATTAGCATATTACACATTTATTAGTATAGATGAGTAGTTAAGGTAACTAATGTGGGTGTTTAGTGAGCTTTTCAAAGCTACTTGTTCAGAAGACGCTGAGTATACATTCCTGTGATAACATCATTCAGAACTGCTAATAAAATTTAGTGATAAAAAATTTGTAATTTGGTGTTAGGCTAGACCAGGGTTTGAATACTGTCTGTATTACTTGAGTACTGTCTATATCACATTAACTATATTACTTATATGTTAAGTTGCTTAATATTTCTGAGACTGTTTCCATATCTGTAAAATAGTGCATATAATATGATAGTAGAAATAACCCTTGGAATAAATATAAGGATGAAATGAAATTTTACATGAAAAGAAAATATTTAACTTTTGAAAAATTAAAAAAATTTTTGTTGAAATTATTACATATGTCTTCCTTTTCCCCCCATTAACCTCTTCCAGTCCGCTCCAGGCCCCACCCACCCAGGCCCTAGCCATCCTATTGTCGGTGTTCACAGGTTATGCATATATACATGCAAGTTCATTGGTTGATCTCTTTCCACCCACCAATCCCTGCCTTCCCTCTGAGGTTCAACATCCTGTTCATGCTTCTATGACACTTGTTTTATTTTTCTTTATTGATTAAGGTATTACATAGGTGTCCTTATCGCCCCATTGCCCCCCCACCTCCCGCTCATGCCCTCACCCCGCCTGGTGTCTATGTCCATTGGTTAGGCTTATATGAATGCATACAAATCCTTAGGTTGATCTCTTCCTCTTACCCACACCCTCCCCTACCTACCATCTGAGGTTTGACGGTCTGATTGATGCTTCTCTGTCTCTGGATCTGATTTTGTTCATCAGTTTATGTTGTTCATTATATTCTACAAATGACTGAGATCATGTGATATTTATCTTTTTCTGACTGGCGTATTTCACTTAACATAATGCTCCCCAGTTCGGTCCATGCTGTTGCAAATGGTAAGAATTCCTTCTTTTTTACTGAAGCATAGTATTCCACTGTTTAGGTGTACCACTATTTTTTAATCCGCTCATCTGCTGATGGGCACTTAGGCTGTTTCCAAATCTTAGCGATGGTAAATTGTGCCACTATGAACATAGGGGTGCATATGTCCTTTCTGATTGGTGTTTCCAGTTTCTTGGGATATATTCCTAGAAATGGGATCACTGGGTCAAATGGGAGTTCCATTTTTAATTTTTTGAGGAAACTCCATGCTTTTCGCCACAGTGGCTGCACCAGTTTGCATTCCCACCAGCAGTGCACGAGGGTTCCTTTTCCTCGGCATCCTTCCCAGCACTTGTTTATTGATTTGTTGATGATAGCCATTCTGACAGGTGAGAGATGATACTGCATTGACATTTTGATTTGCATCTCTCAGATGATTAGTGACTTTGAACATGTTTTCATATGCCCCTTGGCCTTCCTTATGGCCTTTTTCGAAAAGTATCTATTTAGGTCCATTGCCCATTTTCTGATTGGGTTGTTTCTCTTCCTTCTGTTAAGTTGTATGAGTTCCCCATAAATTTTGGAGATTAAACCCTTATTGGTGATAACATTTGCAAATATTTTCTCCCTTGCAGTGGGCTTTCTTGTTGTTCTGTCGATGGTTTCCTTTGCTGTGCAAAAGCATTTTATTTTGGTGTAGTCCCATTTGTTTATTTTCTCTTTAGTTTCCATTGACCTAGGAGCGGTATTGGTGAAGAAATTGCTTCGGCATATGTCTGAGATTTTGCTGCCTTTAGATTCCTCTAGTATTTTTATGGTTTCTAGTCTTATGTTTAAGTCCTTTATCTATTTTGAGTTTATTTTTGTGTATGGTGTAAGTTAGTGGTCTAGTTTTATGTTTTTGCATGTATCTGTCCAATTTTCCCAATACCATTTATTGAAGAGACTATCTTGATTCCATGGTATCCTTTGTCAAATATTAATTGAGCATAGTGGTTTGGGTCAATTTCTGGGTTCTCTATCCTATTCCATTGATCCATTTGTCTGTTCTTGTGCCAGTACCAGGCTGTTTTGAGAACAGTGGCTTTGTAATACAGCTTGATATCTGGTATTGAGATCCCTCCTACTTTGTTCTTCTTTCTCCGAATTACTGCAGCTATTCTGGGACTTTTTTTATTCCCGACGAATTTTTGGAGAGTTCATTCTAGGTCTGTGAAAAATGCTGTTGGTATTTTAATGGGGAGTGCATTGTATCTATAGATTGCTTTGGGTAGTATGAACATATTAATGATGTTGATTCTACCAATCTATGAACACGGTATGTTCTTCCATCTGTTTATGTCTTCCTCTATCTCTTTTTTCAGTGTACTGTAGTTTTCCGAGTACAGGTCTTTTACCTCCTTAGTTTCTAGTAAGTTTATTCCCAGGTATCTTAATTTTTTTGGTGCAATGGTAAATAGGATTGTTTTTTTAGTGTCTCTTTCTATAAGTTCACTATTGGTGTATAGAAATTCCATAGATTTTTTTTGCATTAATTTTATATCCTGATACATTGCCAAATTCATTTATTAAGTCTAATAATTTTTGATGGAGTCTTTAGGGTTTTCTATGTACATCATCATGTCATATGCACATAATGACAGTTTTATGTCTTCTTTTCCAATTTGGATTCCTTTTATTTTTTTTCTTGTCTAATTGTTATGGCTAGCACTTCCAGAACTATGTTGAACAGGAGTTGTGAAAGTGGGCATCTCTGTCTTGTTCCTTTTCTTAGGTGAAATGGTTTACTTTTTGCCAATGAGTGTGATGTTGGCTGTGGGTTTGTCATATATGGCTTTTATTATGTTGAGGTATGATCCCTCTATTCCCATTTTGCTGAGGGTTTTTATCAAGAAAGGGTCTTGAATTTTGTCAAGTGCTTTTTTTGCATCAATTGATATGACTATGTGATTTTTATCTCTCAATTTGTTTATGTGATGTATCTTGTTTATTGATTTTCAGATATTGTACCATCCTTGCATCCCTGGGATAAATCCTACTTGGTCATGGTGTATGATCTTTCTGATGTACTGGTCGATCAGATTTTCTAGAATTTTGTTGAGGATTTTGGCATCTATATTCATGAAAGATATTGGTGTGTAATTCTCTTTCACTGTGTTGCCTTTATCTGGTTTTGGTATTAGGGTGATGCTGGCTTCATAGAATGAGCTTGGAAGTGTTCCGTCCTCTTGAGTATTTTGCAATAATTTGAGGAGAATAGGTTTTAGTTCTTCCTTGAATGTTTGGTAAAACTCCCCTATAAAGCCATCTGGACACGGGCTTTTGTTTGCTGGAAGCTTTTTGATGACTGCTTTAATTTCTTCCAGAGTTATCTGCCTATTGAGATTTTTAGATTCTTCCTGATTGAGTTTTGGAAGGTTGTATTTTTCTAGGAATATGTTCATTCCCTTCAGGTTGTCTAGTTTGTTGGAATAGAGTTGTTCATAGTAATTTTTTAAACAATCCTTTGTATTTCTGTGGGGTCTGTTGTTATTTCGCCTCTTTCATTTCTGATTTTGTTATTTGGGTCCTCTCTCTTTGCTTCTTGGTGAGCCTGTGGTAAAAAGAAGCAATTATTACCATCAATCTTGTTTATCCTTTCAAAGAACCAGTTCTTGGTTTCATTGATATTTTGTATTGTCATTTATTTCTGCTCTGATCTTTATTATTTCCTTCCTTCTGCTCACTCTGTGCTTTTCTTGTTGCTCTCTTTCTAATTCTTTAAGTTGTAGAGTTATATTATTTACTATCTTTTTTTTTTTTTTTTTTTTTGAGGTAGGCCTGTAGAGCTATAAACTTCCCCCTCAGGACTCCTTTTTTTTTGTCTCATAGATTTTGGATTGTTGTATTTTTATTGTCATTCGTTTCCAGGATGTTTTTAATTTATTCTTTGATCTCTTTAGTAACCCAATAATTGTTTAATACCATGCTATTTAGCTTCCAATTGTTTGAATTGTTTTGATTAATTTTATTGTAGTTTATTTCTAATATGATGCCACTGTGATCTGAGAAGGTGCTTGATATGATTTCAATCTTGAATTTGGAGAGACTTTGCCTATGACCTAATATGTGGTCTATCTTTGAAAATGTCCCATGTGCACTTGAGAAGAATGTATATTCCGTGGCTTTGGGATGAAATGTTCTCAAGATGTCAATTAAGTACATCTGATCTAGTGAGTAATTTAGGATTGCTATTTCTTTCCTGTTTTTTGCCTAGAGGATTTATCCAGTGATGTCAGTGGGGCATTAAAGTCCCCTACTATGATTGTATTGTTGTCGATCTCTCCCTTGATATCTTCCAGCATTTTTTTATGTATTTGGGCACTCCTGCATTGGGTGAATATATGTTTATCAGGGTTATATCCTCTTGTTGTATTGATCCCTTTAATATTATTAAGTGGACTTCCTTATCTTTGTTATGGCCTTCACTTTGAGGTCTATTTTTTCATATATAAGTATTGCTACCCCAGCTTTTTTCATTTCCATTTGCCTGAAAGATATTGTTCCATCCCTTCACATTCATTTTGTGTGAGTCCTTTGTTCTGAAGTGGGTCTCTTGTAGAGAGCATATATATGGGTTATATTTTTATATCCACTCAGCCATTCGATATCTTTTGATTGGAACAATTAGTCCATTTATGTTTAAAGTTATTATTGATAGGTAGTTGTTTGTAGCCATTTTTATTTTTTGTACCTGCGTTCCTTCTTCCCACTTTATTTCTTCTTTTTATAGCAGTCCCTTTAGCATTTCTTGCATTGCTGGCTTGGTAGTGATAAACTCCCTTAGCCTTTTTTTGTCTGTGAAGCTCCTTATTTCCCCTTCAATTTTGAATGATAGCCTTGCTGGATAGAGTATTCTTGGACTCAGTCCCTTGCTTTGCATCACTTTGTCAATTTCCTTTCATTCTTTTCTGGCATGATGTATTTTTCCTGATAAATCATTTGATAATCTAATGGGAACTCCCTTGTATGTAACTCTCTGTCTCTCTATTGCAGCCTTTAAGATTCTCTCTTTGTTCTGAACATTTGTTATCATAATTATGATGTGTCTTGGTGTGGGTCTTTTCGGGTTCATCTTGTTTGGGACTCTCTGTGTTTGTGTGACTTTTTTCTTGCCCACAACAGGGAAGTTTTCTGACATTATTTCTCCAAATAGGTTTTCTAACCCTTGTTCTTCTTCCTGTTGTTCTGGCACCCTATTATCCATATGTTGCTTCATTTCATGTTGTCCGAAATGTCTCTCAGGCTGTCCTCCTGTCTTTTAATTTTTTTCTCCAATTGCAGTTCAGTTTAGGTGTGTTTTACTTCCTTGTCTTCTAATTCGCTAATTCGGTCCTTCACTTCTCCTAGTCTACTGTTGAAACTTTCTATGGTGTTTTTTACTACAGCTATATTACTCTTCATTTCTTCTTGATTCTTACATAAGTTGTTGATTTTTTTTCATCCATCCGGTTTACAAACTGTTTGCTCCTTATTCTGAATTCTTTTTATGACATATTGGTTGTCTCCGATTCACTTAGCTGCTTTTCTTGCGATTCTTCCTTTTCTTTCCTTTGTAGGTTTCTTTGTCTATCCGTCTTTTGCTCTCCCTGAAGGATCTATGTGTCAAATTGTGCAGGGGCTGCTCCTTGGGTGGCAGCTGCTCCTCAGGTGGTCACAGCAGAGGCTGTTCCTCAGTTATTGGCAGCTCTTCTGGTGGGCGGGCTGCTTATGGGGCTGGTCCTCCTTGGTTGGGGGTGGTTTGCTTGCAGGGGCTGCTGCTCCTTGGACAGGGCAGGCTGTTAGTGAGGCTGCTGCTCCTTGGACAGGGGGAGGTTGCTTGTATGGCTGCTGATCCTCATATGGTTTCGGGCTGCTCACAGTGCTGCTGCTCCTCAGATGGGTGTGGGCTGCTCCTGAAGTTGCTACTCCTCGGATGAGGGAGGCACTTGCACAGCTGTTGCTCCTCGAATGGGGGTGGGCTTGTCACTCAGCTGCTGCTTCTCAGACGGGTGGCAGGCTGCTCACACAGCTGCTGTTCCTTGAACATAACATGTTCTGTGAGGCTGCCGCTCTTAGGCCTGGGGCGGGCTGCCCGTGGGGCTGCTGCTCCTCAGATGGGCGTGGGCTGCTCACGTGGCTGCTTCTCACATGGTCACAGTGCCCTGGGTGTTATCCAGTTGTCCTCTGCCCTTCCCAGCTGCAGATTGTTTCACCAGCTGTGTCTACTTCCCCAATTTGGGGTGGATATTATTTGATTTAGTTACTCATTCTTTCTGCTGCAGGACAAGGCTCGGGACACATCCATCTATTCCACCACCATTTTGTCTCCTTTCTGGGTCTATTTTTGATTGTCAGTTTATTTGGCTCATTACATTACACATATGTGTGAGATCACATGATACTTATCTTTCTCTAATGGTTATTTTGTTTAGCATAATACTCTCGAGGTCCATCCATGCTGTGGAAAATGGTAAGAATTCTTTCTTTTTTATTGCTGCATAGTATTCCATTTTGTAAATACACCATAGTTGTGTTTTTTATTTTATTTTATTTAATATATCAAGATTTTGAGTGCTCATGTGGGGCTGGACACATGGTTAATGTAGAATTGTTAGGGGTAGGGTACACAATAAGAATATAATCACTGGGGTACACAGTGTGGCTCAGTGGTTGAGCTGAGCCCATGCATCAAGAGGTTGCTGTTTCTATTCCTGGTCAGGGCATATGCACTGGTTTCTGGCTCTACCCCCAGATGGGGGCATGCAGGAGGCAGCTGATTGATATTTCTCTCTCATTGATGTTTCTCTTTCATTGATGTTTCTATCTCTCTCTCCCTCTTCCTCTCTGAAATCTATAAAAATATATTTTAAGAAAAGAATAGAATCACAGTTGATTAATAGCTACTCACTGTACTAACTATAGATAAAATATTTTTTTCTATTTAAAAAAATTCTTTATTGTTTAAATTATTACATATGTCTCCTTTTTCTCTCATTGATCTCTCCCTGGGCATTCCCACCCCCCAGCACTTGCCCTCACCCTCCTAGTGTCTATGTCCATTTATACCACATATTTTTTAATCCAATCATCTTCTAATGGGGACTTAGGCTGTTTCCAAATCTTAGCTATTGTATATTGTGCTTCTATGAATATAGGGATGCATATATTCTTTCTGATGAGTGTTTCAGATTTCTTAGGATATATTCCCAGAAGTGGAATCACTGAGTCAAATGGGAGTTTATTTTTAATTTGTTGAGGAAACCCTGTACTGTTTTCCACAGTGGCTGCACCAGTCTGCATTCTCACCAGCAGTGTACTAGGGGTCCCTTTCTTCCTCATCCTCACCAACACTTGTTGTTGGTTGATTTGTTGATGATAGCCATTCTGATAGGTATGAAGTGATACCTCATTTTCCTTTTGATCTGCATCTCTTGGATGATTAGTGAATATGAGCATTTTTTTTCAGATGTCTCTTGGCTTTCTGTATGAAAACTTCTAGAATACTTCCTTATCTTAATAAAAGGGCCAGTGGCCTGATATACAGTCTATTACTCTCATTTCAATAGGAATGAGGGGAATTCTGCTTTCTCTCACAAGGTGGTAGAGAAGAATGAAGCTGGTTGTAGAGGTGGCTCAGTATCTGCCTTCAAGGAGAGAGGTGCTTGGAGTAGATTTATTTGGTAACAGTGACTCCTTATTACAGAATTAGTGTCAGAAACCTCCTTTTGGTCCTGAAGGTTGCCTAATAGTCATAGGAGAAGTAGACAATAAGATTAACAGTGAAAACATACAGATACAATGACATGACATGACTAAAGAAAACACACATATCCTATCTAATAAAGAGTGAATATGCTAATTGACCCTCGTGCCATTGAATAGATTGCAGTGCCCACAGCCAATAAGGAGGGAATATGCTAATTGACTGCCAAGCCCTCAATATGGCAGCACCCACAGCCACAAGATGGCGGTGCCCAGTCACCTCAGCCCTGCCAGGACGGCAGGTGTGCAGCAAGGTCAGGTCCCTTCCCAGGCAGGCCCCACTGCTCTGTACACCTGCCACCAGAGTCCTCTGGTCCTCAGACACCCAACTGCTCAGGGCTGGCCCGAGGTGCAGGCAAACCTCTGATGGCAGCTGCCCGCTCGCCCAGGGCTGCCCAAGGCTCAGGTAACCAGGGCCAGCTGAGGCTTGTGCTGCCAGCAGTGGCAGCAGCAGACATGTGATGGGGCATCGCCTCTCCCTGATCGCTGGGTTGCCTCCCATCCCTGAGGGCTTCTGGACTGCACGAGGGGGCAGGCCGGGCTGAGGGACCCCCCTCCAGTGCATGAATTTTCATGCACTGGGCCTCTAGTCCTATACAATAAAGAGATAATATGCAAACTGACCATTACTCCAACACACAAGATGGTCACCCTCATGTGGTCAAAGATGGCCACCACAAGATGGCCTGCAGGGGAGGGCAGTTGGGTGGGACCAGGCCAGCAGGGGAGGGCAGTTAGGGGTGAATGGGCCTGCAGGGGAGGGCAGTTAGGGGTGACCACATTGGCAAAGGAGGGCTTTTATGGGTGACCGGGCAATTGGGGGCAATTGGGCCAGCAGGGGAGGGCAGTTAGGTGTGACCAGGATGGCAAACGAGGGAAGTTAGTGGTGACCAGGCTGGCAGGCGAGGGAAGTTAGGGGCAACCAGGCCTGCAGGGAACGCAGTTTGGGGGGACCAGGCCTGCAGGGGAGGACAGTTGGGGGAGAACAGGCCAGCAGGGGAGGGCATCTAGGGGCAACCAGGCTGGCAAGGGAGGGAAGTTAAGGGTGACTGGGCCAGAAGGAGAGGGCAGTTGGGGGCGATCAGGCTGGCAGGGGAGGGCAGACAGGGGCAATCCGGCCAGCAGGGGAGCAGTTAGGCATCAATCAGGCTGGCTGGGGAGTGGTTAGGGGGTGATTAAGCTGGCAGGCAGAGCAGTTAGGGGCAATCTGGCAGGCAGGAAGGCAAGCGGTTGGGATCCAGCAGTCCTGGATTGTGAGAGGGATGTCTGACTGCCTGTTTAGGCCTGATCCCAATGAGCATTTGGACATCCCACGAGGGGTCCCAGATTGGAGAGGGTGCAGGCTGGGCTGAGGGACACACCCCCATGTACGAATTTTGTGCACTGGGCCTCCAGTATTTTAATAAAATGATAGTTTAGCTTCTGATATGGACGCTGTAAATTAGTGAGGGTAAACCAGGCTCAAACTCAGAGACCCAAAAGACCTGAATAAGCTACAAAATAAAAATTATTTCTTTTTTTAATAGAAATGTCATGGAGTATAGGTCTTATCTGACAAGGTAGAAATATTAACAGTTATGTGGTAGAGATTTTTCTAGCATAGTCCATCTTTCATGGAAGTCATTTTTAGCCTATTCTAAATTATATGTGTTAAATGGGTACATGAATTCATTAAATTATTTTTAACTCAGCTCATTATTACACTCAGCTTGACATCTCAGTTGCTAATTTTTAACCAATTTAACAAAATGTCTGTTGTTAGGAATTAATTAGCAATGCTTCAACCTTATTATAGTTGAAGTAAAAGAAAACATTTTAAAGAAGAGATATATGGTTTTTTTAAAATATATTTTATTGATTTTTTACAGAGAGGAAGAGAGAGGGATAGAGAGTTAGAAACATCGATGAGAGAGAATCATCGATCAGCTGCCTCTTGCACACCCCCTACTGGGGATGTGCCCGCAACCAAGGTACATGCCCTTGACCAGAATCGAACCTGGGACCTTTCAGTCTGCAGGCCGATGCTCTATCCACTGAGCCAAACCGGTTTTGGCGAGATATATGTTTTGCAGGTATGTTGAGTATAGAACCATAGAGAGTAAGAGCCAGAAAGACACTAGAAATGATTTAGTTCAAACCCTCATTGGACAGATGAGGTAACAGAAGCATTCCCTGATACCCACATTAGGGTGATGAGCAACAAATAAGTAATGAACCTATCACATATTTGGAGACTGTCTAATATAATAAAGGTATTGTGCCACAGGATAAATGATAAAGAACTGTGTGACATGCTCTCTGCTTTTATAAAACGCTTTATGATATAGCCAAAGGAAAGGATCAAACATGTGCTTGTGTATGAATACATAGTATAGAATAGCTTATTTTCAGTGGCACACAATGCTAGGTGAATTAAGTTGGAAAGATCTCTGTGGAGATTCTTATATTGAGGGAAGCTTCTTGAGCAGGATGGCATTTTAATTCACTCCATGATTTTTGTTTTTACTGTGATTGGAAGTAATGTAATTTACTAATAATGCTTATGCAAATAGAAAACAAACACATGGTTCAAATTCATAGGACTAGGAGGTGTTCTTAAAGTATAGCCTTGGAGCTTATAGTTTTATGCTTGTAAATGTGGATGTTCATTCATTCATTCAACCAATATTTACTGAATGCCAACTATATGCTAGCCACTGTGGATAAAATAAAGAATAAAACAAAGTGCCGCCTGACTGGTGTGGCTCAGTGGTTGAGCATCTACCTATGAAGCAAGAGGTCATGGTTTGATTCCCAGTCAGGGCACATGCCCAGGTTGTGGGATCCCCTGTTTAGGACATGCAGGAAGCAGCTAATCAATGATTCTCTCTCATCATTGATGTTTCTCTCTCCCTCTCTTCCTTCCCCTCAGAAATCAATAAAAATATGTTAAAAAAAAACACACAAAGTGCCTGTGCTCATGTTCTAATCTAGTCAAGGGAGAAAGATGATAAAAAATACATACACAGACATTTAATATTTCAGATTGCTGTAAGTCCTATGAGGAAGCAGGGTAAAAAGCTAGAGAAGCATGGGATGGGGTGAAGTGGTGCTATCTACACTAATAAAAGAGTAAGATGCAAATTGACTGTACCTTTGCGACACCCACCAGCCAATTAGGAGTGAGTATGCAAATTAACCCAACAAAGATGGTGGGTTAATTTGCATATGCAGGCACCGAGTGGCCAGGGGTGGGATGGGATGCTTGCGTCGCAGGCATTACCCTAGCCGCTCTGGGCCTCTGGGAAGCATGGGAAGGTGGAAATGCGGCTCCGGGCTGGAGCAAAGGTGGTGCCGGCAGCCAGGGGAAGGAAGGCCCATTATTGCACGAATCTTCATGCATCAGGCCTCTAGTTTATATATATAAAAGCCCAGTGACCTTTACAGCAGAACAACCAAATGACCAGAATGACTGGTCACTATGATGCACACTGACCACCAGGGGGCAGATGCTCAACACAGGAGCTGCCCTCTGGTGGTCAGTGCACACCCACTGCAGGAGTGCCATTCAGCCAGAAGCCGGGCTCACAGCTGGCGAATGCAGTGGCAGTGGCGGAGCCTCTCCTGCCTCCACAACAGTGCTGAGGAGCAGCGAGGCAAGCAGTAAGGAGCAAACAGGCAGGCAGTAAGGAGCAAGCAGGCAGGTGGTTAGGAGTGAGGGGTCCTGGATTGTGAGAGGGCACAGGCCAGGCTGAGGGACCGCATGCACAAATTTCATGCATCAGGCCTCTAGTTTTAATATATGTTGGTAGGGGATGGTTTCTTTGTTGAGCAGATACCTGGAGAAAGTTGATGAGTGAGCCATGCAAATATCTGGGGGAAGAGTATTCTATGCAAAAGAAACAAGTGAATTTCATTAATATTGCTTATTAAAATTTCACAAAAGATATTTATTAGTCAAGCCTCCTTTTTTCCCAATCACAAGCTAGGGAAAGGACCTTTACTTGATAATGGAAAGGAGTTAATGAACTTAACACCTTATCAGTACCAATGCAGACCTTCCACGAAGGTAAGAGGGGAAACAGAGAGGGTGACAAGGAGAAAAAGAAGGGAAGGGCAGGACAGAGCTCAGTGAGGGAAATGAAGGAGTGAAGACAGGGTGAACAAAAAGAGAGACAGGTAAGATATAAGAGAGTAAAAGATTTAAGTCTCAACTTTAGCCTGTCCAGTCAAAAGCCTTCAGTCAGGAACCTATGAAGCTACACCTTCATCTCTGTGAAGTTGCCTGGGCCAGTAACACCTTTTAATGGGGCACTGGGTTCTCATTTTAAGGCAATGTATTCAATGTATTTAATAACAAGGTATTTTTGGATACCTGATTTATGACCAGACCTAGAATAGAGAAGAGACAGAGGATGATTAGGCACAATGTTGTTTTTTTTTTTTTTAATATATTTTATTGATTTTTTACAGAGAGGAAGAGAGAGGGATAGAGAGTTAGAAACATCGATCAGCTGCCTCTTGCACACCCCCTACTGGGGATGTGCCCGCAACCAAGGTACATGCCCTTGACCGGATTCGAACCTGGGACCCTTGAGTCCGCAGGCCGACGCTCTGTCCACTGAGCCAAACCGGTTTCAGCTATGCACAATCTTATAGCCAGAAATTACTAAATGACTATTTCTTTATATGATCATAATATCTTTATTTGACAGTGTAAATTTTATTGGATTTTTCTTGTATGCCTCCTAAACACACACACACACACACACACACACACACACACACACACACACACGGTATGGTAAAGTTTTCACAACCTTTATCTAGCCCAACAGTTAACACATTTGATGGATATGATAATCCCTCACAAGTACCAGTGATTCACTAAGACAATGATTATCATAGGATTGGAATACGAATGTAATTCTGATCTGACCCCTAGAGCATAGAAGAAAGTTATCCCAACATATAAGTACACGAAAGTGACCAGAGGATGCCCAGAGCCCACTCAGCTTCCTGAAGGCAGGGGAAAATAATCTCTGGGCACTTTAGTGACCCATTTGAGGAATATTATCTGGAATCCCTGGTTTAAGGAATAAAACACAAGTTTTTAATTTTGTATTTTTCTCCCCCTTCCACAACCTCCTCCATCAAGGTACCTTTTGTAGGCTAAATAAATTTGAAAATGCTGATATATTATAAACCCACACCTACATTCAAGGCTCTTCTGTTAGTATTGTGTTTTTTTTCCCACTTGTGGTCCATGTTAATTAAAGATTGCCATCTATCCCTAGCTGGCTTGGCTCAGTGAATAGAGCATCTGCCTATGGACTGAAGAGTCACAGGTTCGATTCTGGTCAAGGGCATATGCCTGGGTTGCAGGCTTGATCCCCAGTAGGGGGCATGCAGGAGGCAGCCAATCAATGATTCTCATCATTGATGTTTCTATCTCTCTCTCCCTTTCCCTTCCTCTCTGAAATCAATAAAAATATATATTTAAAAAATAAAGATCACCATCTAATGGCTATAAATATTAGCTAATAGAAAAATCCATAAATGAGGATTCTGTTGTATTGTGGTTCATAATTATTTATCTGCTTAAATTAAGACTTGGGCCTTTCTGAGAACATAGTATTGCATTTGAATGAAGTATAATGGATTCTCCTTAGCAAATGCAAAATATATGATTCACAAAATGTCAAATTTAAGCTTATTAAACACTAGAGGCCTGGTGCATTAATTCGTGCATGGGTGGGGTCCCTAGGTCTGGCTGGCGATCAGAGCTGATCTGGGCCATCTCACCCAGTCCCGATCGATAGGCTGGCTGGGGGTGGGGGGATACCATGGGAGGTTGGCCAGCCGGGGGCAGGGACCATAGGAGGTTGGCTATGGGAGTACACTGACCACCAAGGGGTAGCTCCTGTGTTGAGTGTCTGCCCCCCGGTAGTCAGTGTATGTCATAGTGACTGGTTGACTGGTCGTAATGGTCACTTAGGCTTTTATATATATAGACTAGAGGCCCAGTACACGAAATTCGTGCATGGGGCGGGGGTCCCCTCAGCCCTGCCTGCACCCTCTCCAATCCGGGACCCCTCGGGGGATGTCCAACTGCTGGTCTAGGCACGATCCCTGGGATAAGGCTTAAACCAGCAATTGGACATGCCTCTCACAATCTGGGACTGCTGGCTCCTAACTGCTCACCTGACTGCATGCCTGATCATGCCTTACTGCTCCCCCACTGACCTGGTCGCCCCCAACTGCCCCCTGCCCCCACAGGCCTGGTCACCCCCAACTGCCCCCCACACCAGCCTGGTCACCCCTTACTGCCCCCCCTGCCAGCCTGGTCACCCCCAACTGCCCCCCCAACCGGCCTGGTCACCCCTTACTGCCCCCCTCTGCCGGCCTGGTTGCCTCTCACTGCCCCCCTGCTAGCCTGGTCGCCCCCAACTGCCCTCCCTGTGGGCCTGGTTGCCTCACGCAGCCTACTGCTCCATCCTTTAGTTGCCCCTCACTAACCCCCCTTTCAGCCTGGTCGCCCCACACAGCCTGCTGCTCAGTCATTTGGTTACCCCTCACTAACCCCCCTGCAGGCCTGGTCACCCCATTCAGCTTGTTCAGTAGTCCGTTCGGTTGTGATGGTCGCATAGGCTTTAGATTACCTCCTCTCAGAAAGAAAGATCATTGCCATCGAAAAAAAAAGATTACAGTTCATGACAAGTATAGATAAGATGCTAATTAACAAAGGGGCTTACAACTATGCTATTTTGAGCTGTATCTAGCCTTAGCTTGGCAAGAAAGATTTCAGTTTGTAAATGTCCTGTCTTTTTTCATCTAGGCTTGAAAATAACAAGTTAAGGCAATCACTGTTATTTATATGGCCAACATCATACTGAGGCCAATATTTATGCTGGCTATAGTAGTTTTCAGAGAATAAAACCATGTCTTTTAAGACTAAATCTTTTTCTTCTTGCTGGCAGTCATACTATTTATTACATGTATAAATATAGTGATTAATTAATAGGAAGGAGTTGGGGAACTGATATTCAGCTCTAATGAGGGAACTTGCTGACATAATGGAGTTCTGAATATAATGAAGTCTTGAAAATGAAATCTACCTCATCTGGAGAAAATCTCTCCCAGCTGCTGAAGATATAAATAGGGAAAAATCAATTAGCACAGACTAGAATTGAAAATCATGGGGTTATTAGATATCGAAATTGTTTTTGGTGAACAAAATGCAAGTGAATCCATCACCAAGGATGATAATGTTAATATCCTTCTCTGGAGGGACAGTGTAAAAATGAATACCGGCAATGTGACACCCTTGTTTCCTACTTAATTTAACTTCTTAGTAGAATGGGGGCAAATATATAATTTTCATGCCCAGAAGATAACAGGAGGATTAGGTTAAAACCTTTAATGGGACTAGGGGGAAAGAAAAATGCACAGATGATTTAGCTCTAGGCAAATGTTTTAAAGAAGTAAGGACTGCAGAAAATGGATGGTAACAAAGGCAGAAGGAGGTAACAGCCTTTTTTTAGTACTCTCTTGGGTCACACAGACCCTGAGGTCTTGATGAACCACATTATAGATTCAAGGGGGATTGGTGATGTGTCAAGTGGTTTCTTACCCATCACAATGAAACCTATTGACAAAATTACAAGTATAGCCAAATACTTAATAGAGTTAGTCCTGTAGGCTAAATTCCTACTGGAGGTCCATTATCAAATATGTATACAGTCTCTCAAACATATATGGAAAGCACAGTACATGGACGTATTTTCCAAGGTGATAAAACACCAGACTCTCAGAGCAGGAGGGGTGCTGAGAAAATATCTAGTTTAATTATCTCATTTCACAGATGGGGAAACTGAGGCCAAATGAGGGAAGGGACTCTTTATTAAGTTAGTAAAGCTTGAGAGCATTTGAGATCTTGCTCCTTGATATGTTATCAGTTTGGCGCAAATAAACTTTTTTTTAAGTTAGTAAAACTTTTCATCTTTTAAAACTCTACACCTTTCTATGAAACACTGCTGCTTTTCTTGCTGAAGGTGAAATGAGTCAAGAGACAAATTGGAGACACTTCCTCCTTCACTCTCACTCATTCAACTAGGTTTGACAGGTTTAGCAAATAAACAATTAAAAATATATGTCCCAAATATTGCCCAGGGCACACTTAGCACTAAAATTTATTTGTTGTTTATCAGAAATTCAAATATAACTAACACCCTATATTTTATGTGGCAATCTTATATTCAACATATACCTTTCATTCCTATTCTACAGGCATTTCATTATTATCAATGCCAATAGAAAGAGAGAAAGGACAAAATAATTTGCAGGGCAGACTAAACTCAGTGAAGCTCAAGAGAATCAATGGATATAGCTGTTGCTTCTGCTTGCTGCTGGGGCCCCATTAAATCACAAATGCTTCATGCATTCAAATGATTCTCTTCTGTATGAGATAACTTATTTGGAGCTTCTCTCTCTTGCTTCTAACAGATAGGTTCTTGAACTGGGCAATAACCAAAGATGAATAGTAAGATATATTCGTGAATTGAAGACTACTGTATAAACACTGCCTCTGTTCATAGAATCTTACAGTGCATCATTGTGAAAGCTAAGGCATAGGAGATGAAATAAGTAGTACTAGAAAATTCATACTAGAGGACTAGATAATCAGTACTAGAGAAGGTACCTGGGAATTCTAGCCCAGTATTTTTAAATATAGCTGATTATCACAAACACCTGGGAAGCTTTTTAAACTATAGGTTCCTAGGTCTCACTCCCAAAGGATCTAATTTAATAGAGCTGGGATTTTACCCAGAATCCTAATGGTGCTCATGCAGGTGATCCAGGGAGTACACATTACAAAATGCTGACCTAGAATATAAGATATCTCTTACCTCCTCTGCAGGTCTCACCTCTTTCTGCTCTCCTCTCCGTCAACCATAAGTAATGTCCCTTCATGACACAGAGATTCAATTTCTATCTATTGAGATGATTTTACCCCCTCCCTATTTGTTGCAACTGTGTAGCAGTCTATTTGATAGCTACGATTTTCTCCTTTTAAACATAAATTCCAAATTATGAAGTAGCTTCTAACCTTCCTCCCAAAATAAGATTTCCTGGTGGTTGGAATCCATGTCTCTTTATAAATCAGAGCCTGTTGCAGGTTGCTTTGTTTTGTTCTGTTTTTACCCAGTCTAAAGCCCTTGCAGCTCTCCAAGCACACAAACTCCAGTGGAAAATTGAAGCTCTTTCTCCACTTCGGTCCTGGATATAATATCCCGTGCCCTCCTGTACCTTAAGAATTATGCTTGACTTTTCTGTCTCAATGGGATTTTCCATCAAGAAAAGCAACCACATTGATGGTTGAAGTCGAACTGTTCTTAAAGTATGAGCTGGATTTCAACATACAGACATAGAGGGAAAATATTCTAGAAAGAGACACATCACTAACAGTTTCATATTTCTCAATTGAGGTTTATCAGTATCATCTGGAGAATTTGGTAAAAATTTAAGTTAGTCTCAAATTTAAGAAAGTATGGAGCTGACACCTGATTTTGCCTTTTTAGCAAACTCCTTAGTTTTGAAGTATAATTAGGTTTGGCAACTACTTGGCCTAGAGCAATCATGTCAAACTTAAAGGCTAATACAGGCCAAATAAACAAGGTTTATGTTTATGTGGGCCACAAAAAAACAAAAGCTTCAATTTTCATAGAAATATAGGTTTATTACGATAGAGACATGCTGAATACAAAGGGCTGAAATAAATGAGTAATCATTAACATAAAATAATAGAACATTTTAATAAAATTATTTTTTTCTTTAACATTAACTTACCAGACACTGAATAACTGCATAAGTAAATAAACATAATTTTTTCTTGTTCTCAAAAAGCGAAATATTTCCTGTTGTGCACACACCAAACAAGTCAGTATAAGACTGCTGAATCAATGCTGAAATATTCGCTGCTAGTATTAGTGGAGAGAAATGGTGCGCTTAAGGTGCATAAGGAAAATGAATGCAAGACGATTATAGTAATCAGTCATTAGTGAACATTGTAGTTTGTTATTAATAATTATGTATAGAAGGATACTGTAAAAATTAAGTTACAAAATTTTTATTGAAACGTTTCTTACATACCGTTATATTGGCTGGGCCGCAAAAATATTCATTGTGGGCTGCGAGTTTGACATGCTTGGCCTAGAGTATGAGCACCTAGAACAGATGAAGTAAAAACAAACAAACAAAAAAACAAACAAAAAAACAAAACAAAAACTTGGCCAGGCTTGAATCTTTTTTATTTATCAATGTATTTATTTTTTAGTCCAGGAATAATCAGTGAGTGATTTGCTACATGCTCCAAGTCTCTCTGATTTCTACTGTCCTGCATTACTTAAGGGTGTGCAAAAATATGTTTTACTCCTATATAGCCAACAACAAATCTACTAAGAGAGTGTGGAAGTGAAGTGTTGACTTAAATTAACTCAAAAAAAGGACACATCACCATTCATTACTTCAACCATCAGAATCAGTAGAGTGCCTAAAAATGACTGTGCATTAGGAATGCTCCTCTGATGGATTGGGCTTTCTCCAGTGTGATAGATAGTGACCCAGAGAAAGAGATTCTATCTATGGAGATGATTTTAATGCCCTGGTGGCACTTGTATATGAATGATATTAATAATTTGAATTCCATCCTTTAAATCTGGAACTAGACATGATGTTCTGGGGTTAAAAGGCTAATGTGGATAAAACAATTAGTGATCCCAGATAGTGTCCATTGTGGGAGTTGAGGAATTTATTGAGAGCCTGCAGTGTGCCAGGCACTGTGCTTGAACCTGGGTTACAGAGATAGACAGGCAAGGCCCCAGCTGGAGTGAAATCACATTTCCAGCACCTGTTGGAAGTGCCAAAATGATAAATGTCTGGAGTCCAACCATTGTCATTTTTTCTAAGAATAGTTCCCCTTCTTAAATAGAGAATCCAATGGAAAAACTAGTCCACCAACAAGCAACATCTCAAGCCTCTGTTCTATGCAAGGCCTCTGGTGGTATCCCTCATGCTACTGTACCATGGGAGGTGTGCAGTAAATCATTGTGGGTGGGTTTGCTTGGACTTGCTCTGCTTTCAAAGCCTCTGCTGAGTGAGAGCAGATTCTCAACCCAGGGGTGGCAACTTCTGGCACATTAGCCTCTGCTTAGACAGGTCCTTCCTCCAGGGAAAAGTCTTTATTGCCTTATTGATTCTCCCAACGATGGTTGTATTTGTAGGTATGAATTAAATCCCTCTGGAACAATAATGACAACTACGTTGAGGTTTCATATATATATTGGGGTCCAAGTACCCTTCCAGGAACTTGACCTCTTTGTACACTGGGCAGTGGATGAAGACATGATTAGCCGCAGACATATAGGAGAGACTTTATTGCAGACCAAGTAGCTATTGCTAACACAGGAGCCATCAGACAAAGCAACCGCACACTGGCTGGTCAGCAACACATATTTATACTAACTCAGACAAAAGAGGCTTCTTGCCAAATAGTGATATCAATATTTGGGTTATAGAAAAGTACGCCTGCTCAGTGCATACAGTAAAACTTCTGAGTCATTGCCTTTGCACATGCATATGACACATGGGCCTTGAATAATCAGTGTACTCTGGTCAGAGTCCAACATATTTTTAATCCTCACCTGAGGATTATTTTCCCATTGATTTTTAGAGAGAGTGCAAGAGAGAGGGAAAGACAGAGAGAAATATCGATATGAGAGAAACACATATATTTGTTGCCACCTACACACACCCAGACCAGGCCTGGGGATGATTCTCTCTCATCATTGACATTTTTATCTCTCTCCCTCTCCCTTACTCTCTGAAATAAATAAAAATATTTTTTTTAAAAAAAGAAGTCATTATTTTGTCACTAGGGGCCTGGTGCACAAAATTCGTGCACTGGGGAGGGGTCCCTCAGCCAAGCCTGCCCCCTCTCACATACTGGGAGCCCTCAGGGGATGTCCTACTGATGGCTTAGGCCCGCTCCCAATGGGAGCGGGCCTAAGCCGCAGTCTGGCCTCCCTTTTCGAGAGGCGACCGGGCTGATCAGGGGAAGGCACCAGCCCCATCACCCCGCTGCTGCAGCCACTGCCAGTCACCGCAGCCACCAAGGTAGTTTCATCAACACGGACTCCAGTCCCTTCACCATGAAAAAATGACAACTTTCTTTAAGCATTTTCAAGATGTGTCCTTCATAGGATATGACATTTCTTTCTTTATTTTTCTTTTTGTCCTCACCTGAGGATATGTTTCCATTCATTTTTTCCCCTTCCCTCCGATCCCAGGCTTGGCCCCTGCCCAAGCCTAAAGCCTCCGCCCCAGGCTTTAGGCTTGGGAAGGGGTTCCCCCCACCCGCACCTCCAATCGCAGGCTCGGCCCCTTCCCAAGCCTAAAGCTTCCAATCCAGGCTTTAGACTTGGGAAGGGGGCCCCCCGCCCCTCCAATTGCAGGTTCGGCCCCTTCCCAAGCCTAAAGCCTCCGCCCAGTGGCTGGCTGGGAGTGACCTGGGTGCTGAAGAGGTTCCCGGGACCCAGGTATGTATGCAAATTAACTGCCATCTTTGTTGGGTTAATTTGCATACTCACTCTGATTGGCTGTGGGCGTAGTGGAGGTATGGTCAATTTACATGTTTCTCTATTATTAGGTAAGATTATTTATCATTTTGTACCATTCTTGTTTCATCTACCCTCATGCATTTAGTGGTTTGCTTATAACCCCAGACACTATGTCATTTCACACATAACCCTTTCAGAATTTGTTTCTAAAATGTAAAGGATCTTACGTAACTCTAATTACTTTGGAACATAAAATCAAAATATTTAAAATTATGCTAAACTGTTGTAAGTGCTAGATTTTCTCAGCCATGTTCACTATTTAATGCAGATTGATATCTGGATGCAAAATTTATCCTTAGGCAATTATTAGGTATAACTTGGAAATCTTGTAAACTATATGTATCACTATCAGTTTTTAATTATTATTGCTCCCCTGATGAAGATGCTAAACCATTTGTCCATTAGAATTTGCCACAATCTAGATTTGGATTGTTGATTTTTTTCATACTGTTTAACATTCTCACCATTTTCCCATATTTCTTGTGTAATAGCTATGCTCAACATCATGAAATATCAGGGACATTTTTTATATTGTCCAGACGCATGTTACATCTATGTACCACTATTCACCTGCTTGTGGATATTTTAATTGTTTCCAATTTTGGCATTGATAAAATTGGACACAGTTCATATTGACATGTTTCCTTCTCATGCTAATACCTTGAAGTGCAATACCTGAGTTAGAGTGTAGGTGAATATATAACTTTAAGAAACACCAAATCGTCATCTAAAATGATAATTCCTTTTGCATTCCTACCAGCAGTGTATTTGGGTTCCAATTCTTCCATGTCCTTGCTAATAGTGCATATAACTTGTCTTTTAAAATGTTGACCCTTTTAGTAAGTGTGTAGCAGTATCTTGCTCTGATTTTGTATTTTTTGCAGTTCTTAAAACAACTCATATTAATAACCCCATTTCATGAAAGAAAACTGAGTCTTAGAGGAGATTCCTTCATTTATACATTCAGGAAATCTGCATTAAGCACTATGTTCTAGGCACAGCTCTAAGTGCTGTGGGGGGGGGACAATAAACAAAAAAATATCTTCCCTTATGGAGCATACATTGTAGTGGTGAAATGCAGGTCAAAGCCAAATAAACATTTGTAACTGACAATTAGTACTAAGAAAAAGAAAGTACTAAAAACTAAAATCAGGTATGGGCATAAAGAGTGGGGCTGTTATTTTAGAAAGGATACTCAGGGAAGGCCTATGATAAAAAATGGCATTTTTGCAGAAGCATAAAGGAGACAATGGAGGGAATGTTAAAGACTACATCCACCACTCCACTGCTAGGAAAATCTACTGCCTCACATCACTCTCAGCACCAGAAGATACCTCTGCCCAAAGTTCCTCTCTGTCACAAGGTACCCATGTCTCAGGAAGAGACAAAAAATAAAGTCATTGCAATAAAGGGCCCCTAAGCACAGAGGAAGGCAGTTCTAACAGAAACCTCTGAGAGTTTGTTCAAGTTGCTAAACTAGTTCTGCATATTTGTTCTACAGTTTGTGACATGTTTGTAACTTTAAGGTACTAAAAGGTGAAGAAAATATGGAGCTCTCTACCTATAGAATGCAGGTTCTTACATGCAGAAAATCAGCAGTAAACAGTAAAGTTTTAATTTGAGCGAGCCTGGAGCCCTTTTATTTCTACAACACAAGCTATACATACCTATTCAAAGAACATCTCAAGAAAAGTGAAGAGAAAGTAGGAATATCTGAGGCAGGAGCACATTGGTGTGTTCGCATATTTCTAGAAGCTACCAGATAGAAGGTCTTCATCTTCCCAGTGCCAAATGTCCCCTCCACTCTGTACCAGTATTTTTTTAGAATGAAACACCTTGCTTTACATACAGGTCAAACTTCACATGGCTTCCAGATACCAGCCTTCTTACTTTTTCAGATATTACTCCCATAATTCTCTCCTCCCTCTTTTCTGAAGCATCAATTTATTCTGCTTTACCTTTCTTATTAGCAACCAAATATGCTGTAGTATCCCAGATCCTAAAAAATAAACAAACACCAAATTTCCACACTCCCTGCAACAATTATCTGGTTATCCTGTTGGTCTTTAAACCAGTGTTTCTCAACCTTTCTAATGCCACGACCCTTTAATACAGTTCCTCATGTTGTGGTGACCCCCAACCATAAAATTATTTTCATTGCTACTTCATAACTGTAATTTTGCTACTGTTATGAGTCGTAATATAAATATCTGTGTTTTCCGATGGTCTTAGGTGACCCTGCTAGCAACCCACAGGTTGAGAACCACTGCTGTAGAGCCTAAGACAATCAGAAAACACAGATATGTACATTACAATTCATTAACAGTAGCATAATTACAGTTATGAAGTAGCAACGAAAATAATTTTATGGTTGGGGGTCACCACAACATGAGGAACTGTATTAAAGGGTCGTGGCATGAGAAAGGTTGAGAACCACTGCTTTAAACCAAAGGATAAATTAATGTTTCTACTTCTTATTATTTCCTTACACCACCCCCTCATCTCCACTGAGGCTACCCTTGTCAAGTTCACCAGTGAGCTCTCTGATGCCAAATCCTGTTGCTGCTTTTCCATTTTCACCTGACTTTACCTCTCATCAGATTTGATACAATACTCTCTCCACTCATATTCTAAGATCTCACATTCCTACATCAGTGGCTCCTCCTTCTTAGGCTCCTTTGCTATATTTCTCTTCCCAATTTCTATGATTTATTGCCCTGGTTCAAGTTCTGTTTCCCTTTTTCTCTATAAATCCTCTCCTTCTAGGTTATCTTATCAAGTTCCTGTTGTTGACTGCCATTTCTACACTATCTGTATCTCTATTCTGTTCCTCTTATCTGAGCTCCATACTTATTTTTTTCCATTAGCTGCTTAATATGCTGGTTTTAATGTTTAATAGATATCTCCAGTTTAATATGTTTTTATTTCTTCCTTAAATCTGCTTTTCTTCTGGTCTTCCTTAACTTATAAGGCATTCTCCTCCTAATAGTGATTCGAGTCAAAAGCCTAGGTGACCTCCTGATTCTCTCTCTCCCCTCCCCTCTATTAACAAGTCCTGTTAGTGCTATTTCCCAACATATCACAGATACATATACTTTTCTGCATCTATTTCTGGCCACTATAATTGTGCACCTGGATTAACTATGATGGTGTTCTAATAGGACAACCTGCTTCTAGACTTGTCTCCCAACCAATTTTGTCCCTTCCACCCCCATAAACAGCCAGTTATCTTAAAAAGCTCTCACTGGTTTCTACTGGTGCTGCTTTGAGGGGGTGAAATTAGCTTCTACAGGCTGAGCCACCTGGGGCTTCTAGGTGAGGGAAGAGAGACTTGGGCCCACTGAGATGATGAAAGCTCCCTGTGCAGTTGCTTGATGTAATAGGTTACTCTATCTGTGGGAGATGGAGGGGTTTCCGGGTCCACAGATAGTTGGGCTTGTTGGGGCAGGGTCTGCCTTGCTGGTGCTGACCTGCTGTCTCCAGATAGGGAAGAAGAGTTTCAGGCCATTTCTGTGTAGTCTGAATGCTTAATGTGCTGAAATCCCCTTTGCTAGGTCCCCACTGGTCACCCATCATCCTCCGTGTGGGGAAGGGGAGTCTATGCATCTATGAATTTATGGCATCCAGCACAGCTAGGGTTCAGGATCTGAAGAAGGGGCCAATGCACAAATGAAAACACTAGACAAAAAATATGAATTTAGAAGGCATGGGGGGGGCGGGCAGGTGGAAACTTCTCTCTAGTGGAGAACCTCACTGAAACCCTGGCCTTGTCAGTTTTTATTCAATTTTAGATACACATCTTGCCCTCAGTTAAGCATGGCAAACTGGTAGCAGACAGACTATCTCAAAGGTCAGTAAAAGACCAGTAAAGATTTACTTTGAGGCTATTAGGTCAGGAAATTGCTTTGAGCCATCGTTATCTCAACATAGAACAATTGGTGCATAGCTTTTATCCCTGCTAAAGCTCAAGGTTCATCAGCCTTCCTAGATCCTTGGTGCACTTTCATGATAGAGTTGACAATGGATGGCTTCCCGCATGAATTTCCAAATGTGTCACCACCCTGCACCTTTTATTTATTTATTTTTAAATATATTTTATTGATTTTTTACAGAGAGGAAGGGAGAGGGATAGAGAGTTAGAATGATCAATGAGAGAAACATCGATCAGCTGCCTCCTGCACACCTCCTGCTGGGGATGTGCCTGCAATCAAGGTACATGCCCTTGACCAGAATAGAACCTGGGACCTTTCAGTCCACAGGCCAATGCTCTATCCACTGAGCCAAACTGGTTAGGGCCACCCTGCACCTTTAAAAAATTTATTGATTTCAGAGAGAAGAAGGTAAATGGGGAGAGGGATAGAAACATCAATGATGAGAGAGAATCATTGATCGGCTACCTCCTGCATGCCCTGACAGAAATGAACCTTGAACTCCTGCTTCATGGTTGATGCTCAACCACTGACCCACACTGGCTGGGCTATCCTGCACCTTTTAATTGAGCTCCATATTTGTATATCCATTATGTAATTAGCATGTCCATTCTCGTGTATAACATCGCAGGTCTATCTCACATCTAATATATCTTGATTTTTCCTATTATCATCAACATTTACTTAATTATGCAATTGCTATTGTTAATGGAGGTTCCTCTGGAAGTATTCTTTAAGACCCAGTGGAGTTTAGTGGCTAGGATGTTTAAGGAGTATTGGTAGTAGCAATGCTTGTAAGAAGGAAAGAAAGGAAGCACAGCTGTACAAAGGGAAAGCAAACTGTGATGCAAACTCAAGAAGATCCTACAAGGACCTTTGGAGCTAGACTGATCCTTCATAAATGTCACAAATTTGGCCAAGATTGCTGGATCTTTATATTTCCTATGTATCATATATTAGATGTGGGCCACCTAGAAAGGGACTTTGGGTATGACAGCTATTAAGCAAGCTTCAGCTAAAGGCTATCTTCAGACAGCACTCACAACAGCTGGGCATAAAAAGTCCTTCTCTGAAGTGGGATTTAAGCAGTGCACGAGTTCCAACACAATCCCCGTGTAATCATACTCCTATCCACGTGAGCCTCGTCAGTCTCAGCATGATGGCATCACGTATTCCAGCTCAGGGTGAATGTTTCCAGTCCTGGAGGCTGACCAGCCAAAAATTCTTTTCTCCGCTCATGATCTGTTTATTAAAAAAAAAAAAAATTAATGTTATGTACATTCTTGTTACTCTTGTTTATTTATTTATTTTTTTAATTTAATAAATCTTTATTGTTCAGATTATTACAGTTGTTCCTCTTTTTTCCCCCCATAGCTCCGCTCCACCTGGTTCCCACCCCACCCTCTTCCCTTACCTCCCCCCGACTGTCCTCATCCATAGGTGAACGATTTTTTTTGTCCATCTCTTCCCACACCACCCACACCCCTTTACCCCTGAGAGTTGTCAGTTCACTCCCTTTATATGCCCCTGATTATATTATATTCACCAGTTTATTCTGTACATCAAATTTTTAATTCACTTGATTTTCAGATTCACTTGTTGATAGATATGTATTTGTTGTTCATAATTTTTATCTTTACCTTTTTCTTCTTCTTCCACTTCTTAGAGAATACCTTTCAGCATTTCATATAATACTGGTTTGGTGTTGATGAACTCCTTTAGCTTTTTCTTATCTGTGAAGCTCTTTAGCTGACCTTCAATTCTGAATGTCAGCTTGGCTGGGTAGAGTACCCTTGGTTGTAGGTTCTTGCTATTCATCACTTTGACTATTTCTTGCCACTCCCTTCTGGCCTGCATAGTTTCTGTTGAGAAATCAGCTGACAATCGTATGGGTGTTCCCTTGTAGGTAATTAACTGTTTTTCTCTTGCTGCTTTTAATATTCTCTCTTTGTCTTTTGCTCTTGGCATTTTAATTATGATGTGTCTTGGTGTGGTCCTCTTAGGATTCCTTTTGTTTGGGGTTCTGTGTGCTTCCTGGACTTGTAAGTCTATTTCTTTCACCAGGTGGGGGACGTTTTCAGTTATTATTTCTTCAAATAGGTTTTCAGTATCTTGCTCTCTCTCTTCTTCTGGCATCCCCATAATTCGGATGTTGGTACGCTTGAAGTTGTCCCAGAAGCTTCTTACACTATCTTCAAATTTTTGGATTTTTTTTTTTCTTTTAGCTTTTCCAGTTGAGTGATTTTTGCTTCTTTGTATTTCAAATCTTTGACTGGATTCTTGCATTCCTCTAGTTTGCTGTTGGGTGTCTGTATAATATTTTTTATTTCAGTCAGTGTATGTTTAATTTCTAGTTGTTCCTTTTCCATATCCTCGAGGGTCTCTCTCGTATCCTCAAGGGTCTGACTAAATTTATCAGCCTTTTCTAGGAAATTCTTGAAAAACCTTATAACTGTGGTTTTGAATTCTATCTCCAGTCATTTGTTTTCCTCCATTTCTTTGGTTTTTTATCTATTACTTTGTCTCCCCATTTTCGCTGTTTCCTGAGTTGGTGGGGTAGCTTTGTGTGCTAGTTGTCCTATATGGGCCAGTGGCTTGGCCTCCCCAGTAACCTGAGGGGGACACTCTTGGTGCACCACTTTGTGAACTGTGTGTTCAGCCTTGTTGTAGTTAAGTCTTGATTGTTGTTGGTATCAGTGAGAGGAGTTGACCTCCAGGTCAATTGGCTGTGAGGATCAGCTGTGTCTACGCCAGGAGACAGCCTTATTCAACTAGACTTGCAAAATTGTAAAATCCTCTGTGCTCAGCTTGGATGGGGCGGAGTTTCAGGGTGGGGCCTACAGCCTTGGCTTCCCATTGGCCCCGCCCTATGAGGTTCCTGGGTCTCAGTGTCCCTCGGTACTAGCTGCAAGCACCTCTGAGAGAAAGGCACCCTGGAGTTTTGCCCACTGTCAAACAGTCTAGTCTCTCCCCCAATGAATCTGGATTCCCAGATTCTCGCCCGGAACTGGGGTTCAGTGCAGTCGGAACTGGGGTTCAGCACAGTCTGGAGCTTTTGTCTCCTTCCCGCTAGGGCAATCCAGCAGCACAGTCAACAGTCTGTCCTCTGCGCACATTCATGTGTGTGCCTCCGGAGCTCTGCCTTTTGCCACTCCCCTGAGTTTCTGCCTTACAGCCCAGATTCCCCCAGTATGAGCCTGGGTCCCTAGGGTCTTGCCCGGAACTGGGGTTCAGTGCAGTCGGAACTGGGGTTCAGTGCAGTCTGGAGCTTTTATCTCCTTCCAGCTAGAGAACACCAGCCAGGCACTCAGCCACCCCATCCTCTCCGGCTCCGTCCTCTCTGCAAGCCCACGCCCGTGTCTCTATACCTCAGGCTTTTACAGCTCCTCTGATTTTCCTTGTGGTTTTCTCTTTCCTTCTAGTTGTAGAAATTCCAGTCAGTCAGCTTTCCTGTGGTTCTGGATGATGTCTGTTTTGTCTTTCAGTTGTATTTTTGGAATTGTTGTGCGAGGCTTCAGTTTAGATGTTTACCTATGCTGCCATCTTGGTTTCTCCTTCTCATGATCTGTTTAAAGTTTTCCTGGCCCCAGCAGTGTTTCCCAGATGCAGCTCAGCAGAGAGTACATCCTAGCTGTGATAGAATGCCAACCAAAAGTGTTCCCTGGACCCACTGGATGCACAAGTTAATGTTATCTGTGTAGGCCAAGATTTCCTTCCTAACTTGCTTGCCAGGTGAGAGTTCTCTGCCTGAACCTTTGTGAACTCAATGCCCAGATTTCCCCACCAGTCATCTGTACACTAGTGTAGAATTTCCTTATGGGCACCAATAGTCCAGCCTTCAAGAGGTTCCCTCTAGCTCTCCATATGCCCAGTTAAGAGCCCTTCCTCTTAAGACCCCAATTATTATAGGTTTACTTTGCTCTGTGAATGTGAGAATAATGGTGGATAATGTTTTGCATGCTTTCATGTGTACTTATTGGCTATTTATACATATTCTTTTGTGGACTTTTTTGTCAAATACTTTGCCCAGTTTTTAGGAGAGATTTTTTCCTGGACAAGTTTGTTTTCTCTTTTGAGTTAAGATTGCCAATGGAGAAGCTAATTAGCCTGTTGTTATTGCTAGGCAAGAATTCAGTTTAGATGACTTAAAGGGCACAATTGTTAATAATTTGACTGCAAACTACTCTGGTCTTTTGACGTGAAGTGTTTGGCAAGAACCTACAAACATAGGTGTCCCCCATAATTTCAAACCAATATACATTTTTGTTGCTTTGTGTCTGCATATGTAGTTCTTCCCCATAGACAAACATTTACCACCATATTGCTTGACATTCCAGGTGCACACCTGAGAAACAGACCACACTTGTAAACGCACACCCAATTGCATTGCTTGAAATCCTTATCTCTAACGAAAATGCAGTGTTACTCCTCATCAAACAACAATCATTTTCTAAGCGGACAGTAAAAGCAGAAGTTTTAAATTCAGCACTCCTTTAACACAGAGGAGAGGATAAGACTACAGTTTTTATGTTGAGAGATTTAGAGGTGCAAGATGCAGAGAAAACTGGGGAACAATGCAATTGAACTGGAGTTAGCACCCATTTGCTTAGTTGCTCTTTAACCTCTCTTGTATGGAACATTTAAAGCAAAGCCCACGGTTTTGTTTCTATGCTACTGGGATCCAAGGATTGGACCTCTATCCTGAAAGTGCATTCACATATTGGAAGATGGTATCTATTGGAACTGAAATTGAATCACAGTAGTGGATGTAGACTAGGCTTGAAAGTTATGTAATCCTAACCCCTCAGTTCATAAAAAGTTAAAACCACTTAGAAAGAAAAAGAAATGCCAAAAGGTCAATTAAACTAGTCTATGATTTAGGTTACCTGAGGATTAGTCAGATTTTTTCCCTCTATACCACTTACTTAAATTGTATTGCTTTCAGCAGTGTGGTTTGGTTTGCATTAGAACTGAGTTCTAAATTTCATTCTTAGGGGCTATACTTCTAAAGTGCAAAAGGACATTGATGGTTTCTTGTTGCTCTCCAAGCCACATTCCTATTGTTGCTATTTTCTCCTCTAGTGATGTTTTCATTTTCTGCTCTCTGAGGCCCATTTTATTTTATATTTTAAATTTCTCTCTAAGATTATCTCACCATAAATTAATTTTGCTTGTTCTAATACTTCATATAAATGCAATCGTGCAGCCTGTATTTTTTGCTTATCAGCAAAATGTTAGTAAGTTTAATCCATGCTGTTTTATGTATAAATTGTTCTTTTTTGAATTGTATTTCATTGTATGAATATACCACAATCTGTTTTCCTATGTTCCTGTTGATGGATATTTGGGTTCTTTACAGTTTTTACTTTTCTGACAAAAGTTGTTATAAACATTCTTGTACAAGTATTTTGGTGGATGTTATTTTTATTTCTGTTGGGTAAAACTTGGGAAGGTGTATGCTTAACTTTATAAGAAACTGCACATGTTTCCATGTAATTGTATTACTTCACATTCCCCCTCAGTGATGTATGGTGGGGGTGGGGGGGTCCTAGCTTCTCAACAACCTTGACAGCACATTGTATTGGAGACCTAATTTTATATTTGAACCATTCTAATATGTGTGAAGTGCTTATCAGATTGTGGTTTTAATTTTCATTTTCCTCATAACTAATGCTCTTGAGCATCCCCCCCCCAACTACATAGCTATTATCAACATATAACATGTGAGTTTAAAGTGCACACTATGATCATTTGGTACACACACACACACACACACACACACACACATATATATATATATACACAGTATAAACACATACACACACACAAACACACACATATATATCCTACCTTATAATAGAGAAACATGCAAATTGACCATACCTCCGCTACGGCCACAGCCAATCAGAGTGAACAAGATGGCGGTTAATTTGCATATGTGGGCACTGAGCGGCCTGGGTCCAGGAAACATCCTCCGGACCCAGGCCGCTCCTAGCCTGTAGGCCTGTGCTTAGGTCCTGAGCGGCAGGGGTCCCAGAACACCCCCTGGCCACTCAGAGCCTATGGGTGTAGGTGCCAAGCAACCTGGCAGGTGAAACACCCCGCATCGATGTTCTGCCCCGCCCCCAGCAGCTTGCAAAGGCTCCTGCACAAAGTGGCGGTTTGGGGCCACACCCCCAGCCAGGCGCCCAGGACCGGGGGCTGCCGCTGGCCTCTGGGGTGTGCTGAGACCCTGGCGGCCACTGCTGTGTGCTGCCCGGGGTCCCTGCAAGCCCCGAGCCTGAGCGCCTAGCTGGGGGCATGGCCCCAAACCGCCGCTTTGTGCAGGAGCCTTTGCAAGCGGTTTGGGGCCATGCCCCTAGACAGGCGCCCAGGACCGGGGGCTGCCGCTGGCCTCCGGGGTGTGCCCAGACCCTGGCGGCCACTGCTGTATGCTGCCCAGGGTTCCTGCAAGCCCCAAGCCTGAGGCCCATGGTCAGGCTGGCTGCTGGCCTCCCCAAGCCGCTTGCAAAGGCTCCTGCACAAAGTGGCGGTTTGGGGCCAAGCCCCCAGCCAGGCGCCCAGGACCAGGGGCTGCTGCTGGCCTCCTGGGTTTGCCGAGACCCTGGCGGCCACCGCTGCATGCTGCCCAGGGTCCCTGCAAGCCTCGAGCCTGGGGCCCATGGTGGGGCTGGCTGCTGGCCTTGGGGCGTTTGGAGACGGGGATGTTCCCGCCCTGCGCCAGAGGCTTTCCAAACTCCAAGCACCAAGTGGCAGATTGTGTCCATGCCCCAAGCCTAGCGCCCTCCACAGGGGGATGGCTGCTGGCCTCTGGGGTGTGTGGAGACCCCAGCAGCCACCACCGGGTGGCAGGGACATGCCCCTAGCCCAATGAACACAACCCAGGGGCTGCATGAGCAGCAGAGGATACACCTTTTTAAAAAATATTTTTATTGATTTTTTTTTTTTTTACAGAGAAGAGGGGAGAGGGATAGACAGTCAGAAATATCAGTGAGAGAGAAACATCCATTAGCTGCCTCCTGCACACTCCCCACTGGGGATATGCCTCCAACCAAGGTACATGCCCTTAACAGGAATCAAACCTGGGACCCTTCAGTCTGCAGGCCCATGGTCTATCCACTGAGCCAAACCAATTTGAGAGTAAATACCTTTTCTGACAACTCATTGGCTAAGCTCCCTGTAGGCCACCAATTGCAGTGTTCTTGGTAATTTGGGTTATAAGAATCCAAGAAGGTAATCTAGGGTTTTTCCACCACACTCTTGAAGGAAAAAATGAAGGTCCCTTGAGGGGTCCCAGATTGGAGAGACTGCAGGCTGGGCTGAGGGACAACACCCCCTGCTACCCCCCCTCCCTGCCGTGCACGAATTTCGTGCACCGGGCCTCTAGTATATATATATGTATATATACTAGAAGCCTGATGCATGAAGATTCATGCAAGAATGGGCCTTCTTTCCCTGGCTGCCAGCACCGCCTTTCCACTCTGGTCCCTGAGCCGGAGCCACCTCTTTCCACTCCGGCCCTGGAGCTGCCTCTTTCTGCTCTGGCCCCACCTTCCCACTCTGCCCAGAGGCCCTGAGTGGCTGGGGTGGTGCAGAACACCTGCGCTGTTGTCATGGCAATGATGCAAGCATCCCACCCCAGCCGCTCGGCACCTGTGTATGCAAATTAACCCATCATCTTTGTTGCGTTAATTTGGATACTCAATCCTGATTGGCTGGTGGGCATTTTGAAGGTACAGTCAATTTGCATCTTTCTCTTTTATTAGTGTGTGTGTGTGTGTATATATATATATATATATATATATATATATATATATATATATTAATATAAGAGTATTAGTATACACTAATAAAAGAGTAGATATATATATATAATAGTCTCGGTGCACAAAATTTGTGCACAGGGGAGGGGTGTTTGTCCCTTGTCCCTCAGCCCAGCCTGCACCCTCTCCATTCTGGGACCCCTCGAGGGTTCGGGCCTAAACGGGCAGTCAGACATCCCTCTCACAATCCAGGACTGTTGGCTCCCAACTGCTCGCCTGTCTGCCTGCCTGATTGCCCCTAACCGCTTCTGCCTGCCAGTCTGATCACCCCCTAATCATTCCCCTTCCACCCTGATCAATGCCTAACTGCTCCCCTGCCAGCCTGATTGCCCCTAACTGCCCTCCCCTGCTGGCCTGGTCACTCCTAACTGCCCTCCCCTGCTGGCCTGGTCCAGGGCAGTTGGGGTCAACAAGGCCAGCAGGGGAGGGCAGTTGGGGGGACCAAGCCTGCAGGGGAGGGCAGTTTGGGGTGACCAGGCTGGCAAGAGAGGGAAGTTAGGGGTGACCAGGCCAGCAGGGGAGGGCAGTTGGGGGTGACCAGGCCTGCAGGCCAGGACAGTTAGGGGAAACCAGGCTTGCAGGGGAGGGCAGTTAGGGGCAATTGGGCTGGCAGGGGAGCAGTTAGGCATCGATAAGGCTGGCAGGGGAGTGGTAAGGGGGTGATCAGGCTGGCAGGCAGAAGCAGTTAGGGGCAATCAGGTAGTCAGGCAGGTGAGCAGTTGGGAGCCCGCAGTCCTGGATTGTGAGAGTGATGTCTGACTTCCCAGGCAGTCAGACATCCCTCAAGGGGTCCCAGATCGAAAAGGGTGCAGGCTGGGCTGAGGGACACTCTCCCCCCTCCCCCCCCCGTGCATGAATTCCATGCACCGGGCCTCTAGTAATAATAATAATAACCCCTGCTTCAATCCTGAACTGACAGCCTTTTTAACTAAGTAAAAGGGAATAAAAAAGTTCAGCATATGACCAAATGTTGTGTGCAAGTGTGTTTACAAAAGTAAAAGAAACAACCTTGTGAATCTATGTTATTAATGTTGTGCCTTAGGTTGATGGGTGTGCCTTAAAAAATGGTTTTGTGCTTTGGCCGGGTTGCTCAGTTGGTTGGAGCATCATCCCATACACCAAAGGTTGTGGGTTTGATTCCCAGTCAGGGCACATACCTAGGTTGCAGGTTTAATCCTCAGTCGGGACACATATGGGAGGCAAACAATCAATATTTCTCTCTGATATTGATGTCCCCTTCCTCTCTAAAATCAATAAAAATATTTCCTTGGTTGAGGATTTTTTAAAAAAGGTTTTGTTATAAATATAGGCAGTTAAGAAATTTTTCCAATGGCGTAGGTAAAAGGATTATTATAATTAGCTGAAATTTAGAGTATTTGCCTCTCAGTAAACCCAGTTCTTCTTAAAAAATTCAAGTTCTTTAAAAAATTATTGTAAGCTTGGCAAATTAAGGCTCTATTCAGAATATGCCAAAAGATCCAGTCCATTCTATCAAAATTTCAGCTCTTACTCTGGTTATTTTAATTCTGAGACTATACAGGGCTGAGCAAAAGTAGGTTTACAGTTGTGATTATGTGAAACACAGAGTCTATTCTTGTATTATCATTTATTAATTACTAGAGGCCCGGTGTGTGAAATTTGTGCATGAGGGTGTGTGTGTCCCTCAGCCCAGCTTGCACCTTCTCCAATTTGGGACCCCTTGATGGATTGGGCCTAAACGGGCAGTTGGACATCCCTCTCACAATCCAGGACTGCTGGTTCCCAACCGCTTGCCTGCCTGCCTGCCTGCCTGATTTCCCCTAACTGCTTCTGCCTGCCAGCCTGATCACCCCTGGCAGTTGGACATCCCCCAAGGGGTCCCAGATTGGAGAGGGTGCAGGCCGGGCTGAAGAACACCACCCCTGTGCACAAATTTTGTGCACCGGGCCACTAGTTTTTAATATTTGCCCATTTTAATTTATAATATTTTAAGTATTAACAGATATGACAGATAAACTGAAGCTCTTTGGAGCCCTCCATAATTTTTAAGAATATAACAGGGTCCTGAGACCAAAAAGTTTGCAGACTGTTCCTTTAAGTTAAAGTCCAAACTCTGTTATATGGTTCACTAGCCATCATGATTTGGCCCCTGCATTCTTGTCTAGCTTTCTCTCTCTGCCTCTTAACCTATGTTCTAACCACACTGAATTTTCTATTTTTTTTGCTCTTTCACCCACATAACATACCATTCCTTCTGTTAGGAATCATCTCCTTCTTTTACGTGACTAAATCTTACTCATACTTCAAATTCAAAATTAGATTACCTCCTTTACAGTTGTACCTCTTTTGGCAGTCATCACACTATATGATAATTTTGTTTGTTTTTCCAGTAGATCATAAACTGCATAAGGGCAGGCACTATTGGTTATTCATACTGTTTTTCTCCTAGGGTAGTAATGTACTGGTAAGTAAACACTTTTTGAAATAAATTTGAGTGAACTGAACAGAAAGTTTGATAGTGTTTCTAAAAATTTTATGTAAGATCAACTACTGCAATTTAGTACCTGATATTCTTCTTGAGTTAGCTGGATGCATAAGTTTTTTACCAATTCTACTGAACTCTGAAGTATAAACATCTTCAGTCATACACATCATAAATGAAAAAAAAAAAAAAAAACCTTCTTGGTTCTTCATCTCTATCCTCTGTCAATCTACTCTCAAGTTAACATCATATTTCTATACTAGAGGCCCGATGCACAATATTTGTACAAGGGGCTTGACCTTCACAGTCACAGCTGTCTCAGCCCTTGCAACCCTGGCTTCATCCAGAAGGTCATCTGGATGGTCATTCTGCTGTTTGGTCTAATTAGCTCTTTATTATATAGGATGCATCAATGTCATGAAAATATTAGCTCTTTATTATATAGGATGCATCAACGTCATGAAAATATTAGATTGCTTTCTTTCGTAAGGCCAACATGAAGAAATGATTCTGTGGTCTCCCTAGACATGTTCTCATATTGAGACTATAAGACAATTTGCGATTTTCTGAATTTTCAATTCATATATATTTTAGGTCTTACTATCAGTACCACTCAGTCAAATAATACTCCAAGTTAAATCATATCGACTTGAAGCATACATATTCATATCAGGAAGTTACTTCTACTGATTAAATGCAACGTTGTTTCTTACAATACACAGTGTTTTTTAGTTTACTAGGCATGCCTATGTTTTATTTTCCTTTAGGTATTTATTTTGAGAAAATTATACTTTCAAAGAATCAGTCCTTACAAACAGAGCAGCAGCTAATCTTTCCAAAAATAAAATCCAATACCTAGATTCTCAACACCCACAAAACAAATGGGAATGTATGGTCGTTAGTCAATAGTGTCATGTTCAAGTCAGTTTGACATCATAGGGAATAATCTATAACTAATTTCAGTAGGCAAATTCCAATTCTGAATATAACTAGAGACTACCATTGCTATTCTCAACTGTGTTGGCAATTGTCTTATTGCTGAATTATACAGGATAAATTTCTTTGGCAACTTTTTATACTCTCAATGAACACAACTGGACAACTATAATGGTTTGATTAACTTAGTTTTCAAAAATTTCAAAACTTTATTATAATTACTTAAATGTAATTTCTTAGAGATGATAGAATAGGAAAGCCTCCAAACATGCCTAATGTTAATATAATAGACAATACAAAAGTTGCTAAATAATTACTAATAAAAGTGTTTCGGTTGTATGTCTAAGTATGTAATTCAACTTGAACACAAGTGAAAATATTACAATATTAACTCCAATTCTCTATCAGACTTTCAGTAACAAAGGACAAAAGTTAAATCTGGAAACTAATATTTGGGTATTTGTTGATTTTTCTGGAAATCTGTTTCATCTGAATTCAAAATGGCCAAATTAGCCAGAAGATACTATAAATTACCATAATGCCACATAAAATTAAAGTATATTGATAAGTTAGTAATTTTTTATTCTGTTCTATTGAGTAAGCCTACTCTGGAAGTTTGGAACAATATTACTAATAAACTTAAAACAAAAAACTCAAGTCCAAGTGTATAACTAAGAAGTATTTTCTATGTATAAAAAAATCATCAACTTAAATTATAAATGGCTTCCACTAATTATTATTACCACTAAAAATATCACCCTAACTCAATTAAGACAGGTTTGGAAGAAAGTGTACCCTGAAGTGTGTTCACATTACAAAGATAAGTGATGAAATTTAGCCAGCAAAATTTCAAATAGGTGTATATACAAACATTTGTATGCAGACTTTCATGAGTAATGTGTAGAAAATGATTTGTTTCAATAATTTTATGTACAGCTTGTATATAATTTAAAACAAGTAAGACTGAAATTTTTCTATGTAAAAGCTACAATAAAGTCAAATAAAATACTAAATGATGGTCTTACAAACAGTCTCTCTTAGGAGAATAATAACTGAGTAATGTTATTCTAAGAAATGCATTCTTCTCGATCAATCATTTGTTTTAACTGAAAACACATCTGTCAGTATATGTTTTGGAATTTCTGAACAACTGACTTTCAAGGCATAACAAGCATTCCCCACTTTGGCCAAACTTTGTTTCAAGGTATATAGCCTCTTAGAAACCTCATGAGGTCCAGTATTGCCAATGAATGAAAACTTATCATAAATATGACCTAAAATTGGCTCACTTCAAAGGTGGTGTCAATGTCCACACTCCTCACACTGTTAATACACAGCTTCATCAACTTTCCAGTTAAATCATCCACTTCCAGAAGGTAATCAACAGGTGTGATTTTCAGTCTCCAAGTACCAAACTGTTTATCCTGAGCCTTAGAAGAGTGTGTCTTACTTTCTTTCCCATTGTCTTCTATTGTAAATACAATTTTTAATTAATTTCACCCATACTGATAAGTGACTGTGTTTTGATAAAGTGTTGAAATGAGAGAGTCTCCATATATTCCTGTAGTCCTGTAGTAATGGCTCTATGGAACTGATAATGGCTCTCTTCTGTTGAGAGCTCCTGGGCCACCTGTAATATCTTTTGTCTGACAACATCCTATTTAATTTCTGATTCAGCTACTATTTCTTCCGTATCAGGGGCACTTGTAATCCTATGAAGCAGGAAAAAAAATTGCCCTTTTACTTTCTACAGTTATATCCCAACTTTTACAAATCTCTTATATTTGTCATGTCTTGCAATTAAGTTCTTGCTGGAATGATTTGAAGGCCAACATCATAGGTGAAGATGAATTAACATCATTCCCTTCTCTTCTCTGGTTATGTGAGAAATTGTCATGCTTCCTTTTCTGAAACTTCTTGATCCTTCCTTGTTGCTCATGTTGTCATAGCCTATAATGAGATGAGAAGATATTGAGGGCAGAGTGTGTAAGGTGGGAAAATCTGCTGAGGCTGGACTACAAAATACAGTTTTCACAAGACACCTATTCCTGGCTGGTTCCATTATTTTCATTTTATTTTGGAAATAGATATAGATTTCAATTTTCAGCTGGGTTCTTAAACATTTTTTGTTTTTCCTTTCCAATAATTTTTATCCTGATTAGTTGGCTTGTATACAACATAAGTCAACATTTGGCTATGAAAAACAGTACTTAATACAAAATGAGGTGTTGTTAAGACACAGATCAATGTCTTATAAGTTGCATCTTCAAACATTGAATAACTATCTTGACATGATAAATAGAATTAATAATTCAAGATGGATGACAGGAAGTTAATTGCTATTGCAACATACATATGTATTGTAATGTATTTGTGTCTGCTGGGTTACTAAATAGAAAATAATTCTATTACTGGAAACTTATCATTCCTACAGTAAGACCTTGCTGCTTCATCCATTCTACACTAACCTCTAGTTTCACAATAGAATACTAAAGGCTTGGCTTACAGTAGTCTGACTTTGTTCTTAGCTCTCCAAGCCTCAGTTTTCAAATATAAAAATGTTACTGAAAAACCCTTGTGCCATATTTCTTATCTAGGAAAAATATTCTAAAAATTTTATGGACCAACAATAAAATCAATAATATAAAACTGCTCACCACTTGATGGAGGCTATAACCAAAAGCTATCAGGCACCATGAATATTTTCTGAAAGACTATATGCATGGACCAGGACTACCGAGAGGTGAAAAATTATTTCCTCCTCCCTAAAAGACAGCATTAATTAAAAGTAGAAATCTAGGTGCACTGCTTGGATTCAAAACCCAGATTAATTACTTATCAGATGTATGAATTTTGACAAGTAGTCTAACTCTTCTATATTTATTTCCTCATTTAAAATAATGGTAATAATGATAACACATAACTTATATTGTTGTTGTTAGGATTAAATGCTGTACTATAGGTAAAGAACAGCACCAGGCACAATGTAAGCCAGGCGTCCTCAAACTATGGCCTGCGGACCACATGCAGGTGTTTTTGCCATTTTGTTTTTTTACTTCAAAATAAGATATGTGCAGTGTGCATAGGAATTTGTTCATAGTTTTTTTTTAAACTATAGTCCGGCCCTCCAACGGTCTGAGGGACAGTGAACTGGCCCCCTGTTTAAAAAGTTTGAGGACCCCTGATGTAAGCACTCAATAAATGTTAACCAGTTATAGCTGTGGTGATGGTGGTATTATAATTGAAGTAGTTGTAGGCCTAGTAGCAATCATGGGTAGTGGTAGTTTACCATCTTTGAATTATTACCCTAAGCTGGGTGCACACATGAATAAAAAAGTAAGGGGTACTATCTAGTAATGCTATGTCAATGATTAGGGTAATTTTCTTTACCCAAACACCTTCCTAAGAAGACAACCTTCAAAACCCAGTGTGAAGAATTGAAAGCAGTAACTCCAGGGGGTTGTTATTTCTAACCTTTCTGAGATCAATGGGGAGAAACTTGAGAGAAACCATGTATATGCCATGGGAGAGTTGTAGGACTCTACTTGACTGTTTTATGGTTGCAAACATGTAGAAAAATAAAATCTCATATCTTTCAAAGAGATCAAGAGAGGCAGCAACCAGGAATGTTGTCTATAGTGACAGTGATGAAAAAAGAGGAAGAAAGAGAAATAAAGCCTCAGGAGATCCTACAAGATAGTGCTGGGTCTGTACAGAATGAGGCAAAAGTAGGTTTACAGTTGTGAGTCTGTGAAATAGAGTTTATTCTTCTATCATTCTTTATTAACTAGAGGCACGGTGCATGAATTCATGCACGGGTGGGGTCTGGCCAGGGTTAGGAGATGAGGGAAGTTGGGATGGCCCTGCCCCCATCAGGGTGAGGGAGTTGGTGGGGGAGGAGCCCCCATCAGGGTGGGGGAGTTGTTGGGGGGGCAATTGGGGGGCCTGGCTGGGAGGGGAGGGCCCACGGGTGGTTGGCTGGCTGGCCCCACCCCTTGGTCAAACTCCTGGTTGAACTTCTGGTCAAGGGGACAATTTACATATTAGCCTTTTATTATATAGGATTATTGTACTATTTTCCATACAAATAACTGTATACCTACTTTTGCCCCATCCTGTACTTGGCCTAAGCCATGGCTCAACAAGGGAAGGTCAAAATACTTTCAAGGAAGAGGCACTGAGTAGCTAAATAAACCAAACAACAGGAGAGATGGTAGGCAGAAAGTAGAGTTGACTGAACATTCTCTGAGTATTTTTTGGAAGGAGACAAGCCAGGTACAGTCCACTGGAATGAAGGGTCTGATTGATCTGGCAACTGAAAAAGAATTATCCCTATGAGGTTGGAACTACCTCAGATACTAGTGAACAGAATATTCTATTATGACTTCCCCTGGGTTCAACCCCTTCCCCCACTCTTTATTACAGTTTAGAGCTCTGCAAAATATGTCACTATTATTGCTATACTAATTAGAATTGGAGACAATCACTTGCTTCTCCCACCACAAGGTCCTATACTTATCTTTCTTATATGTATAGTACACAGCTGAACTCTTCAGTGGTTCTTAGACCTTAGTGCAAAAGAATCTACCTGAAATACTTTTTGAGAATATATAACCCTGGGTCTTAACCTGCAGAAATTCTGTTAATAGCAGTAGGTTTGGAATGACAAGCATCTTAGGAATTTGAATTTTTTACAAGTTCCCTAGACAAGTCTGATGAAAGTGATTCATAGACCACATTTTGAGAAACAATGATGTATCTGTAATCTCTGGGATATCTTGCAATTTTTCAGTTGTCCAAAAATGTTTAAACAGTCTTAGTGCCACAATGTCTGAAATTTGACTATTGGAGCACTAACTTTTTCTTCTGTGGTAGCACATTTCTTTTGAGCGGGGCTTGGGGGTGGGGAGCGCATTTCTAGGGTCTTTTTAAAATTGCCTTTCTCTTGGTCTCATTGCCCTTTTATGGAGAATTACTGACACTAATTGAGCAACTGTTACTTATTAGTGTATGCTTTATCCTAAGTTGCATTGGAAGGGGAAAATTTTACAGTATTACTATCTAATAATTTTGACTATGCACTGCTTGCCAAGTGCTATGATAATCACTTAATATCACATGCTATAGAACCTATCATTATTTCTATCTGACAGGTAATGAAACTAAGGATTTAAGAGGTAAAAGACTTCTGCAATGTACAATTATGATATAGCAGAGATTAGAATACACACATCTCTGATACCAAATTCTATGTTCTTATCCACACTGCAAGAGTGATTTGGAGACATTTCAGTGAGATAAGCAATGACTCTCCAAGAGTCTCATATAAAGGACAATGAACCCGAAGAAGATTAGCACAATGTATCACTGACACCTCAGGGACCCAGTATAGCAAGTGAGTTGTCCCTGCCAGGTTATTATCTTTTGTAAATAGTGAGTGAGTCTCTTCTGCTTGTCTGGGCAGAATGAACACATGAAGGGCAAAACTTGATAGGGAGGAAATAAATGTGCTAATTCAACTTGTCTGACGTTTACATCAAAATTAAAGTTTTAACTTCAAAGCAATGAATGTGTGTGCTTGAAAATTTATCAGAAATACTTTGATGTCTTGAGTAGCTATGAGAAAAGTAAAATGCAAGTTTGGGCAAAAATCTTTTTCTGAGCTCTGTTGGAATATCAGATATGAGCTTGGAGATGACACCTGCACTGACTTGCATAGAAGATGACTAACAACAGAAAATTTTAGGGCAATCAGTAAAGAACAGAGGCTTTTAGGATTCTCAGTTGTATGGCACAAATATCCCTCTACACTATGTTCAAGAGGTATTTCAATAAAAACTAATTTAAATCAAATAAGGTTGTCCTCATCAGTGAGTCTTCTATTGAAGGTTAATCAGAAAGCCTGTTTGGCTTCAGTCATTATTACAGCACTAATTTTAGAATATGCATTGTATTTTTTTTTGCAAAGGATAATACAATAAATATAACAATATTTCTCTTCTGAGTAAGAATATTATAAGGTACCCATGTAATGATCATAAACACTAATGATCACTGTTTGTAGAAGTTCCCCTAAAAAGATGTTTAATCAATGTACAGACTGGGATTGTGTCAGGGAATGCCATCTAGTTTCCCAGACAGGTCAAGATGCATCACCCTTTCTAAATTCACCATGATCCATGGTTTAGTCTCACAATGCCAGGCTTAAAAATATATTATTAAATTTCAAGTACAAGAACAACTCTCAAGGTTGGTATATTGAGTAATAGCATAAATATTGATTTATATAATCAGAACATCAAAGTATTAATTGTTATTGAAAGGTAGAATGTGCCACCCTTAAAATATGTCTTTGGCATTAGGAATACTTTAAGCTGATTATTTTGAGAAACAGTAGATACAGGAAAAGTTCTGAAGACAGAGTAAAAATTACCCTTTTCTAAGGGAAATTTACATTTTTGACAGAAATTTTTGTTGTAAGGGTCTCTCTCTCTCTCTCTCTCTCTCTCTCTCTCTCTCTCTCTCTCTCTCTCTCTCTTTCTCTCTCTCCAAGAAAGGAAAGGATGACTAAATCATGAGAAGAAAAATTTGTAAGGGCACTAACTAAATCTAAGTAACAAATATTGGCCTTGTTTACAATGCTTTTTCTGGTACTCTCCCTATAACTTCCCTACCCAATACACACATCTTTCTTTTTTGCCTTTAATTGAATGAAGATGGGTTGACACCAAAATTCTAAGCCACCTATTTGAGCTACTCATTCGCCCCCTGGATATCTTCCATGTATACATGAGGTATACATGTTAATAAAATTTTGCTTTTTTTCCTCTTGTTAATCTGCCTTATTAATGCCAAAAGCTCAGAAGGGCAAAGGGAAAATTTCCCTCCCTACATTATTTTTAAAAAGACTAGAATTTTTGCATTGTCAAAGCCATTACTATCAAATTCTGACTTAGTAGATATGTGCCTTTAGGAATGTCATATAGACTAAATAAACCTGTTTCCTCATATTTAAAGTGGATACAAAAGTGGTAACTCCCTCTCACAGGGTTCCATAGAGGAATAAAGGAAAGATTGCATGTGAAGCTCTGAAAAGAATTCCTTGCACATAGTAGTAAGTCCTCAAATAGTCCTATTAATTGTTATGATTAGTAAAATAGAAATGTTGCTTGGTAAGGCTTATTGTTTGAGGTAGAATCTGATACTCTGACCCTGGCTCAGCTCTTCTTGAAGATTCAGCAAAAGTTAGTACCCCCTCCAAACTCCTAAATCAACAGCCCACACTTTGGAGAGATTTCCACTAATTACAAAACCTATTATTTTAAAGTGGAAATTATAGTTGCTGATTTAAAGCACTATCACTTGACAAAGAGCTAACCCAATGTCCTGATGGACAATTCCTTTTGCAATTGCAACCAAAAGAATAAAATACCTAGAAATAAAAAAGAATGTGAAAGACCTATATACTAAAAAAATTACAAAGCATTATAAAAGAGATTGTAAAAGACATAACAAAATGGAAAAATATCCCATATTCATGGATTGGAAGAATCAACATAGTTAAAATAGCCATATTACCTAAAGCAATATACAGATTTAATACAATCCCCAACAAAATCCCAATGTCATTTTTTAAAAAAAAATAGAATGAGAAATCAGCAGATTTGCATGGAACCACAAAAGACCCTAAATAGCCAAATCAATCCTGAAAAAAAGTATAAAACTTGAGGTATCATGCTACCTGACTTCAAATTATACTACAGAGCTACAATTATCAAGTAGCATATTGGCAGAGAAACCAACACACAGGTCAGTGGAACAGAATAGAAGCCCAGCTATAAAACCACATGTATATGGACAGATAATTTTTGACAAAGGAACCAGAAACACACAGTGGAGTAAAGACAGTCTCTTCAATAAATGGTGCTAGGAAAACTGGAAAGCCACATGCAACAGAATGAAACTGGATTACAGTCTTTTTTCCCATGTGACAAAAAATAATTCAAAAGAAATCAAAGACCTAAATATAAGACCCAAAACAATAAGTTATATAGAAGAAAATATAGATACCAAACTTAAGGACCTTGGTCATAGAGAATATTTTATGAACTTGACCCCAAAGGCAAGGGTAGTAAAGGCAAAAATAAATGAATGGGATTATATCAAACTAAAATGCTTCTGCTCAGCAAAAGAAACTGACAACAAAACAAAGAGGCAGTCAACCAGATGGGAGATATTTGCAAACAGCAGCTGTGACAAAAGTTTAATTTCCAAAATATATAAGGAACTCATAAAACTCAACACCAAACAACCCTATCAAAATGTAGGCAGATGATCTGAAAATACAACTCTCCCAAGAAGACATATTAACAGCCAATGAATACATAAAAAGATGTTCAACCTCACTAGCATTTAGGGAAATGCAAATCAAAACTACAATGAGATACCACCTCACACCTGTTAGAGTGGCCATTATCAACAAGACAAGCAAAAACTAGTGTTGGAGAGGATGTGGAAAAAGGGAACCCTCATTCATTGCTGGTGGGATATAGGCTGATTCAACCACTATGGAAAGTAGTCTGGCTATTCCACACAGAAAATTAAGAATAGAGCTACCATAAGGCCAAGCAATCCCTCTCCTGGGAATACTAGTTTACCCGAAAAGCTAGAAATCATGTATTTGGAAAGATATATGTACCCCCTATGTTCATTGCAGCATTATTCATGGTGGGCAAGACATGGAAACAACAAGTGTCCTGTAATAGAGGACTAGATAAAGAAGATGTGGTATGTATAAACAATGGAATACTACTCAGCCATAAGAAAAGATGAAATACTGCCATTTGCAACAACATGGATGGACCTTGAGAATATTATGCTAAGTGAAACAAATCAGTAAGGTTTCACTCATATCTACACTAATAAAATAGTAAGATGCAAATTGACCATACCTTCATGACACCCACCAGCCAATCAGGAGTAAGTATGCAAATTAACCCAACAAAGATGGCAGGTTAATTTGCATACACAGGCACCAAGCAGCTGGGGGTGGGGTGGGACACTTGCATCATCGCCATGGCAATGACACAGGCATTCCACCCCTCCCCAGCTGCTCCGGGCCTCTGGGCAGCATGGGAAGGCACAAAGGCGCCTCAGGCCGGAGCAAAGGTGGTGCTGGCAGCCAGGTGAAGGAAAGCCCATTCTTTCACAAATCTTCGTGCATCGGGCCTCTAGTGTGGGGTATAAAACTGAAACTCTTGAACACAAACACCAGTTTGGTGGTTGCCAGAAGGAAGGGGGAGGGGAATAAAGTGGTTCCTAAAATATGGTGACAGGAGAATATTTGACTTAGGGTGGTAAGTTCATGTAACATAGCAACCCACACCTGAAACATATGATCAAGTTAATCAATATCACCCTAATAAATTTAGTATAAAAAGGAAAAAAGTTCTTGCAAATATATGTAGGATAAAAGTGACACTCATATGCCAAAAGTGACAAATATATGTAGGATAAAAGTGACACTCAGTGACACTATGTGTAGGATAAAAGTGACACTCATGTGTCCATATGCATAGCAGATATAGAAAATATTAATATCATAAATAAAATAATAAAAAGTAGGAAAATAATCCTAGCTGGTTTGGCTCAGTGAATAGAGGATTGGCCTGAAGACTGAAGGGTCCTGGGATCGATTCTAGCCAAAGGCATGTGCCTCAGTTGCAGGCTCCATCCCAGCCCTGGTCAGGGCTAATGTGGGAGGCAATCAATAGATGTGTCTCTCTCACAGTGATGTTTCTCTCTCTCTGTCTCTCCGCCTCCCTTACACTCTAAAAAAATCAATGAAAATATATCCTTGGGTAAGGATTAACAACAACAACAACAACAACAACAACAAAAACAAACAAACAAAAAACAAGTAGAAAAATAGGTAAAAATATCAGTCAGTATAAATAAGAAAATATTTAAAAAATATAAAATATAAAGGGAATGATTCATATACTTGATAAAAATGATAAACTTTTATGCATTAAACCCCATAAATTGCCTGGCAGTCATGGCTCAGTGGTTGAGCCTCAACCCATGTACCATGAGTTTGCTGGTTGGACTCCTGTTCAGGGCACATGACTGGTTTTCTGGCTTGATTCCCAGTGCAGGGCTTGCAGGAGGCAGCCAATTGATGTTGATGTTTCTCTCTCATTAATATTTCCATCTCTCTTCCCTTTCTCTATCTCTTCCTTCCTCTTTTTTAAAAATCAATAAATGTATATATTTAAAACCTAAATTGAAAGACAAATGGGTGCCAGGAAAAAAAAATTACATACATTATACATAAAGGGTTAACATTTTTTTATATATAATAGGATTTCTGGTAAACAATAAGTCAAAAATGAACACCTCAAAAGGAATTTGGACAAAGACATTACTAAAATATTCACAAGATAAATACAATATAAACATGTAAAAATGCCCAAGCTTATCTAAAACATTAATTAAATTGACACCAACTTTTATTTTACTCTTAATACTTGCAAATATGTAAAAGCATGTTGGTATTCACTGCTGATGTAAGTGGGGGATAAAATAGATTTCACATACTGGTTTGGAGTAGAAAGTTTTAAAATATTTCTGGAAGGAAATTTATCCCTATTAATTAAAAGTCTTAAAGTTTACATAATCTAATCTAAACCCTATACTTCATAAAATGCATCCTTTAAGGCAGTCTGACAATAGCTATCAAAAACCTTAACAATGTACATAAACAATGTTCTAAGACTCCATAAAAATTATTAGACTTAATAAATGAATTCGGCAATGTAGCAAGATACAAAATTAATACCAAGAAATCTATGGCATTTCTATGCACCAATAGTGAACTTACAGAAAAAGAGACTAAAAAAGCAATCCCATTTACCATCACACCAAAAAAATTAAGATACCTGGGAATAAACTTAACTAAGGAGGTAAAAGACCTATACATGGAAAACTACAAGACACTGAAAAAAGAGATAGAGGAAGAAATACATAGATGGAAGAATATACCATGTTCATGGATTGGTAGAATCAACATCATTAAAATGTCCATACTACCCAAAGCAATCTATAGATTCAATGCAATGCCCATTAAAATACCAAAAGCATATTTCACAGACCTAGAAAGAACTCTCCAAAAATTCATCTGGAATAAAAAAAAGACCCCTAATAGCTGCAGCAATCCTGAGAAAAAAGAACAAAGTCGGTGGGATCTCAATACCAGATATCAAGCTGTATTACAAAGCCACTGTTCTCAAAACAGCCTGGTACTGGCACAAGAACAGACATATAGATCAATGGAATAGAATAGAGAACCCAGAAATCGACCCAAACCACTATGCTCAATTAATATTTGACAAAGGAGGCAAGAACATACAATGGAGTCAAGACAGTCTCTTCAATAAATGGTATTGGGAAAATTGGACAGATACATGCAAAAGAAAATAAATAAAGAAAGAAACTAGACCACCAACTTATACCATTCACAAAAACAAACTCAAAATGGATAAAGGACTTAAACGTAAGAAGGGAAACTATAAAAGTACTAGAGGAATCTAAAGGCAGCAAAATCTCAGACATAAGCTGAAACAATTTATTCACTGATACAGTTCCTAGGGCAATGGAAACTAAAGAGAAAATAAACAAATGGGACTACATCAAAATAAAATGCTTTTGCACAGCAAAAGAAACCATCAACAAAACAATAAGAAAGCCACTGCATGGGAGAACATATTTGTGCATGTTATCACTGATAAGGATTTAATCTCCAACATTTAGAGGGAACTTATACAACTTAACCAAAGGAAGATAAACAACCTAATCAAAAAATGGGCAATGGAACTAAATAGATACTTTTTGAAAGAAGACATAAGGAAGGCCAAGAGACATATGAAAACATGCTCAAAGTCACTAATCATCCAAAAGATGCAAATGAAAATGCTAATGCAGTACCATCTCACACCTGTCAGAATATCTATCATCAACAAATCAACAAACAAGTGCTGGCGAGGATGTGGAGAAAAAGGAACCCTCGTGCACTGCTGGTGGGAATGCAGACTGGTGCAGCCACTGTGGAGAACAGTATGGAGTTTCCTCAAAAAACTAAAAATGGAACTCCCATTGGACCCAGTGATCAGACTTCTAGGAATATATCCCAAGAAACTAGAAACATCAATCAGAAAGGATATATGCACCCCTATGTTCATAGAGGCACAATTCACCATAGCTAAGATTTGGAAACAGCCTAAGTGCCCATCTGCAGATGAGTGGATTAAAAAACTGTGGTACATATACACAATGGAATACTATGCTGCAGTAAAAAAGAAGGAATTCTTACCTTTTGCAACAGCATAAATGGAACTGGAGAGCATTATGCTAAGCGAAATAAGCCAGTCAGAGAAAGATCAATATCACATGATCTCACTCATTTATGGAATATAATGAACAATGTAAACTGATGAACAAAAACAGATCCAGAGACAGAGAAGCATCGATCAGACCGTCAAACCTCAAAGGGAATGTAGGGGAAGGTGGGTGTAAGGGGGAGATATCAACCAGAGGACTTGTATGCATGCATATAAGCCTAACCAATGGACACAGACACCAGGGGGGGTGAGGGCATGATGGGGGCGTGGGGGGCAATAGGGGCATAAGGACACATATGTAATATCTTAATCAATAAAGAAAAAAAGATTAAGGCAAAGTCAAAAACAAAACAAAGCAATGTTCTAAAATTATATTCCCATAAATATACACTAAGATTTAAGAACAAAGGTATTAATCAAAGATTTCTAATAGTAAAAATCTAATAGTGTCTATGAGTGTCACTTTTATCCTACATATGAGTGAAATCATGGTTCTTGGCTTTTTCTGACTTATTTCACTTAGCATAATATTCTCAAGGTCCATCCATTCTGTCACAAATGGCAGTATTTCAACTTTTCTTATGGCTGAGTAGTATGCCATAGTATATATGCTGCACATCTTCTAGTGAAGGATAAAGGGGGATAAATATATGGTAAAGGAAAATGATTTGAATTTGGGTGGTGGGAGCACAATACAATATACAGGTTATGTGTCATAGAAATGTACACTTGAAACTTATATGATCCTATCAACCAATGTCATCCCAATAAATTTAATTTTAAAAAAGAATGTCCAAAAATGAAACCTGAAAGTCAGTTTTCCAATAATAAGAAATTACTTAAATAAATTATGTTTTCATGCTATGTGCTCCTAAGGAACCTTTAAAATCATGTTCTCAAAAGGTATTTAAGGCTTTTTGGAAAAGTTCTTCATAGAATAATAAATAAAAAATACCGCAATATAGATTTATATAGTATTGTTCTAATTTCAGAATATTTGTGTATACCTTAAACATATATTTCTGTATATTTGGACAAATATATCTCCATTTAAAGTTATATAGCTCCAAAAAACATAAAATTAAAAGGAAATTAACCAAAATATTAGCTATGTTTTTTCTAGGTCTTAGTAAATTTTTATTTTATTCTTAATACTTTTTGTATATGACCTTTACAATGTGCAAATAATTGAATGATAGAACACCAGTGAAACAAGTTTGCATGGTTAGCATGGGTTTAATACAATGTGAGTTATGTATGGGGAAAATTACTGTGATGTCCTTGGACATTTGCCACTGTGACTATTGACTGTTGTGTTTCTATGCTGATATAACTGGTAAGTCCCTTTTCTGACAATATTTTCCCTCTTGGTCTATACTAAGACATTGAGTTTTCATTAATTTCTTTACAATCTTGGAGAAATTATGTTGCAAGGACATGGAGAGATGGAAATTCAATTCCCTAACTATGGCCAACCTGTTCCACAAACACCCTACCATCACCAAGAACTAGAATAGAAAAGTATAGGAATTTAGCTGCCTCTGATATACCCTAACTACATTCTGGTATAAAACCCAATATTATTATGTAACCTTATTTCTACTTAATATCTCCTTATCATCTATACATATAAAGAGGTAATATGCTAATGTCCATTATGGTGTCCCATTCACAACCAGTTTGTGGGCGGGGACTTCCACCCCCATTGCTGACATTGCGCTGCCTGCATGCATCCCTGCCCAGTGCTGAGGTGAAACTTCCTGCCTGCATCCTCGGCTAGGGACATGACACTGCCTGTATGCATCCCCGTTCAGCCCTGATGTGACACTGTTGGGGGGCTGGGCTTGACAGGGTACCTCAGGCCGTACCCCTCACCCAGTGGGGCTTGACTCAGGACCTCAGGCCTCACCCCCTGCCCTGGCACCAGGTCAGGGGACCTGAGGCTCCGCCCCCCACCTGGAGGGGCTTGACAGGGGTGGGGCCAGGCAGGTCTGGGTCTCCTGTGTTTTCGAAGTGCATGTGGGTGGTGGGCGGAGACTTGACTGTAGGTCCCCTGGTGCACTCCAGACTCTGACAGGAGGGAGATTTCATATACATTTTATATTAAAATATTTCTTCTAATTAATTCCCTTTTAATGTGCATGAATTTTGTGCAACAGGCCACTAGTGAGAGTATAAAAGGCCTAAGGATATGTGAGATTTACATTAACTATGTTCCAGTTAAATAAGATTTATTTTCAGCTCTGCCACTTCTCTCTGCTTTTTTTCTATGTAGTTGCTCTATTTGATTTTGAAACCCAGGCATTGTTCTGCTCTAATTTCACTTGGACTGAATGACCCAGTCCTAGTCTTTCCTTCACTTCTGTGAGCTTAGTTTTATCTATTACTGCTCTCTGTCTCCTAAGGCCTCATGTCATTTTCCCTGCTTGACTCTCTGAGAACTCATGATTCCAACACATTTGCTTGTTTAAATCAGAAATATAAAGCCCCAACTATCTATGCCCAACGTTTGTATATATAAAAATCATGATTGTATTTTTTCCCAGCCATAGGTTTCTCTTCACCTAACAACCTCTCTAATGTTTCTTTTTTCTTCTCCTTGAGTAAAATGATTTGATGCTCTCTTCCTCCCACCTGATCAATAGCTTAGCTGAGCGTTTTATAAAATAAAGTTTGCATTAGATTGTTTCCATAGCAACCATCATACATAAGATTAAATATAAAACCACTTCCTAATATGACTGTTTAATAAAGGGCCAAAGTTGCCAAACTAAGCTTTAAAAAAATACTTTAAAAACCATATTTAAGCAGAATTTAGTAAGGTTGTGAAAAAATATAAATTTTACCACACATTGTCAAAATGCAAATAACAATAAGGGCATTTACATTTTAAATACTGTAAGCCTTTTCATCTAAGAAAGCATCTATAGCTTAGGAGATGGAGTTGCCCCCTATTTTACAGGGAAGATTGAGGCCATCCACCATGAACTCCTGAAAATTGCCTTAATTCCATTTTCTATTTTCTATCTCTACCTATCCTTTTCTCTTTCCTCCTATCTTGAAAGAATTTTTCTTTCCACATTCCAAGAACAGCCTTTTTGTTAATTTCTTGTTCCATCTCTTCTTGTCTTTCTGGCGCTTCATCTCATCACTCATCTCTACCTTGATTATCTCTATTGATTCCTTTCCCTTTGTCAACAGTCATGCAAATCTTCTATGCTATAAAACTGTTCCTCATCCCTACTTCTTTTTCAAGTTACAGTCCCATCTTTCTGTTTCCTTCAACTGCTCATTTGTAATCTTCATTGGTTGTCTCCATTTTCTCACCTCACATTCACTGTTTAATAACTTGCAATCCAGCTTCTAACCACACTATCTTATTGGATTTATTTTCCTTAGAGATGACCTTCTAATTAATAAATCCAGTGACTTATTTTGGTTTTCCTTTTGTTTGACTTCTTGACAGCTGTCAGCATACATGGCTACCTCCATCTCCTGCTTGTAAGACAATGTTCCTATTCTTCTGCATTCCGACCACATCTACTTAGTGTCCTTTTATTTTCAATTTTACTGTCCAGTCTTATAGGCATGTTGTGGTGAAACCTTTTGCTGCCTCCTTTTCTCATTCCATATCTTCTCCACATCTTAGTTCCTCCCACAGCTTCAAGATCTATCTTTTTTTATCCCTGATATCTCTGCTGAGTGTCAAACCAGTTTATTCAAATGACAGTAAATAGATCAGTTTGTACACATTTCCCACAGATGCCTCAAACTCAACATGCACATATCTGAATTCATCATCCACCCATCAACCTCATCCACCAACCTTGTTTCTCTCTTCCTTATTTCACTTTGCTAAGTGTCATTATTACCTTCCCAAGCACTCAAGCGGAAATTCCTTGAGTTAACTTTAACTCTCCCCTGCCTATAACCCTCCTACTTCTGTATTCAATCATTTTTTTAAAAGAATATTAATTCCACTCTGGATGCATGTATTGTCTATATCCTATCCTTTCTATTTCCAATTAGGTAGTTCAGATCATTATCTCATGTCCAGACTACTTAAAAATTGTCCTAATTATTCTAAGTTCTTTGATTCTCTCCTTCCTAAAATACATCCTATAAACCCCATCCAGACTCATTGTCCTAAAGCAAATTAATCATTCATTCAAAATATCTGAGTGCTTATTATGTCCAGTGTTTATAAAACTGCACACCTCCAGGGTACATTATTGCTATTGCAGCCTATGTGAATGTCACCCACTAAAATAATGCAGGTTATAAACCTCGAGGCTATAGACAGCCGCCCTAATTATGTTCTATGCACTACTGTAGTCACTAGGGTTACAGTAGTGAACTAAACAGAGAAAAGAATCTCTGCTCTCTTGGAGTTCTCAATCTAGCGGTGGGAAACAGACAAGTAAGAAAAAGCACAGATCTGATCATATTTATTATAAGGTCAAAAAGCTTCAACATCTCTTTATTAAAAACAGAAAAAAAGCCCTAGCTGGTTTGGCTCAGTGGATAGAGCATCGTTCTGCAGACTGAAGGGTCCCAGGTTCGATTCTGGTCAAGGGCACATGCCCTGGGTTGTGGGCTTGATCCCCAGTGTGGGGTGTGCAGGAGGCAGCTGATCAATGATTCTCTCTCATCATTGATGTTTCTATCTCTCTCCCCCTCTCCCTTACTCTCTGAAATCAATAAAAATATATATATTTTTTTAAAAAACCCTCGACTCCTCTTTACAATACTGGGGTTATTCCAGCGTCCAACTATTTTTTCTACCTTCTTTCTGTCTGAGAGCCCCTACAATCTAGCCATGCCAAACCATTTAAACCCATTCTTCAAAACACACCTTGTACTATAGTGCTATTTCTATATGTTTGTCCTCCCAGCTTAAATATCCTTCCACTTCAATTCCATCTCTTGAATTTATAACCTTTAAAAAGCCTATCTTAATGTTACCCTTTCCCAAAGCAACCCCCAAGATATTAATAGTTAATCTCTTCTGTCTCTCTAATGAGCAGTTATATTGTAAAAAAAACAAAAAACCACAAAAAACACATAGGTCTTAGAAGTAGATAGACCCAGGTTTGAATCTCAATTGTTCCAATAATAGCTGAGACTTTAGAACGTTATTAAACTTCTCTTTTAGAGGCTTTTAGATCTATAAAATGATCTATAAAATGATGGCTATAGTACATAGTTTGCAGAATTGTCATAAAACATAACATAACATATAACGAATATCAGTACAAAGCATGTAGCAGACACTCTATATAATAGCTATTAAAATGCAATTGATCATGAGTTTAAATTATTCTATTTGCTACTTACTAATATTGAGCTAGATGTTTAATCTTCTTGAAACAGTTTCAATCTATTAAAAATAGAGATAATCATAACTAAAACTCAGGGTTGTTTTGAGAATAGGTAAAGTGGCCACAGGAGGAACTTGAACAGAGAGGAGTTTCTGCTTACCACACTCAGGCTTCAGTCATTGTGTGTATGTGTCCTCATACATGCACATGTCACTCTCAAGTCTATTTCTCCCACTAGATTACGGACTCCTTAAGCCAGTTACTGAGTTTTCTCTTATCCTTTTATTGCCTGCACAACTTTTCACAGTGCTTCAATCTTGGCTGACATTTTTCTTCCTGTTTCCAACTCTTCATTTTCTTGTTTCCTCTTATGAAATTACATACATGGTCATAACAGTTAATATTTATTTTTCTATGGCACAGATCACAATCTTCCTCACTGTGCCCTGTCTTATCATATCTGGCCTTGCCACGTCTTTCTTCCCATGCTATTTACTACCAGGTAGTAACAGCAAGATGCTTGACTGACACATTCTCCTTTATGTGACCCCTGAGAGGAGCCTTTTATCTATTAGGGGCTAAACATCTTGGTTATTTTGAATTAAATCCTCATTACCTGGACCATAAAAGCCTCTAATGAGAGCTTTAATGTGGGTTAATCATGGGAAATAACAAGTTTATCAGGCATTATCCACAGAGTGTATTTGGATGGAACTGGTCAATTATTGGGACCCAAATATGCTAAGCATCTGTGTGATGACTGATGCATTTTTCAACTCTTTTATGTACTTCAACCACAAAAATGAATGTTAGGTACAATTTTCACAAGCAAGGCCCAGCTGATTATTTTGATTTTGTCCACTGTATTTGCATTTTAATAAAGTGGTACATTAAATGTTGCAATTTCATAAAGATATTCTGAGAACAAATTCATCTTACCAAGATGTCAACTTTAAGATAAGGAATCACAGTTAGAATCTGATGATGCTAGAGTTTTCCTCTGTTTTCACTCCCATGGTCTTTGATATTAAATCCACATCAAGAAAGTCACAAAGGTGACAACTTCTCATTTGGGCTTGTAACTTAATATATAGTCATAAAGTGCTTTGGTAAGTCCCTCTCCACAGATCCATTTAAACTACTAGCTCTGCCCCGACAGATGTGCTGACTTCTGGTAAAAACTGCCCAATGTATTTTGCTTCATGTTACTTGGTTTCATGTTGGATGATGAAAGTGTACAAGTAATGATTCTGCTTTTGTCAGCAATCAACTTTTTCTTTATAGCCATATTATCGTCCCATAATAGAAATCCAGGAATCATTGTGATGAAAACAAAAAGGCTGAGGATTCATAATAGATTAAAGGGTATTTGATGGTAAAAAAAAAAAAACAAAAGTAGCCCTGGGAGTCCCATACCAAATTCTTCCCACTTATCTATTTTATTGGGTCTGTGAAGAGGCACTTAGCAAAGCACCCTATGATAGCATATTAAGTGCAAAGCTCAAACAAATGGAGAACAGTTATATATAAATTATAATATATATAAAATACTATGAAAATATTAAAAATGATATCTACATGGAAATTTTCAAAACACATTACATTTAAAAGCAGAAAATAAAACTGCACATGTATATGAAACATGTCTCCTGAATTTTCAATTTTTTTATTATTTTGCATGGCAAGAAGGATTTGCTTCTCACAATTGTTTCTGGAAATTATGAAAGCTGGAGGCTACGTAAAGCAACTTTTGTAACATAACTTGAGGTTGAAAAGAAGATACTATTTTTTAAACATAATAAAGTGTAGAGATAATGCTAAGAGGAGGCTACTCTTCCCAGTGTAAAGGACCAGTTTTGTTTGTTCAAGAATAAACCTCGAGAAACCAAGATGGCGCCATAGGTTAAACACCTAACCCGCAGCCGGGCACAACAATTTCAAAAATACAACTAGAGGTCAGAACGGTCATCGTCCAGAACCACAGGAAAGCTGGCGGACTGAAATGCCCACAGCTGGGGAGAAGGAGAAGGCCACGGGGACAGTCGGGGGAGCCGTAAAAGCCTGAGGTATGGAGAAACGGACGGAGACACGAGCACGCGCGCCTGCGGGGAGGATGGAGCCGGAGAGGAAGGGGCGGCTGACGGCCTGGCCGGCGTTCACTGGCAGGAAGGAGATAAAGGCTCCGGATTGCGCTGAGTGCCGGCTCCGACTGCACTGAACCCCGTTCCGGGCGAAACCCTGGGAAGCCAGGCGCAGGCTGGGGGAATGAATCTGGGCTGTGGGGCGCAGGCACAGAGGAGCGGCGGAAGGCAGAGCTCCAGAGGCGCGCGCAGGAAGGGGCGCAAAGGACGGACTGTTGCCTGCGCCACTGAACTGCCCTAGCGGGAAGGAGACAAGGGCTCCGGACCGTGCTGAACCCCAGTTCTGACTGCACTGAACCCCAGTTCCGGGCGAAACCCTGGGAAGCCAGGCACATGCTGGGGGAATGAATTTGGCCTGTGGGGCAGAGGCACAGAGGAGCGGCGGCTCCAGAGGCGCACACGGGAGGGCGCGCAGAGGAGGGACTGTTGCCTGCGCCACTGAATGGCCCTGCTGGGAAGGAGACAAAGGCGCCAGACTGCGCTGAGACCCAGTTCCAACTACATTGAAACCCAGTTCCAGGCAGCGGGCGAAACTCCAGGGCGCGTTTCTCTCAGAGGTGTTTGCAAGGAATACAGAGGGACACAGACACAGGAGCCTCATGTCTCCTGCACAGCAACTCTTCCTATATAGACAAAGAGGGTCCTCATGGACAATTGGCCTGGAGGACAATTCCTCCTAGTGACACCAACAACAATCAAGACTTAACTGTAGATACTCACTCAGTTTCGCAACTGCGCCGCCCCCGCAGGCCGCCCGGCCCGGGGCACTGGGGACGCCGCGGCGGCAGCGGCGCCCGGAGCCCGGCGGCCGCCCAGCGCCCATCCCCGCCGCGAGGCCCCCGCGCGCCTGGTTCCACGGGCCGCGCGCCCCGCACACCGGACGGAGGCCCGGGCGCCCTCTCCGTGCACCTCCCGGCGCCACTAGACCTCAGTAGAGTTGACTGAATTCAAGGGATTAAGAAGAACAAATTAGGGAATTCGAAAAAGATGACGGCGGAGGTGAAGGCTGATGTGTTGCCTCACATGGCAGTTTCGGAAATACAACTGGAACATGGACTAGTGAGGGTGGCGACTGCTGCTCGCGTCTCCCCAGACCGGGCGGCTGCTCCTCTCAGTCAGCACCGCAGCCGGGGCCATGGGCTCGTGGGCGCCGCAGCAGCTGCTGTGGCGGCGGCCGCGGACTCGGCGCAGCGGCTCTCTGTGAAGGAAGAGACCATCTTTCTGCAGGAGGGGCGCATCCGCGCCACCGACCTGGCTGAACTGCGCAGTGAGATCCTCGAGGCCCCGGAGGCCGCCAACACCGATTTGGAGGATTCTTAGGAGTTCTCATCTTACATTCAAGCCCTTTAAGCCATTTTGACAGAGGAGAATCAAGAAGGCGGCTAAGTTAAACAAAGGAACTGCGAACTCCACCGCGCACAGCAATTTCAGGGGCACGAATGGAGGACAGAGCCTCTGCCATCCAGAACTACAGGAGAGATGGCTGAATGGTAGATTTATAGCTAAGAGGGAAGAGGAAACCAGCGAAATCGGAGGGGATGAGGTGTGGAGGCGCGTGGGTCTGGTTGGTGGCGGGGGAAAGGGGCTTTTGTTCCAAACCTAGGGGAGATTAGCTCTCCATCACACTGAAATCCAGCTTCTGGGGACCCGTGGGAGACCCAGATGCCTGCGGGGAGAGGCGGGACTCTTGCGGAGGTGCCAAGCGCCCCTGGGTCTGGGGGAGGCCGCGCTCCCCTGGGTCCGAGTGAGGCCAGGGGTCAATAGATGCAGTTGAGGCCTCGCGCATCTAGGCCCGGGTGAGCCCAAGTGGCCCTGGGTCTGGGAGAGGCCAAACATCCCTGGGTCCAGGTGAGACCATGTGTCCTGGATCGGGTGAGGCCTCGTGAACCTAGGCCCGGGTGAGCCCAAGTGGCCCTGGGTCTGGGAGAGGCCAAGCGTCCCTGGGTCCGGGTGAGACCATGTGTCCCTGGATCCGGGTGAGGCCTCGTGCACCTAGGCCCGGGTGAGCCCAAGTGGCCCTGGGTCTGGGAGAGGCCAAGCGTCCCTGTGTCCGGGTGAGACCATGTGTCCCTGGATACGGGTGAGGCCTCGTGCACCTAGGCCCGGGTGAGCCCAAGTGGCCCTGGGTCTGGGAGAGGCCAATCGCCCCTGGGTCCGGGTGAGACCATGTGTCCCTGGATCCTGATGAGGCCTCGTGCACCTAGGCCCGGGTGAGCCCAAGTGGCCCTGGGTCTGGGAGAGGCCAAGCGTCCCTGGGTCCGGGTGAGACCATGTGTCCCTGGATCCGGGTGAGGCCTCGAGCACCTAGGCCCGGGTGAGGCCACGTGCCCCTGGGTCTGGAAAAGACCAAGCGCCCCTGGGTCCAGGTGAGACCATGTGTCCCTGGATCCGGGTGAGGCCTCGTGCACCTAGGCCCGGGTGAGCCCAAGTGGCCCTGGGTCTGGGAGAGGCCAAGCGTCCCTGGGTCCGGGTGAGACCATGCGTCCCTGGATCCGGATGAGGCCTCGTGCACCTGGGCCCGGGTGAGCCCAAGTGGCCCTGGGTCTGGGAGAGGCCAAGCGTCCCTGGGTCCGGGTGAGACCATGTGTCCCTGGATCCGGGTGAGGCCTCGTGCACCTAGGCCCGGGTGAGCCCAAGTGGCCCTGGGTCTGGGAGAGGCCAAGCGTCCCTGGGTCCGGGTGAGACCATGCGTCCCTGGATCCGGATGAGGCCTCGTGCACCTAGGCCCAGGTGAGCCCAAGTGGCCCTGGGTCTGGGAGAGGCCAAGTGTCCCTGGGTCCGGGTGAGACCATGCGTCCCTGGATCCGGGTGAGGCCTCGTGCACCTAGGCCCGGGTGAGCCCAAGTGGCCCTGGGTCTAGGAGAGGCCAAGCGTCCCTGTGTCCGGGTGAGACCATGTGTCCCTGGATCCGGGTGAGGCCTCGTGCACCTAGGCCCGGGTGAGCCCAAGTGGCCCTGGGTCTGGGAGAGGCCAAGCGTCCCTGGGTCCGGGTGAGACCATGCGTCCCTGGATCCGGATGAGGCCTCGTGCACCTGGGCCCGGGTGAGCCCAAGTGGCCCTGGGTCTGGGAGAGGCCAAGCGTCCCTGGGTCCGGGTGAGACCATGTGTCCCTGGATCCGGGTGAGGCCTCGTGCACCTAGGCCCGGGTGAGCCCAAGTGGCCCTGGGTCTGGGAGAGGCCAAGCGTCCCTGGGTCCGGGTGAGACCATGCGTCCCTGGATCCGGATGAGGCCTCGTGCACCTAGGCCCGGGTGAGCCCAAGTGGCCCTGGGTCTGGGAGAGGCCAAGCGTCCCTGGGTCCGGGTGAGACCATGCGTCCCTGGATCCGGATGAGGCCTCGTGCACCTGGGCCCGGGTGAGCCCAAGTGGCCCTGGGTCTGGGAGAGGCCAAGCGTCCCTGTGTCCGGGTGAGACCATGTGTCCCTGGATCCGGGTGAGGCCTCGTGCACCTAGGCCCGGGTGAGCCCAAGTGGCCCTGGGTCTGGGAGAGGCCAAGCGTCCCTGGGTCCGGGTGCGACCATGTGTCCCTGGATCCGGATGAGGCCTCGTGCACCTAGGTCCGGGTGAGCCCAAGTGGCCCTGGGTCTGGGAGAGGCCAAGCGTCCCTGTGTCCGGGTGAGACCATGTGTCCCTGGATCCGGGTGAGGCCTCGTGCACCTAGGCCCGGGTGAGCCCAAGTGGCCCTGGGTCTGGGAGAGGCCAAGCGTCCCTGGGTCCGGGTGAAGCCAGAGCCTGGGTCCGGGTGAGGCCGTGTGCCCCTGGATCCATCCGGGTGAGGCTGGGTCCCAGGCCCGGGTGAGACCACGCGCCCCTTGGGTATGGGTGAGGCCACGTGCCCCTTAGTCCGGGTGACGCCGTGCCCCTGGGTTCGGCCGAGACCAAACCAGAGGGAGTCGGACCTCCGTTACCGCCATTTGTCCACCATCCAGAGCTGGGGGGTCAGTGCTGACATGTACACATAAGGAACTACTGGACATTGAAATTGAGTCTCAAAAGAACTGTTGGTCCAGGGGGAAGCTCGCTACAGACTGATTCATTTGCCTGTCAGCATAACTATTATTGCTCGTCTCACATTCAGTGCTTATTAGTATATATCTAGTGACATATGATCTCGCTCATCTAGGGGAAATGATGAACAACATAGACTGAGGAACAAGAACAGAACCAGAAGCAAGGAGGCATCGATCGGACTATCGGGCCTCAGTGGGAGGATAGGGGAGGGTAGGGGGACGGTGGGGGGAGGGGGAGAGTTCAACCAAAGGACCTGTATGCATGCATATAAGCCTATCCAACGGTTAAGTTCAACAGGGGATTGGGGCATGCGTGGGGAGAGGGGTGGGATGGGAATGGGGGGATGAGGACAAATATGTGACACCTTAATCAATAAAGAAATTAAAAAAAAAAAAAAAAAAAAAAAAAAAAAGAATAAACCTGATGCACAGTCCTCAATGAGTACTCATTTTTATCCCTTCCTCCCCCGCTCAAAGATATAAAGCTCCCAGTTCTCCATTCACTGGCTGAACTAAACAAAACACACAAAATTACCATTTATACCATATGGCTAGATGTGAAGGGAAGGACTTTAGCTTTAAATGACCAAGAAATTCTAAGGCAGTGGTTCTCAACCTTTCTAATGCCGCGACCCTTTAATACAGTTCCTCATGTTGTGGTGACCCCCAACCATAAAATTATTTTCATTGCTACTTCATAACTGTAATTTTGCTACTGTTATGAATCGTAATGTAAATATCTGTGTTTTCCAATGGTCTTAGGCTCTACAGCAGCGGTTCTCAACCTGTGGGTCAAGACTAGCAGGGTTGCCTAAGACCATCAGAAAACACAGATATTTACAATACAATTCACTAACAGTAGCAATGAAAATAATTTCATGGTTGGGGGTCACCACAACATGAGGAACTGTATTAAAGGGTTGCGGCATTAGAAAGGTTGAGAACCACTGCTCTAAGGAATGGAAGGAAACAGTTATAACTGACGTGCTGTCTACATCATGTACCCCATGACTTTAGAATTAGAGTTCATGAGGATTGGGAAAGAGTTGAAAGGAATAAGAGAGCTGTACCTGAATCTCCACCACCTTGTAGAGTCTGTGAAATAGATCATATCATTTAAACTGGAGATTTAAAAAATATTAAGCATTCTTCAGTATTCTAAGCATTGTTTTATTTTGCTATTTTAAAACGGACTGCATGCATCACACACACATCCTTCACTGATAAAGGACATAGGACCAACATTTATCACATTTGTAATTACATCTTCCTAACACTTACATAGGTTCATTGAACATTTCCAGAAAAGACTATAATATTTTATTAGGTGACCTAATTTATATCTTATTGGGCTGAAAGGAGATAAAATGTGACAGTAGCAGCTTGACTTATAAGCACATAACCTAGGAGGCTATATACCACCTCTATAAAATTGTTTAAAACTGAAACTCTAAATGTTCCAAATTAATATTCAAAGAGTGGCATGTATAATAACAGTTAACATTTATTACTGAGCACCACAAAAACTTTATGCCTACTCTAGGAGTACTACATCCCTGGCTTAGGAATGAAACAAGTGATGTTTAGAGAAGTTAAAAACATTTCTCCATGGTAACACAGTAACTGAGAGAGTCAGAAGTCTATCACAGTTCTTCTTCTAAAGCCAGTGCTCTTTCCACTATGCTTAGCTGCCTCATAAAAATGACAGTGATATCTGTGGGGAGGAGTTAGAGAAGTGAGCCCTGCTAACCAGAGGCACTAAAGAAACATATGTAATTGGAGGTTAGGAGGGAATAGAGATTAGTGTTTGGAAGGAGGGACCAAGTAATCCTCTCTCATCTATCAACTAATTTTGACCTAACAGATGCCATACTGGGTCTGTGGATTAAAATAAAACCTGCTTTTCTACTGTATAAAATCCATCTGAGTTTTATGGCCCACGAGGACAAGGAGACCTTCCAACAATAGTTTACATAACACTCTTTGGCAGTTGCTTTTTTAGCTCTGCCAAAAGTAATTAATTCCATTCATTCACAGGTTCAAAATAATATTTTTTTGAGGAACAGATTACCTTTTTATCTTCCTCATGAAAGTGAACAGAAATTCTACATATAAGGTTCCTGACCACACTGCTATAGCATTAATTTAAAATGTAGGCCACAAGTTTGATTATTTAGAATACAGTGTTTTGATCTCAATTTGGCCTAGTCTCATCCACTAAAACTTGATAGAATTTTTTTTTTAAGTTCTCACTTACAATATTTTAGAATGAAACTTTTAAACAAAGCTTTATTGAAATGTATATTCACAGACTGCATTCATCACCAAAATCAATTTTAGAACATTTACATTACCCCCAAAAGAAACAAACCTCACACCCCTTAGTTCTTACCCTGTAACTTCCCTAACAACCCCAGCCTTAGATAACCATAATCTACTTTCTGTCTATATAAAGTAACTTTATGTTGGACAAAATCTTAAATGTTTTCTGGTTTGGAACAGTTCAGTCCTATCCTGAAAGCTATCTGGAGAATATCTGAAATGGTCAACTTCTGCAAGGAAAAAAAAATAAGGAAATGGGCAGCACCACATTTTCTAATGTGAAATCAGCTCTCACTATTTAGTTGGCAGCCACTCTATCTTTATTTTGTCTTTCAAGAACTTAAATGCATTCACCAAACACAGTCTTGCTTTTCATCATCAGGCAGGGTTTCCTAATGTCTTTTTTTTTTTTTACAGAAAATTGACGGTATACTCAAGTAATAATCTTCTTCCAGTAAATCTCACTGAATGGAGCAGGGGCTGCTAGGCAAGAGCTGTGCTCTCTACTTACTAGTTTCTAGAAATCACTAGTGAACCCAGGAGTTCCAAGTTTGTTTCAAGGCACAGAAGGAGAAAGGCATCTTCAAAACCCTGATATATTTTGGAATTGGCTCTGTGCCTTCTCTTTGGGAAGCCTCTTTCTCCCACTTTGGAGAAAACAAGATGTGATAGATTAGGTCAGGCATGTTTGCTTTGAATCCTAGGACTGTTTATGAGATGCATGATCTTACTTAATATCTTTGATCCTCAGTTATTGTCACCAGTAAAATATAATGCTACCACCCAACTGGTAAAGTTATTGTAAGAATTAAATGTAATGACATATGTGGCAGTGCCAAGCATAGTTTATTGTATATAGTAATGCTCAATAAACATTAGCTTCCTTTCTTTTTTATAGTGTCTTCTCATAAACTCCCGATCCCCAGAGACTTTATTCTCTTCCCTAACTATCTGGGACCTGTAGAACATAGACCATACTTTGTAGTCATCAATAACTAAAGACTTGCATTTAAGTGGTTCCATTACTAGCAAACTATGACATTAATACAAATTACTTAACTTGTGGCTTCTTTGTGTTTTTTTTTCATAATTCAGAAGGTGATATATCACAATGCTTCAGAATGTAATATGCATATGATTACCTTTGTTTACATGCAGGCTCTGAATCAATAGCTATAGTAAGCAGAATAATAAGATGGTTTCTAAGATTCCTGTCCCCTAATGTACATGCCCAGTATAATTCCCTCCCATTGAATATAGGCAAAACCTATGCATAGGGTAGGATGTCACTCCCATGATTAGGTTGTGTTAAATAGCAAAGGTGAAGGAATTTTACTTTTGTGATTAAGGTCCCAAATGACTTGATTTTGAATTAATGAAAGGGAGATTTCTTGGGAGGGCCTGACCTAAACAAGGGACCTATTAAAAGAGGGTCTAGAGGTCAGAAATGGAATATCAGAGATTGTCTTGCTGGCCTTAAAGAAGTAAGCTTCTGTGAGTTCTATAGCTACAAGGAAATGAATTCTACTAACAACTGTATGAGCTGGAAAAGGACTCCTTGACTTAAATAAGACCCCAGCCCTGGCTGATATCTTGATTGAAGCCTTATGACTCCCTGAGCAGAGGACCCAGCTAAGCTGTGCCCAGATTCCTAGCCCATGAACACTATCCTATCTAATAATAGAGTAACATGTAAATTACCATCACTCCACTACGCCCACGATTGGGCAGCGGGAGGCTGGGGGGCGGGACTCGGGGTGGCCTATCTGGCCATTGAGAGGCACAGATCCGCTGCCACTGAGGGGGGCTACCCTGCTGTTGAGAGGCACAGGGGGCGGGACTCCCACCCCCTGTGCCACTCAATGGCCAGATCCGCTGAGGGGGCCTGCCATGGACACCCAGCTGCACCTCTTAATGGCAGGGTAGCCAGGTGTCCGCGGCAGCCCCCCCAGCCCTCTTCAATCCCCCCTCAGCGGGACTCTCAGCAGCAGGGTAGCTCCCCTCATCGGCCACAACCATCAAAAACGTGGGAGCTGGGTGCCTGTCTGCTCCAGCACCAGGCACCCAGCTCCACCGCGAAAAGCGAAAGCATGTAGGGGACCCTACACGTGCATGATTCAATCATGCACTGGGCCTCTAGTGAAATAATAATGTGTTTTAAGCTGCTAAATTTGTGGCAATTTGCAACATAGCAATATAACACTAATACAGTAGGTCTGGGTGAGGCATTTCTAATAAACTCCCAGGTGACTATTGATGCTGGTGCATATCCATCCATACTTGGAGTAACAAGAATATCTCACACAGTTATTCCAAGACTCAGAGTGATAATGGATTTTAGGGAAGAACAACTGGGTGCATTTCAACCTTAAGCATAAAGTTTAATGATTCTTAATCTCTCAATTTAACTTCTGTTTACTAAAGTTGACCCTCATGTGACTTTTGTGGGGAATTCCCACTTAAACTTCCAGACCTCTATATCCAATTAGTATCTCATCCCTTTAATTTCTTACTTTAAAAAAAATTGAATATATTCCTAATGAAATACAAATAGCACAACACAGAGAGGTAATTATCATTTTATCAATTCAGTGCAATACTGTTTAATCACACTCAATACCTACACTAATAAAAGAGAAACATGCAAATTGACCATCACTCTGATATGCCCACCAGCCAATCAGAGCAACTATGCAAATTAACCCAACTAAGATGGCGGCCGCCATGGAGCTTGAGCAAGCAGGAGCCTTAGGTTGCCCTCGGCAATGGAAGAAGCCAAGCTTCCTGCCTGCCCTGGCCTGCCCTGGCCTCCGCTCAAGGCTACAAAGTTTCAATTATAGAAGATAAATAAATCCCAGATACCTGCTTCCAGCTGGCCCTGGCCTATACTTGGGTCACCGGGGGGCATGGCCGGCCTGCAAACCACCACAGGCCCCTCACCCAGGTTGCCCCATGCCCCAAGGGAACCCCCCACCCTGATCCGGGACACCCTTCAGGGCAAACCAGCCAGCCCCCACCCGTGCACCAGGTCTCTATCCTGTCTAATAAAAGAGTAATATGCAAATTGACTGTCACTCCAACACACAAGATGGCTGCCCCTATGTGGACACAAGATGGCTGCCACAAGATGGCTAGCAGGGGAGGGCAGTTGGGAGGGATCAGGCTGGCAGAGGGGGGAAGTTGGGGGCAACCGGGCCTGCAGGGAAGGACAGTTGGGGGGACCCAGGCCTGCAGGGGAGAGCAGTTGGGGGGTGACCAGGCCTGCAGGGGAGGGCAGTTGGGGGGGAACCAGGCCTGTACGGGAGGGTAGTTGCGGGGGGACCAGGCTTACAAGGGAGGGCAGTTGGGGGTTACCAGGCTGGCAGGGGAGGGCAGTTAGGGGTGACCAGGCTGGCAGGGGAGAGCAGTTAGGTGTTACCAGGCCGGCAGGAGATAGGGCAGTTAGGGGCAATCAGACTGGCAGGCGAGTGGTTAGGGAGTGATCAGGCTGACAGGCAGAAGTGGTTAGGGGCAAGCAGGTAGGCAGGAAGGCGAGCAGTTGGGAGCCAGCAGTCCTGGATTGTGAGAGGGATGTCGGTGGGATCGGGCCTAAATGGGCAGTTGGACATCCCTCTAGGGGTCCCAGATTGGAGAGGGTGCAGGCTGGGCTGAGGAACACACACCCTCATGCACAAATTTCGTGCACTAGGCCTCTAGTCTATATATATAAAAGCCTAATATGCAAAGTGTCCCCTTGGGAGTTTGACCGACCGGAAGTTCAATTGCTCACTTTGACGTATGCTGGCCACCAGGGGGTGGCACAGAATGAAGGAAGGCCCCAGCCAGCAGCCGGCAGCCACTAGGGACCCTACCCATGCATGAATTTTGTGCACTGGGCCCCTAGTTATAAATATGATCATAATGATTACACTTGAGAATCTATGTATATAAAAGCCTAAGCGATCAAATGACTAAATGACTGAATGACTGGTCGCTATAATGCACATGGATCACCAGGGGGCATACACTCAATGCAGGAGCTGCCCCCTGGTGGTCAGTGCACTCCCACAGTCAATCTCCCATGGCCCCTGACCCCCCCTCTCAAGCCGGCTGGCCCAATGGCCCCAATCAATGTGGCCAACCTCCTGCGCGCCCCCCCCCTCCGCTTCTGGCCAACCTCCTATGGCCCCTCCCCCCACCAGCCAACCTCCCATGGTCCTGATCAGCCCTGATTGCTGGCCAGGCCGAGGGACTCCACCCGTGCACAAGCTCTTGCACCAGGCCTCTAGTATTAAATAAGACTTAGCAAAATAAAAATTTTTTTTGGTTTAACTCAATACAAGTTTATTATTAAAAAATAAGTTTTTTACTTACTATGTCATTAAGCCATTTTAAAAATATATACTTTTATTGATTTCCAAGTAGAAGGGAGAAGGAGAGATAAAAACATCAATGATGACAGAGAGAACCAAGATGGCGGCATAAGGTAAACACCTAATTGTTGCCTACCACAACAATTTTGAAACTACAACTGGAAAACAGAGCGCACACCGTCCAGAACCACTGGAAAGCTGGCAGAGTGGAAAACCTACAACTAGAGAAAAAAAGAGAGGAGGACCCTGAGCCTCAGGAGCTGTGGAAGTGCGGAGATCCGTGAGCGCGGAAAGTGCGGACGGCTGAATACACGGCAGGCTTGCTCGCAGAGCACAGAGAGGGAGGGCAGCAGACGCTGCATGGCTAGCTTTCTCGTTTGGGAGAAAAACAAAACCTCCCTACTGCACTGAAATCCAGCTGCGGTCGGGGAGAAACTGGTCTGTTTGGCAGTGGGTGAGACTCAAAAGCTGCCTTCTCTCAGAGGCGCGCAACCATTGATTAGGGCAGAGAAATCGGCCCTCTTAGGGCAGCGCGGACGGAAACCAAGTTTGTCTGCGCCATTCTGAGACTCTGCCCCATCCAAGCTGAGCACAGCCCTCCCAGTGACTGGATTTCTCGTTCAAGAGAAAAACAAAACCTCCGGTCTGCACTGAAATCCAGCCCCAGCTGGGGAGAAACTGGTCTGTTAGGCAGCGGGAGAGGCTCGAAAGCTGCCTTCTCTCTGAGGCACACAGCCATTAATTCGGGCACAGAGCAGGCGGGGAAACCAAAGCTTGTCTGCGCCACCCTGAGACTCCACCCCATCCAAGCTGAGCACAGAAGCTCTCCCAGTGGAGACACTGCTGATCCTCACAGCCAACTGGCTTGGAGATCAATTTCCGCCAGCGATACCAACAATCCCAACCACTCTGAACTCCAGTTTCTGGGGTCACGCGGGGGACCCAGACGCCTACGGGACTCTTGGCCATCGGTCGGACGACACCAGATTTCAACCACTCTCATAAGGGACACATTCAAGAGGAAGACTCAGTGAGTACCAAAGCCCTACTGTGTCTCCAGCATAGCAATTCTTCCGTTATAGACACAGCAGGCCCTCACAACTAATTGGACCGGAGGTCAATTCCTCCCAGTGTACCAACAGCAATCAGGACTTTTAACTACACCAAGACTTTCCACTCAGCCCACAAAGGGGAGTACCAAGAGCGACCACCTAGGGTAATTGGGGAAACTGAGCTACTGGCCCCTATAGGTCACCGACCACACAAAGCCACTCCATCAACACAGGGAGGCAGCCAAAATGTGGTGACATCAAAGTATGTCACAAGTAGGAGAGATAGATGAAATCAAACTAATGGACGACACAGTGTTCAGAACCATATTTATAAGGTTACTCAAGAATCTTCTAAAAACCTCTGATAAACTTGAAGAGACCTTCAAGGACCTAAATGAGAATACCAAAAAAATGGAAAAGGACCAGTCAGAAATTATGCATACACTGTCTGAAATAGAGAATACACAGAGTAGACCACCGCACCCGAAGAGTCAAACCAAAGATCTGGAATATGAGGAAGAAAAAAACACCCAACCAGAGAGGTGGAAAGAAAGAAGAATCTTAAAGTGTGAGGATAGCATAAGGAGCCTCTGGGATGGCTTTAAGCATACCAATATCCGAATTGTTGGGGTGCCAGAAGAGAGAGAGCAAGATACTGAAAACCTATTTAAAGAAATAATGACAGAAAACTTCCCCCACCTGGTAAAAGAAATAGACTTACAGGTTCAGGAAGCGCACAGAACCCCAAACAAGAGGAATCCAAAGAGGACCACACCAAGACACATCATAATTAAAATGCCAAGGGCAAAAGACAAAGAGAGAATCTTACAAGCAGCAAGAGAAAAACAGTTACCTACAGGGTAATAATTGTAATAATCTGAACAATAAAGATTTATTAAAAAATTGTAATAATTTTTTAAACAATTAAAAAATTTATACAATGCTCAACCACTGAGCCACCACAGCTGAACTTAAACCGTTTTTGATGGTTTTATTGTTTTGACACTGTGGTTGGATACTGCTAGGTATAAATAATTTATTAAACAATTGTAATAATCTGAACAATAAAGATTTATTAAAAAATAAAATGATGACAGAGAATCATTGACTATCAGCTGATTTCTCAACAGAAACTATGCAGGCCAGACGGGAATGGCAAGAAATATTCAAAGTGATGAATAGCAAGAACCTACAACCAAGACTACTCTACCCAGCAAAGTTATCATTCAGAATTGAAGGGCAGACAAGAGCTTCACAGATAAGAAAAAGCTAAAGGAGTTCATCACCACCAAACCAGTATTATATGAAATGCTGAAAGGTATTCTTTAAAAAGAGGAAAAAGAAGAAAAAAGTAAAGATAAAAATTATGAACTACAAATACATATCTATCAACAAGTGATTCTAAAAATCAAGTGAATTAAAAATCTGAGGAACATAATAAACTGGTGAACATAATAGAATCAGAGGCATAGAATGGGAGTGGATTGATAATTTTCAGGGGGAAAGGGATGTCTGTGTGGGGGGTATGGGAAGAGACTGGACAAAAATCATACACCTATGGATAAGGACAACGGGGGGGGGGAGGGAACCGGGTGATGGGAAGATATGGGGGGAAAAAAGGAGAAACAATTGTAATAATCTGAACAATAAAGATTTATTAAAAAATAAAATGATGACAGAGAATCATTGATCAGCTGTCTCTTACACAAATGGGGATCGAGCCTGCAACCCCGACACATGCCCTGACCAAGAACAAACCGTGACCTCCTGTTTCATAGGTCAATGCTCAACCACTGAGCCACCACAGCTGAACTTAAACCGTTTTTGATGGTTTTATTGTTTTGACACTGTGGTTGGATACTGCTAGGTATAAAGAAACATTTATTCTACGCAGCCTGGTTGAATCACTTGGTCAAAATATCAGGAGTCTTAGCACTGAAGAATTTATCTGCATGGAACTACAGGTTTCAGGGTTCTACTAGCTAACAACTTCATTTGTCACAGCAATTGATTTTGAGAAGAGTGTCTAGCCTGGAGATCACTGAAGAAATCAATTGTTGCAGATATATTTTGAGACTTGTTCTATAAAAAGACCAAGTCATTTTCTCTGGATCCTTTCTTCTGCATTTGTTAAATAAACTGATAATCACAATTTAAATAGAATTTCTGAAAACCAAAAGCTGGATTTGCCATGATAGTGGAGCGACAGCTGTGAAATGTAATCATGACTATGATTAAATAGTATAATCTAAAAGGAATACAAACTATTGAATGGAAGACATGGAGAAAGGATTTGACATCCTGTTGATAATGTTAGAATTATTGTATGAATTAATATAGGTTTCTTTATTGGGTTAAATATTGTCCTCTCCAAACTTCATGTTCACTTGGAACTTATTTGTAAGTAGGGTCTTTGTAGATGTAATCAAGTTAAGATAAGGCCATACTGGAGTACAGTGGCCCCTAATCCAATGAGTGGTGCCCTTATAAGAAGAGGGAGATTTGGGCACAAACCCACCTAGAGGGAAGATGGCCATGTGATGATGGAGGCAGAGATTTGAACTATGCTGCCTATAAGCCAAAGAATGCCAAGGATTGTCACAATCACCAGAAGCTAGAAGAGGCAAGGAAGTATTCATCCCTAGAGACTTCAGAAGGAGCATGTCCATGTTGACACCTTTATTTCAGATTTTTAATCAGAACTGAGTATATAAATTTCTGTTCTTTTATGCCACCTGGTTTATGCTACTTTGTTATGGCAGCCCTAAGAAAACTAATACAGTTATGTATTCTGAATGCAATTTATATATAATATAGTGCTGGAAGATTAATTTAGCTTTGTAAAACTGAGTTCCTGCAAAGATAATTTCTTTAAAATATGATCCCAATAATGATGAATTAAGGGCATAAATTTAAAAAAAAAATGACTGTGATCCTTGGGATGCTGCATTAAAGGGGTAACATGACCATACAGGAGAGAGAAGCATAGACCAATCAAAAAATTCTGGGAGACTAATATTACACCTTACCTGAGGCCATAAACAAATGCTAGGGATATAAATAAGGTTTTTAAAGCCAGGATGTCCAACCATCTAAGTTTTCCCAGGACTGAGAATTTTTCCAGGACAGGAGATTTTCAGTGTTAAAACTGAGCCATTCACAAGCAAACCAGGATTCTTTTAAATTCTCCTACTTGAGATATATTAGGTAAAGTTACATCACAATTATTCACCTCTTATGTGATTCCTATATTCTCTGTCAATGAGAATTGTTTTCACATGGAAAATTAGAAGAAGGTTTGAATTTCAGTTAAGACCAATTTTCAACCAGTGTGCCATGGCACACAGGTGTGCTGCTATAAATTTTAAAACATGCGGTACCTGACTATTTAGCCAAGGAAACTGATCTCTTTTCACTTGGATTGTCAAATAAAAAACTGACAACACAACAAGAAAGCCCACTGCATGGGAGAACATATTTGCCAATGTTATCTCCGATAAGAGTTTAGTCTCCAAAATTTATAGGGAACTCATACAACTTAACAAAAGGAAGATAAACAATCTAATTAAAAAATGAGCAAAGGACCTATATAGACATTTTGTGAAAGAGGATATACAGAAGGCCAAGAGACATATGAAAACATGCTCAAAGTCACTAATCATCTGAGAGTTACAAATCAAAACGACAATAAGGTACCATCTCACACCTGTCAAAATGGCTATTATCAACAAATCAATAAATGACAAGTGGTGGCAAGGATGTGGAGAAAAAGGAACCTTCTTGCACTGCTGGTGGGAATGCAGACTGGTGCTGCCAATGTAGTAAACAGTATGGAGTATCCTCAAAAAATTAGAAATGGGCCCGGCCAGTGTAGCTCAGTGGTTGATCATTGACCTATGAAACAGGAGATCACTGTTCGATTCCTGGTCAGGGCACATGCCCGAGTTGGCTGCGGGTTTGATCCCCAGTGTGGGGCTTGCAGGAGTCAGCCAATCAGTGATTCTCTCTCATCATTGATGTTTCAATCTCTCTCCCTTCCTCTTGGAAATCAATAAATATATATTTAAAAAAATAAAAATGGAACTTCCATTTGACCCAGTAAACCCACTTCTATGAAAATACCCCCCCCCAAAAAAAATAGAAACACAAATCAGAAAGGTTATATTCACCTCTATGTTCATAGCAACACAATTTACAATAGCTAAGATTTAGAAACAGCCTAAGTGCCCATGAGCAGATGAGTGGATTAGAAAACTGTGTTACATCTACACAGTGGAATACTGTGCTGCTGTAAAAAAGAAGGAATTTTCAGCATTTGCAACAGCATGGATGGACCTGGAGAGCATTATGCTAAGCAAAGTAAGCCAGTCAGAGAAATATAAATATCACATGATCTCACTCATTAGTGGACTATAATGAACAACATAAACTGATGAACAAAAATAGAACCAGGGACATAGAAGCATTGAACAGACTGTCCATCTATGAGGGAAGGCCGGAGGTAGGGGGTGGTGTTGGGGCTGACCGGCAGACCTTGAACAACAGATGAATGATTACTCTGACACAAGTTTCTGTGAAAGAAAAGCTAAGGGGCTAGTTGTCATAAGGAGCCAAAAAAGCCTCGATTGCCTGCCTTGTTAGCCTTTTATTGTTAAAAAAGCTTGAACTAAAATTATCTGCTACATACAATCAGTAGGGAAAGTATGCTTGAGAAAGCACATGCTTCTACAAGGTCGGGTCTTTAAAGACTAAACATAGAGATTCTAACAAAACACCCCAGGGGATCGGACTTGTTTGGAAAAGTCAAGGTAGGGACTGCCGCCTTCAGCAAGGTCCCCTCAGAGGCCCCCAACCTTTCGGAGAATCCTCCTTATAGAAATTCCAACCAAGTTCCGTGCTTCTCCACATCTTCCACCCCGGCCCCCTTTTTGTTTTGCTGGCTGAAGAAGACAGAGGGAGGCAGTGAACTTCCTGCTTTGGAAGGTCGGGGTCTGTGAAGCAAGTTTACTGCTCGAGTTCTGATTTTGTAGACTATAAGAAAAACAAAGAGAATTACAATGACAGTAATGGTTCTAGTTAAGAAGACAGGGTGCTTACAAGCGTGAAATCTTGCCTTCTAGCAAGGTGTAAGGGATCCTACCTTATAATAGAGAAATATGCAAATTGACCGCACCTCCGCTATGCCCATGACTGGGCCTGCGAGAGGCTGGGGGCGGGACTCCGGGTGGCCTATCCGGCCGTTGAGAAGAGCAAGATGGCGGCGCCCAATCCTCTTAGTTCCGGGGGTCTGTGGCGGCAATCGCCACCCAGATGGTCTTGTCCGGTCCGAGCCAGGCGCTGCCGGGGGTCCCCGGGCGGCGATCGCCACCCTGGGGGGCGTGTCCGGTCCGAGCCAGGCGCTGCCGGGGGTCCGAGCCAGGTGATCGCCAACCGGGGGGGCGTGTCCGGTCCGAGCCAGGCGCTGCCGAGGGTCCCCAGTGGCGATCGCCACCCTGGGGGGCGTGTCCGGTCCGAACCAGGCGCTGCCGGGGGTCTGGGGCAGCGATGGCCACCCAGGGGGGCGTGTCCGGTCCGACCCAGGCGCTGCTGGGGGTCTGGGGTGGCGATAGCCACCCGGGGTGGCGTGTCCGTTCGGAGCCAGGCGCTGCCGAGGGTTTCTGGCGGCGATCGCCACCCAGGGGGGGTGTCCGGTCCAAGCCAGGCGCTGCCGGGGGTCTGTGGCGTCAATCGCCACCCAGGGGGGGGTGTCCGGTCGGAGTCAGGCCCGGGGCGGCAATCGCCACCCTAGGTGGCGTGTCCGGTGCGAGCCAGGCGCTGCCGGGGGTCCGGGGCGGCCATCGCCACCCGGGGGTGTGTGTCTGTTCCGAGCCAGGCACTGCCGGGGGTCCGGAACCAGGCGCTGCCGGGGGTCCGGAGCCAGGCGATTGCCAGGGGGGGGCGTGTTTGGTCCGAGCCAGGCACTGCCGGGGGTCCCGAGCCAGGCGATCGCCACCCTGCGGGGCGTGTGCAACCCGAGCCAGGCGCTGCCGTGGGTCCCGGGCGGCCATCGCCACCCGTGGGGGCAGCCTGCGGGGGCATGCGCGGTCCGAGCCAGGCGCTGCTGGGGGTCCCGAGCCAGGCGATCGCCACCCTGCGGGGGCGTGTGCGTTCCGAGCCAGGCAATTGCCACCCTGGGGGGGGGGCATGTGCGGTCCAAGCCAGGCACTGCCAGGGGTCCCGGGTGGCCATCGCCACCCTGGGGGGGCGAGTCCGGCCAAGCCAGGCGCTCTGGGGGGATCCGGGGGCCATCGCCACCCTGGGTGGGGCGTGGCAGGACTCGCCCAGCCCCTCCCAGGGTCCCTGGGAATATTGCAGGCATGTGGTTGCTGAGACCCAGACCAGGCCTCTGGCCACAGATTCATAGCTTTGCGGAGACCTAGGGCAGGGATCTGCTTCATCTGCAGAGAGACAGAGGTTCTGCAGTGCCCCCAAGATGTGGGTGGGCCCAGCCAGGGGTCAAGGGGCATGGAAGGACTCCTGGCAGAGGGGCAAGGACTCTCACCCCTGAGGCGGGGCTTGAGGGATGGAGCCACCTCAGTGAAGGGGTGCTGCACTGCAGGGTACTGGACTGACTGACGTGATTCAGAGAAGCTCCCAGTGCTAATGGGCCTCGCTCAGGCGGCCTTCACACTTCAGAGGCAGTGACTACTGCTCCTGCCTTCACCCAAAAGCAAGCTCGCTACACCCTGCCCCATAGCAGAGCATGCCTAGGCAGTGAGTGGGAAGCCTTCCACCTGCTTCGGAGAAGGGGGGGCAGTAAAGAATGGGGGGAGAGGAAAGAATGTGGAGCATCCGCAATGAAGAGGTGCTTGAGAAAGAGGCTGGGAAGCCTGACTGGAAGGTTTGTTCTGATTGCTGGGCCGCTGCCCCTTAGGAAGCGCAAAGAGCATGGCTCTGAGGGCTTCCTGTGTGCTCTGAGGGCTTCCTGAGTCAAGTTCCACAGCCAACTGGAATTGGCCTCAGTTTCCTGGTCTGTAAAATGGATGAAGCGTGTCCCAGTGCCTTCACTGATCTTTGATGGCCAATTGAGATACTATATAAAGAAAATGAGGGAAGAAGTGAGAAAGAAAAGTAAGGACAAAAAAACACAAAAGAAAGATTGAAAGGAACCTGTAAACCCATTGTCACTTAAATAGGGAATATAGTCAGTAGTGTTGTAATGATGGTATGATGCCAGGTGGGTACTAGAAATATCGGGGAACACTTTGTAAAGTATATGATTGTCTAACCACTATTCTGTAACAATATAAAACCTGAAACCAATACAAAATAATGTTGAATATAAAGAAATGAAAATTGGAGTGAAATTTTTATAAATTTCAAAGTTTAAATAAAAGCTGTAAAGGAAGGAAGGGGAGAATAAAAAGTGTTTTTCATTTTGCCACTTCATTAAAAAGACAGTTGTCTTTATGTGATGCTTTTATACTTTTCTAAGTCATTATCTCATTTTAATTTCCGGGCAACTTAAAGACATGATAAGTATTCCCTCCACTATTCAAAGAAAGGAAATCTTGGTGTCTGGTCCTAATGATTCAATCGTTAAGCCCTTATTGTAAAGCAGGGTTAGTAAAATTTTCTGTGCAGGGTCATATCTATACTAATAAAAGCCTTGGGGGTGATCAGGCCAGCAGGGGAGGGTATTTGGGGGCAATCAGGCCCGCAGAGGAGCAGTTAGGGGTCAATCAGGCCAGCAAGGAAGCAGTTAGGGGGCAATCAGGCAGGTAGGTGAGCGGTTAGGAGCCAGCAGTCCCGGATTGTGAGAAGAATGTCCAACTGCAGGATTAGGCCCGATTCCACAGGAATCGGGCCTAATCCTGCAGTTGGACATCCCCCGAGGGGTCCCATATTAGAGAGGGTGCGAGCTGGGCTGAGGGACACCCTCCCCAGTGCACGAATTTCGTGCACCGGGCCTCTAGTAGGATTATAAAGGTGAAGGGGCTAGGGCAGTGGTCAGCAAACTCACTAGTCAACAGAGCCAAATATGACCAGTAAAACAATTGAAATTTCTTTTGAGAGCCAAATTTTTTAAACTTAAACTTCTTCTAATGCCACTTCTTCAAAATAGACTCGCCCAGGCCATGGTATTTTGTGGAAGAGCCACACTCAAGGGGCCAAAGAGCTGCATGTGGCTCGCGAGCCACAGTTTGCCGACCACGGGGCTAGGGTGAGGAATGTAGCTAAGTGCAGGCCTCCGGTCTGTAAACATCAGCTATTGTCAGGTGATGAGATGATGTTGATGAGATGTTTTGACTCCTGGTGGGTTGGTTTGACCATGCTTATGGGTTCTGCTTGCTGGATTCACAAGTGAGTCACCTCTCTAATTACTTTGCACAGGCTTTGAAAAGAAAACTTTAAGAAAAACTTAACCCCCTATTCACATAAGTATATGTGTTCTAAGATTTAAAATAATATGATTACTTTTCAGATTAATTCAGGTGCTTAATCTATCAGATTTATTATTCAGTATACTTATAATTTCTTTCTAGATTTCGCCTTACAAACCTTCTATGACCTTTATAAGCATTCTTATAAATTTTACAATTATTCTTACTCTAATTTTCTTTCTTTCTGTTATATGCCTTTCTTTATACCCCTTATTACAATTTTACTTCCTCAACTCTAGTTCTTCTTTACTTGTACAGACCCTCTGTAACTTATACATACATACCTTTTATAACTTATACATACCTTCTGCAATTTATATATGCCTTCTATTATATGAAAACTATAATTTCCTTCTAATTAGTTATTATTAAAGGTTAGTTCTACACAGGTTCTTCTATTCCTAGCTTTAGAGTATTTGGAATGGTGAGAATTATGTCTCAAGGTCTATTTTTCCTCTAGTTGGCCTATCGTCCTTTCTCTGCTCATGTCTGTCTAACTGCCTACTATATCCCCCTCAAAGATATTGGCTCTGAATTATTTTAGGGAAAGGGGACACTGGATTTCTTCTGCAATTACTTCCTGCTGTGGCAGGTTGAAGGTTTCTCTCAGAGCCAGAGATCCTTGCTCTCTGTCAGAGGGACGATGAGGCCTGGGCACAGAAGGAGGTGGTAATGGTGCCTAGACGTGGTATTCCCTAGGTGTAAGTAGGGCTTGTAATCTGGTGGAGACAAACTGTGTTATAAAATTTAGTATCATTGGGCAAAAGTTAGAAGAGTTTCTAATAATTTCCTGTTGAAATAATTTTTCTTCCTGAAATCACCCTCATTTTTATTAAAGACTAATTTACTTACTATATTAACTTTAGTTATAATTTGGCCTGATTGTTTGCATAAACACAACAAGAATAATAGTTGATTACATAGGCTATTAAAAATATGTTTTGCTGGAATTTCATGAGAAAGTTTATTCCTAGGACAACGAAGCCAAGCTACATAGTTGCCATCAGGCTTTGCCTGTAACACCTACAGAATTGGGGCGTATTCCTTAAGTTGAAGTCCCTACAGGTGTCTTGAGGTTTCTTTTATGCCATCTCTCAGGAAAGCAAACTTAATTCCTTACCTAGAAAGACTGCCATGAACCATGTGACCAAGCAAGGTACCAGGCTATTTATCAAAGGGGCTTATCGGCTTCAAAGTCAAACTTCATTCCTTAGAGCTTTCTAGTGACATCCAGAGTTGTGGCATGTCTCTCAGACATGACATTCCAGGAAAGTTTTGGTTAATAAAAGTACAATTGGAAACTGATTTATGTGCTTTTATGAAGAAGTCAGATTCTTATTGGAGTTGTGCAAACACATTATAATGAGAACAATAATTACTAAAACTATAATTATTTTTAGTTCATTTAGTCCTATAATTAAATTCTTTTTCTCCTGATTTTTCTTGCCAGTATTTCTATAACTCTAGATACTCTATAGAGCAGTGATGGGCAACCTTTTGAGCTTGGTGTGTCAAACTTCGCCAAAAAACTGAGCATAACTCGGGTAGTGTGTCACTTTGAAAAACATTATTTCGCGATATTTATAGTTTAAATAACATAAATATATAATTGTTATATATAATTGTATTTAATAAACCAAAAACTAAATATTTAGTGCTGACACGTGTGTCATAGGTTCGCCATCACTGCTATAGAGTAATATAAATGACATGGAATCTTGTCCTTTTTGTAAAAGACAATATTCCACAATATTATAACTTATAACAATTAGTTATAAATGAAAGCATAATAGAATATATTTAATATGCATATATAAATAGAATATAATTATTATTTTCTTATTTGATAGAACTTCCCATATACCTTAAGTATAAAATTTCTTTCATAAGAAAAGAAAGCAAACCTTAAAATTCAAACCCTGGGAAGGTAGTCAAATATATTGTATTATTATATATTATTGTTGTTATTATTAAACAGTATTAAATCTATTCATTTACAATAACCAACTTCCTGATTAACATAATACAATTATTTTAATAATATATATAAAACTTTTGCTTCCTAGGCAAATAAAGGAAAAACCTTTGTCCTTTACTTTCAGAAATAGGCTTATTTTTCTAATAGAAAACAAACTCACATTCTTATGAAACATAACAGAGATAGTGAATTCCTTAGCTGAGAAACAATTCCCTTGAACTTGGAAATCCCAAGCAGGCTCCAATGTCTTACTGCACAGTTACTTTTATTTTCTTGCTTTTCGTTTCTGAGGGTTCCATTGCCTTTGGTTGCATTCCTGGCTCCTCACACAGGGGCACCACTTTGCTGGGGCTGACCGGCAGACCCTGAATGACGGATGAATGATTACTCTGACACGTTTCTGTGAAAGAGAAGCTAAGGGGCTAGTTGTCATAAGAATCCAAAAAAAACCCTCTATTGCCTGCCTTGTTAGTCTTTTATTGTTACAACAGCTTAAACTAAAATTAACCTCTACATACCATCAGTAGGGTAAGTATCCTTGAGAAAGCACATGCTTCTACAAGGTTGGGCCTTTAACGACTTAACATTAAAAGTAGTTTACAATGCACTACCATTACAACAGTGACTGAAGAACAAAGCATTTTGAGTGTGAGCAAGTTTGTATACAAAAGCAAAAAGTAATAAAGCCTTGAAGAAAGAAATGGAGAGCCCAGTGCACACCAGATGCCATGAGACAACTCATATATAAAGGGTTAATCACCTTAATATATAATGAGCATCCCCAAATGAATAAGAAGTAAGCTAGTAGAAAAATAGGCAAAGGATATTAACAGTATGCAGAAAAATAAGTACATATGGCCTTTGTAATGAATTTAATCATATTTTTTCATAAGTGATATGCTAATTAAAGTTATGTTGAAATGCCATTTACAATTTTTCAGAATGAAACAAATCTAAAGGATAGTGAGGTTATGGTATAAGGGAAATAGATGCTCTTACATGTTGCAGATAGGAGTGCAAAATGGCACAATCTGTATGTAGTTCAATCTAGTGAAATCTCTCAATATTCAAATGTGTTTACTTCTATGAAATTAATCTACAAATATACTCACAAGGTGCAAAATAAAATATGTATTGATATATCTATATATATATATAAAAGCCTTAGTTGGACTGACTGTCCAACTGGTAGCTATGATGTGCAATGACCACCGGGGGCAGATGCTCCAACCAGTAGCTATAACGTGCACTGACTACCGTGGGGCAGATGCTCAATGCAGGAGCTGCCAAGCTGCAGTGACTTGGCAGCTGCAGTTCTTGAGTGACACACCCAGAACTAGAGAGCAGGGAGCCCGATTTTGGGGTACATCACCTGAGAACTACCCTCTTGCAATCCAGGACCCCTCAGGGGATGTCGGAGAGCCAGTTTCAGCCCAATCCCTGCAGGCCAGGCCAAGGGACCCCACTGGTACACAAATCCATGCATCGGGCCTCTAGTACATATATACCTGTTTACTAATTGCAGAATTGTTTGTAATACCAAAAGCAATGCAAATGTCTGTCATTAGGGGCTTACTCAGTAAATTATGGTACATCCATAATATGAACTATTATATAGCTGTTTTAAAATAAATGAGAAATATCTGGATTCACTGATAAAGGTCTCCAACATATACTAGTATAATTAAATGAGAAAAAATTTCAGAAAATTGTGTTTAGTATGCTGCTATTTTTATAAAAGTGGGAGAGTAATGAGAATAATTGTTGATATTTGTATGATCTTAAAAACCACCAGTCAGGTACACAGGAAATGAAAAAGAGCATTTAACTATGAGGTTGGAAATTGTGCAGAAATTTTTAAAAAGACATGAGATGGAGACTTTTCACTTCATATTTTTATATTTAATTTTTTCATTATGTGACAGATCATTTTAAAAAATGTTACAGAAATAATTCTGTGACATTATCTTTGGTTGAATAATAAACATTTCAAATAAAAACCCCTCTTATCACAACCCCATAAACCTACCCATCTAAAAATAGGGATACTATTTTGGGTTAGATTGTTGCAGTACCAGTGGTATTTGTCAACAATGAGAAGAACTTACCTTTTAATTTTACAAATCTTAATATCCAAAACATGAATGTATTAGTGTGAAACTTTAAGTTGTTCCTCTATGAATATGCTTGATTAAAATTGTGGACTTGTTCTAACTCCTTTGCTCTGTGACATAATAATTTCCCCTGTTCACCTCATTTCATTGCCCTACTTTTTCAGTAAGCATCTTTTAAAATTTATCTTGTTCTATATCATCTCACCTCACTTCTTCCTGTCCCATCTCCCTGCCTTTAATATGCACATTCCATATCTATTTATCATTTTCAGTATGAGTGTGTGCATATAATTGCAAAAATGCACATCTGCTTGGAATTGTTTATACTTATTTCCAGGTTCTCCTGTGAATCATTCTTTGAAGCATCAACCTACTCAAACTTCCATTATCACTTTTATTTTCCCGAATATCTTCCAGTGGAAAAAAAAATACCTATAAACTTATACTACTTTTAGAACTTCTTATATATATGAAATGATAATCTAGTGGCTTGGAAAAAAGAGTATATGCTGTTGAAAAGAGGACCATTTTGTCTTTCTTATGGTCTGTGGGATCAGGGTAGGAGCCACTAAATGTTGATAATATGAATCATGATTCTGTTGCAATTGGCTGAGTTTACAGGTTGGCCTATTAGATAGAGAAAGTGAATATTGAAAGCAATCAAACAGGGGTTTTGGCAGTATTTGTTGGATGGTGGATTGATGTTAGCTCTTTAGTGGGCTTTTACCTGAGCCAAAGATTGTGTTCTTAAATTAGGGACAATTTTAGCTGTGGAATTCCTGACATCAGCCTATAGGTAGGGACTGTATTTTTTGAGGATAAGGAAAGCGCACAGGGTCTTTTTAAAAATTCCTCTATGCCCTAGCCCAGTGGTCGGCAAACTGCGGCAAGTGAGCCACATGAGGTTCTTTGGCCCCTGGAGTGTTCTAAAGCCACTTCTTCAAAATAGACTCACCCAGGCCGAAAACTGACTTCTGCACATGGGCCACGAAGTTTTAATCGCACTGTATGTGCGCGCCCGCACGTGGTATTTTGTGGAAGAGCCACACTCAAGGGGCCAAAGAGCCGCATGTGGCTCGCCAGCCGCGGTTTGCCAACCACTTCCCTAGCCGGTTTGGCTCATTGGATAGAGCATTGGTCTGTGGACTGAAGGGTCCCAGGTTCGATTTTGGTCAAGGGCACATGTGTGGGTTGTGGGCTTGATCCCCAGTAAGGGGCATGCAGGAGGCAGCCAATCAATGATTCTCTCTCATCATTGATGTTTCTATCTATCCTCCCTTCCTCTCTGAAATCAATAAAAATGTATTTTAAAAATTCCTCTAATATTGACCTAGGTTGGTGCCTCTGTGAAAGGTTAGTCTTATTCACCTCATGTTTCTTTAATCTGTTGACTCGAGCTAACAAAAACGGGAAACAAAACCCCTAATGGGGGCTTTTGGTCTATCATTGATTGGCATGGCTCAGCATTAGTAGAGGCAGCATTGAATGGATAGTGAGAGAAAGGGGGTATTGATATGGGCACCTGTGAGTGTCCAATCAGGGTTGATGGAACTGTGGGTATAACTAATGGGTAAAAGCATGGCAAACCAGATCACAGGGCAGGCTAAAGATAATGTCAGTGTTTCAATCATATGGAGAGGACCCAGTAGATGAAAAAAATGAGTAGGATATATATGGAAGATAGGTAAGTGGGTGCTAGTCATCATCTGGGAGATCTGTGCATAAGGAGAGACATAGCTGAGAAGGGAAAGGCAGAGCAATAGTTCATTCTTCTCACAATTCCACATGCAGCCACTCTGCTGGGTGTGCAGCTTAGGGGACCAGAGGATCAAGCAGGCCAGTTGAGTGATCAAGGAAAATATTAACAACAAGTAATATTTAGCATGTCCTTGTTATGTTAAGTTACTCCGTTAAGTGCATGAAATGTATCATCTTATTTAATCTTCCCAGTGACCCTATGAGGTATGTATGGTTTTAAAAACTGAAGTTCAAAGAAACTGAGTTATTTGTACAAACTCTCATAGCAAGTCAGTAGTAGAGTTAGGATATGAACCATGAAATATTATTCTAGACCATAAGCTCTTAAACTTTAAGGACCAAAGCAAAAACTATGGACTCAGTACTATGATGCCAGTAGCAATGGGAGGCTGTAATCTGGAGGCAAGCCAGGCACATAGAGTGTCTTTAGACACAAAACCACTGGTATTTCTTGCTGCCTTGTAAAAGTTGGAAACAAATTAGGAGACCCTAACTTGTGACTGGAATTCAGCCAGGGATTGGTGGCTTACTTCTAAGCCCTACTGACTGTTGCAGTTCAGATTACAGATATAAGTGTCTCAGTCAGGAACTGGGACACACCAGGGCCTAACAGAAACACCCATAAAATTCAGCTTTGATGAACAAAAAGAAGCAAGCCAACATTATGGGTTAAAAATCCCTGCTTTCTCAGTCTAGTGCAAGACCTTTTCACACAGGAAGGAGGTTGGAAGTAGTGTCAAGCATGGGGAAAGAGAGCAGTTAGTGTTTTATTTTCTTTTGCTTGGAAGTCCTGTTATTTTGTATTTGTCATTCAGGTTCTGCAGTCTTCTTTTGGATTTAGAAAGCCCTGCCTGAGCATGGCTAGATCTCTCAGGTCATCATGGTACTCTTCAATAAACAACTCAGCATTTGTTCAGATGGATTCCTTATGAAAGGCTAAACATTCATTCTGAACGTGAATACCACTCAGAAGCTACCAGAGGGAAGCACAAACCCTTCAATCTCAGTGAAAGCACTGTTCCACTGCAGATTTGTGGCCATCTAGCTTTCACAGAACAGAAACAGCTGCTGAAGGGAGACATTGGCTTTCTCTTTTTGTGAATCACTAGCAGCCACAAACATTTCAGGAAGGACATTGAATTATGTATTATAACATTGATTGGCATCAATGTAACTTTGAATCCTCTGTGCCTCCACCTTAAGCATTAGCACCTCTTTGTAAATACTGATGGGACTTCCAACAGTGGTGAACAAGCAGGAGACATGAGTCTGCACATATGCTTTTTCTATGTTTGGATAAGCAATAAATATAAAAATATGCTCTTAATTGGTTGAGTCATCATGTGCCTTTTTATAGGTTGAGTGTGGTAGTACAATGGCAGGCTGAAATTAGCTGTTTCAAAACTCAGGAGTTTGGTGTTGTCATTTGTTCTGCAATCAGTTAATGGGTAGACTTTGCACAATAAATTGCTCACTAAGGACATTTGCAGTTCTCAGAGAACAACAGGTCATGCAAGGTGAGAAACAAAAATAATGCACACAAAAATCACTAGAGCTAGGGACTTCAAGTATTTTTCTTCCTCAGGAACTTTTCTAAGTTCTCATAGTTTGTCTTGTTTGATAGTTGCATTGAGAGAGGTGACACTATTGATGGTTGATTTGGTCAGTTATCCAGGTCGAAACTTAGCAGGTCTACCTCGCTCTCCTTTTGCAGAGCTCTCTTGACAGATACAGAAATCATGTGCATTGTAGAGGTTATCGGTCAGCTGGATGTTCTTAGGGGACAGGAAATAAGAAGTAACACTGACGGATGAATCAAGAAAGTCTTCAAGGATCACCCACTGCCTGTGAGCAGCCAAAAGAAAAAGTATTGCATACAATGACCTAAAATTTCTGCGCACATAAATCTGAAGGACCTTGTCAATTGTCCTCAAAGAGAGAGAGAGAAAAAATAAATACAACCCTACTGCTTTATTAAAACTCCAGGTGAAGGTCTTCCTGAACTAATCTTTTCCTTAAAGGTGAATCCCTGATCATATCCCAGTGCCCTCCCCGCAGAATACAGCATTAGAGTCCCTGGTTGGAATTCATTTGGGGAGGAATTATAGTGGTGTTATAGTTCTGAGTTTAGGTTCAGAAAATCTGTTTTCAAATCCCAGCTCACAATCACTTAGCAGTGGCAGTGCCTTTATCACTGCTTTCCCCTACTCATAGTTCCCATTAACTACTAATTAAAGTCATCCCTATAATCTAAGATAATAGTTTACTTTGCCAACAAAACCAAGCCAAGTCCCTTTGTTTTCCACTCTTAAATTATTTCCTTACAGAAATTTCAGAGTTATTCTTTGACGTTGGTCAAGGTACTTAAGTTTTCATTTTGACAAAGGTGATAATGACTGACTAACCTATTTTTAAGGTGGTGAGATTGAATTAAGTAATATCTGTAAAGAACTTAGATATTCACTACCCAGTATATGGTAGCTTATTATCACCTTTAAAATTAATAGTACTAATATCTTTAATAAAAATATACTCTTTGTTGGTTGTGCTTAGCTTGACTCAAAGGAATTCTTTTTTCCTGATTTCCTTCTTTTTTTATACCACATAGGGAACATTCATACCTTCAACTGAGTAATTTAGAGTTATTTCATGCCCCTTTCTAAATGCTTTAAATTAAGAATCAATACTTGCATAACAACTTCAAATATGTATCTACCTCTACTATGTGGAAAGCTCTATGCCAAATAGTGTCATATTTAGACCAGGCTTGATTTATTTAATGGCATTAAGATGGAAAGGACTTATGGGATCAGGATGAGGGAACTAGATGTCACCCTTGGAGTAGGCTCTGGTGAGGTAAATTCAAATGTAGGTCCTAGAAAGAAGTCCAGTGTAACAAATAAAACATGATTACCAGGAGACCATAGGCAAGTAGTTCACTACCAGTCAACATCATGAGGAAGCAAGGAAGTAGGTGAGACAAGAACCATCAATAAGCAATCCTACATCAGCAGAGAATTGGAATAAGGGATGTCTACTACATGATTATATAACAGACCATGTCAGGTTACATGACCCTGTCATTCTCTTAGAATATATTATCAATAACTAATCCTTGATGTTGAGCATATAGACTAGAAGACACATGGATTCTGAAGACAGATAAATCTGGTTAAAACTCCAGGTGTGTCACTTATTTGCTAGATGGCTTTAGACCCATTATGTAGTCTCTCTGAGCTTTGATTTCCCTATTTCTAAAATAGAAGTTATATATTTCTTTTTTTTCTTCAAATTTTTTATTAAGGTATTATATGTGTACATATCTTACCATTGCCCTCCCCCACTCCCATACCTGCCCTCACCCCCCAGAGTTTTGCGTCCATTGGTTATTTTTATATGCATGCATACAAGTCCTTTGATTGATCTCTTATCTTCCCCACCTCTCCCTAACCTTCCTGCTGTAATTTGACAGACTGTTTGATGCTTTACTGCCTCTGTATCTATCTTTTTGTTCAAGTTTATAATGTTCTTTATTGTCCATAAATGAGTGAGATCATGTGGTATTTTTCTTTCATTGACTGGCATATTTCACTCAACATAATGTTCTCCAATTCCATCCAGGTTGCTGCAAATGGTAAGAATTCGTTCTTTTTTATGGCAGCATAATATTCCATTGTGTAGATGTACCATAGTTTTTTGATCCAGTCATCTGCTGATGGGCACCTAGGCTGTTTCCAGATCTTAGCTATTGTAAATTGTGCTGCTATGAACATAGGGGTGCATATATCTTTTCTTATTGGTGTTCCCAGTTTCTTAGGATATATTCCTAGGAGTGGGATTACTGGGTCAAATGGGAGTTCCATTTTCAGTTTTTTGAGGAAACTCCATACTGTTCTCCACAGTGGCTGCACCAGTCTGCATTCCCACCAGCAGTGCATGAGGGTTCCTTTTTCTCCACATCCTCGCCAACACTTGTCGTTTGTTGATTTGTTGATGATAGCCATTCTGACAGGTGTGAGATGGTACTTCATTGTCGTTTTGATTTGCATCTCTCGGATAATAAGTGACGTTGAGCATGTTTTCATGTGTCTCTTGGCCTTCCTTCTGTCTTCTTTGGAAAAGATTCTATTTAGGTCCGTTGCCCATTTTTTTATTGGATCATTTATCTTCCTTTTATTAAGTTGTAAAAGCTGCCTGTAGATGTTGGAGATTAAACCTTTATTAGTGATGCCATTTGCAAATATGTTCTCCCATGCAGTGGGCTATCTTGTTGTTTTGTTGATAGTTTCTTTTGATGTAAAAAAGCTTTTTATTTTGATGTAGTCCCATTTGTTTATTTTCTCTTTACTTCCATTGCCCTAGGGGCAGTGTCAGTGAAGAAGTTCTTTTGGCATATGTCAGAGATTTTGTTGCCTGTGGATTCCTCTAGTATTTTTATGGTTTCCCGTCTTATGTTTAAGTCCTGTATCCATTTTGAGTATATTTTTGTGTATGGCGTAAGTTGGTGATCTAGTTTAATTTTTTTGCATGTATCTGTCCAATTTTCCCAACACCATTTATTGAAGAGACTGTCTTTATTCCATTGTGTGTTCATGCCTCCTTTGTCAAATATTAATTGGGCATAGTGGTTTGGGTTGATATCTGGATTCTCTATTCTGTTCCATTGATCTATATGTCTGTTCTTGTGCCAGTACCAGGCTATTTTGAGAATAGTGGCTTTGTAATACAGCTTGAAATCTGGTATTGAGATCCTTCCTACTTTATTCTTCTTTCTCAGGATTGCTGTGACTATTTGGGGTCTTTTTTTATTCCAGATGAATTTTTGGAGAGTTCTTTCAAGGTCTGTGAAATATGCCATTGGTATTTTAATGGGGGGTGCATTGAATCTATAGATTGCTTTGGGTAGTATGGACATTTTAATGATGTTGATTCTACCAATCCATGAACATGGTATGTTCTTCCATTTGTTTACATCTTCCTCTATCTCTTTTTTCAGTGTCCTGTAGTTTTCCATGTATAGGTCTTTTACCTCCTTAGTTAAGTTTATTCCTAGGTGTCTTAATTTTTTTGGTGCGATGGTAAATGGGATTGCCTTTTTAGTCTCTCTGTCTGTAAGTTCACTATTGGTGTATAGAAAGGCCATAGACTTCTTGGCGTTAATTTTGTATCCTGCTACATTGCCAAATTCATTTATTAAGTCTATTAGTTTTTTGATGGAGTCTTTCGGATTTTTTATGTACAATATCATGTCGTCTGCAAATAAAGACAGCTTTACTTGTTCTTTTCCAATTTGGATGCCTTTTATTTCTTCTTCTTGTCTAATTGCAATGGCTAATACTTCCAGTACTATGTCAAACAGGAGAGGTGAAAGTGGGCATCCCTGTCTTGTTCCTGTTCTTAGGGGAAATGTTTTTAGTTTTTGTCCATTGAGTATGATGTTTGCTGTGGGTTTATCATATATAGCTTTCATTATGTTGAGGTATGAGCCTTCTATTCCCACCTTGTTGAGAGTTTTTATCAAGAAAGGGTGTTGGATTTTGTCAAATGCTTTTTCTGCATCAATTGATATGACTATGTGATTTTTATCTCTCAATTTGTTTATGTGATGTATCACATTTATTGATTTGCGGATATTGTACCATCCTTGCATTCCTGGGATAAATCCTACTTGATCATGGAGTATGATCTTTCTGATGTACTGCTGGAGCCGATTTGCTAGAATTTTGTTGAGGATTTTGGCATCTATGTTCATGAGGGATATTGGCCTGTAATTCTCTTTCATTGTGTTGTCTTTATCTGGTTTTGGTATTAGGGTGATGCTGGCTTCATAGAAGGAGTTTGGAAGTGTTCCTTCCTCTTGAATTTTTTGGAATAGTCTGAGGAGGATAGGTTTTAGTTCTTCCTTGAATGTTAGGTAAAACTCTCCTGTGAATCCATCTGGCCCCGGGCTTTTGTTTGCCGGAAGCTTTTTGATGACTGCTTCAATTTCGTCCATAGTTATTGGCCTATTGAGCTGTTTAGATTCTTCTTGATTGATTTTTGAAAGGTTATATTTTTCTAGGAATATGTTCATTTCCTTCAGGTTGTCCAGTTTGTTGGAATAGAGTTGTTCACAGTATTTTGTAACAATCCTTTGTATCTCCGCGGGGTCTGTTGTTATTTCACCTCTTTCATTTCTGATTTTATTTGGGTCCTCTCTCTCTGCTTCTTGGTGAGCCTGGCTAGAGGTCCATCAATCTTGTTTATCCTTTCAAAGAACCAGCTCTTGGTTTTGTTGATCTTTTGTATTGTTTCTTTGGTCTCTATGTCATTTATCTCCGCTGTGATCTTTGTTATTTCCTTCCTTCTGGTTACACTGGGCTTTTCTTGCTGCTCTTTTTCTAGCTCTTTGAGTTGTAGGGTTAGGTAATTTATTACCATTGTTTCTTGTTTTTTGCAATAGGCTTGTAGAGCTATGAACTTCCCTCTCAAGACTGCTTTCGCTGTGTCCCATAGATTTTGGATTGTTGTGTTTTCATTGTCATTTGTTGCCATGATGTTTTTTATTTCTTCCTTGATCTCTCTGGTGACCCAGTCCTTGTTTAATAACATGCTGTTTAGTCTCCATGTGTTTGATTTCTTTGGATTGTATTTATTGTAGTTGATTTCCAGTTTTATGCCACTGTGATCTGAGAAGATGCTTGATATAATTTCTATCTTCTTGAATTTGAAGAGACTTTGCCTGTGACCCAGCATATGGTCTATCTTTGAAAATGATCCATGTGCACTTGAGAAGAATGTATATTCTGTGGCTTTGGGGTGAAATGTTCTGAAGATGTCAATTAATTCCATCTGTTCTAGTGAGTCATTTAGGATTGCTGTTTCTTTGCTGATTTTTTGTTTAGAGGATTTGTCCAATAGTGATAGTGGGTATTAAAGTCTCCTACTATGATTGTATTGCTGTTAATCTCTCCCTTGATATCCTCCAGGAGTTTTTTTTTTTATGTATTTGGGTGCTCCTATATTGGGTGCATATATGTTTACCAGAATTATTTCTTCTTGTTGGATTTCTCCCTTTAGTATTATGAAGTGGCTTTCCTTATCTCTTTTTTTACTTTGAGGTCTATTTTGTCAGATATAAGTTTTGCTACCCCAGCTTTTTTTTCCTTTCCATTTGCCTGAAAGATATTTTTCCATCCCTTCACTTTCAATCTGTGTGAGTCTCTTGTTCTGAGGTGGGTCTCTTGTAGACAGCATATATATGGGTCATGTTTTTTTTGTTCATTCAGCCACTCGATGTCTTTTGATTGGAGCATTTAGTCCATTTACATTTAAAGTTATTACTGAAAGGTATTTGTTTGTAGTCATATCTATTTTTGTGTCTGTATTCCTTCTTACCTGTTTATTTCTTCTTTTTACAGTATTCCCTTTAGCATTTCTTGCATTGCTGGTTTGGTGGTGATAAACTCCCTGAGCCTTTTTTTGTCTGCAAAGCTCCTGATTTCCCCTTCAATTTTGATTGATAGTCTTGCTGGATATAGTATTCTTGGATTCAGTCCTTTGCTTTGCAACACTTTGTATACCTCCTTCCATTCACTTCTAGCTTGTTGTGTTAATGTTGAGTAATCATTTGACAATCTGATGGGTGTTCCTTTGTAGGTAACTTTCTGTCTCTCTCTTGCCGTCTTTAAGATTCTCTCTTTATCATTTATATTTGCCATTGAAATTATGACATGTCTTGGTGTGGGTCTTTTGGTGTTGATCCTGCTTGGGACTCTCTGTACTTGCGTAACTTTTATCTTTCCCATATCCGGGGAGTTTTCTGTCATTATTTCTTCAAATAGATTTTCTAATCCCTGCTGCTCTTCTTGTCCTTCTGGCAGCCCTATTATACGCATGTTACTTCGTTTCATGTTGTCCCGAAGCTCCCTTAGGCTTTCCTCCTGCTTTTTAATTTTTTTCTCCAATTGCTGTTCAGATTGAGCTTGTTTCTGTACCTGATCTTCTAACTCACTAATTCGGTCCTCTGCTTCTTGTAGTCTACTGTTGAAATTTTCCATGGTGTTTTTGATTGTAGCTATATCACTTTTCATTTCTTCCTGATTCTTGCATAAGTTGTTGATCTTCTCATCCATCCGATGTATAAATTCCACGACCATTACTCTGAACTCCTTTTCGGTCATGTTGCAAGCTTCAGTTTCACTAATTTCCTTTCTTGGCGACTCCACATTTTCTTTCCTCTGTGAGTTATTCTGTTTCCCCATTCTGGCTATCACCAGAAAGCTCAAGCTTCTGTTTGCGTGGACCTTGGCCGTGTGCTCTGGGGACTTCACTCCACCCAAGTTTCACTGAAGTGCTCTGACACTAGGACGTGTGGCTGCCTTTGGTTGGTGGGAACAAGACTTGCCCAGAGTCAGTGTCCCCAGTGTTCCATGTGGTCTCGTGTGCACACTTAGAATCACGGGCCCTGTCTGCACCACACTGTTGGTATGTGCCGAAAATGAGATCCTTAGCATGTGCCAGGTGTCAGAGTTTCCCTGTGTCTGCACCAAGAAACGAGTGTCAGAGTCTCTGTTGCCTTGTTCGGTTTCTCGTTGAGAATCAGGGACCGTTTGTGTTCATGCACCAACAATTGGGGTCGCTGGCTCTTAGTGTGAATGCACTGTGAGTCAGGGATTCCAGGCAGCTGTGTCCGGCGTGCCAAATTTCCTGAAGTGGAGCTGTGTCCTGTGTGTGCTCTCTCTACTGAGCCAAACAGGCTAGGGCGCACATTCTCAATTTCCTGAAAGTGAGCTGCCTCCGAGCACTCTCCCAGATTTGCCGAAGGGGGGCGGAGTCCGTCCTGCGCACCAAATTCCCCAAAGGGAAGCCCCTCTGTGCACACTCTAAGATTCCCCGAAGGGGAGCTGTGACCCGCAAGCCAAATTCCCCCAAATTCCCCAAAGGGGAGCCCTCTGTGCGCCCTGACAGATTTCCCTAAGGAGGAGAGCATCCCTGCGCAAAGCTCTGCAGCTTGGGTGTCCCTGCGCAAAGCTCTGCAGCTTGGGCGAGGGGCGGGTCTATCAGTTACTATGGCGCTATCCGTGTGCCTGCGGGGGTGGGATAGGCTCTTTGACTCACAGAAATCTGCTGAGAAGTCTGGATTCTTGTTGTTTGTTGGTCTGAAGCTGTGATAGCAGTTCTCTGTGCCCAGTGGCTGCAGGGTCCTGGTTTGTGTCAGAAGCCAGGATCCGAGTCTCAGGCAGCTCTGTTTCTCAAGATGGTGTGGTCTCCGCATCCGCACCAGCCACCGAGAAGTGTCCGCTTTGTGCTCGGGGCTTCGCCGTCTAGGACTGCCCAGTTAGGGACCCCCTTGGAAGACCTGCAGAATCTAACTGACCTTAGCTCATACACACTCACACACCACACACATATACACTCTCCTCTATGGGTTTCTCACTCACACTCTCTCTCTCCCTACCTTCCTGCCGGTCGCCATTTTTTTTCTCAGAAGTGCAACTCATATAAGTATATTTCAATGATTTGTAATTGGACTGAGAATTAAAGCAGTTAGACTGTGTATGGCAGTTAGTGGGACTTCTCCCACATTATTAATATTAACTAAAGTTGTAAACTTATAGTAAGAGCTCCAGCTTTGAGCTTTGGTTTTGAAGGTATTTAGTCCCTGGGAAGGAAATTGACAAGGGCAAAGCAGTGCTTCAGTCTTAGAACTATGGTCCTATGCTGGTTACAAGACAGGAAACTGTATTGTGCTCAGGGAAAAAATACAACAAGAAATCCAACTACAAAGACTAAAGTTAGCCACTTGGTCATAAAAAACAGATTAGAAAACCAGTCAGAAGAATTAGAGCACAAAACAATGATGGGATTATGAGCAGTAGTAACTTAATGCTGAGTCTTGTGACTCTGGTTAGAACTCCTAAAATTCCTCTACACTTACAGGTTTGTGATTTGTTTTAAAAATAGGACTGTGTAGTGGGGTGAAGAATTGGCTTTTTATATATGGAATTTAAGGGATTAAGGTATTGGGAACTAGGAGAATCAAACATCAGTACATAAGACACTGGCCTTAAATTCTAGGCCAGTGCTCTCCAATAGAAGTTTTAAATTATTAAAAATTTCTGTATCTACAATTTTCTATATATGCAATATCCAATATAGTAACTATTAGCCTCATGTGACTACTGAGCACTTGAAATGTAGCTATTGTAACTGGGAACTTATTTTTAAAGTTCATTTAATTTATCCTACTTGGAGTTTGTTGAAGTTTTTGGATGTATAGGTCAATTTTTTTCCATCTACTCTGGAATATTTTTGGCCATTCTTTCTTCACACATTCTTTCCTTTCTCTGTTCTCCTCCTGGAATTCTTACTATGTATATCTTAGTATGCTTGATGTAGTCACACACGTTTCTGAGGCTCAATTCATTTTTTATTCTTCATATTGTGTAATCTTTATAAATCTATTTTCAAGTTCATTTATTCCTTCTTCTGAATGCTCATAACTGCTGTTGAGCCTGTCTAGTTATTTGTTTCACTTAAGTTATACTTTTTAATTCTAGAATTCCTAATTGGTGCTTTTAAAAAATATTTTTATCTCTTTATCAATATTCTCTATTTGGTAGTATATTATTTTTATACTTCTCTTTAGTTCTTTAGATATGTTTTCTTGACCATATTTAAAGTAGCTGATTTGAAGTCTTTGTCTGGTAAGTAAAATGTCTGGTATTCCTAAGGAATAGTATCTATTGATTGAATGATTTCCTATATATGGGCAAGAAGTTGTTTTTCTGCATGCCTCACAAATTTTTGGTGAAAAAATTAAAATTAGCCTTTTAAATATATGTGACAACTCCGGAAATCAGATTCTTCCTCCTTCCCAGGGTTGTTGTGATGTGTTAACTGTTTTGTTTATTTATTTAGTGGTATTTTTAAACTAATCCTGTAAAATCTGTCTTCTTTGTCATGTATGACCACTGAAGTGTCTGTTTGATTAGCTTAGTGATCAGCTAAAATTGTTTAATTTAAAATAAATTTTAATTAAATCTAAATAATTTGTGATTACACTATTGAGCAGTGCAGTCCTAAGTTCTTAAAATTATTCTATGTTTAGAATATATATATATATGAAAAATGAATTATTCATCAGTATAAAACACTAGTCAACTTAGTGTTACTTTACATATTGGAAAAAATAGCTTTCAGAGTAAGCTCATGAAGGGAGAAGTCTTTCCCAAAAAATGTAGTATTTGATTTTGCCTTGAAGTATTTTTAGGGTTTTTAATGAGGAAAAGGAGTAGAGATTTTGAGTGGTCAGGCAAAAGATCCACCAAAAGCCACAATGGAAGGTAGGTTCCAGAGATTATTCCTAATGTCTTTAACAAAGTTCACAAGGTGATTGAAAGATCACGGAAAGCTTGAAATTAACAGGCTGAGGTACTTTCAACTTGTGTGGAGTCAGAAGCCATTAGAATAAAAAAAAATAGGGTTTAGTCTTTTTCTGGTTAGAGACATAACTACATTCATGTTGATGTGCTATTGGTGTTCAAGAGACAAAGTCTGCTACTTTCTTCCATTTATTTATAACATTTTCAATTATAGCCCTAGCTGGTTTGGCTCAGTGTATAGAGTGTTGGCCTGTGGACTGAAGGGTCCCAGGTTTGATTCTGTTCAAGGGCATAGGCCCAGGTTGTGGGCTTGATCCCCAGTGTCGGGCATGCAGGAGGGAGCCAATCAATGATTCTCTCTCATCATTGAGGTTTCTATTTCTCTCTCCCTCTCCCTTTCTCTCTGAAATCAATAAACATATAAAAAAACAAAACATTTCAGTTATGAAACAATAAATGTGTATTTTAGAACATTGGAAAATATGGAAAAAGTATGAAGAGGAAAATTAAAAGAGATTAACATGATTAAAAGAGTGTTTTTGTTAAGTTAATCTAATGATGGTATATAGGATAGACTGAAGAGTGTGGCATTATCTTAATCACTTCCAAAGCAGAGAGGTTGGTGAGACTTAGAATATCTTGGAGCATGTCTCTAAGAAATTTAGAGCAATAGTTGGTACTTGGGACCCATGTGTACGTAAATAAATTATGTTCTTCCAAAAAGACCCCTTGAATTATAACTCTTACTGGAACACTTCTTTCATGTTGTGTGTTCAAAAAACAGATACAAAACACTATAATTGGCAATATATATTGAAATTAAATATGTATATTTAACCCAACAATTGCACTCTTAAGAATGTATCTTAAAGATATTACACAATTACCGAATGTTTTGTGTACCAGATGTTCACTGAACATTGTTCAATAGTACAAAAATTGAAAACATTTCAAAAAGTATCTATTTAGGTCTGTTGCCCATTTTTTTGTTTGGATTGTTTATCTTCCTTTTGTTAAGTTTATGAGATTCCTAAAAATTTTGGAGATTAAACCCTTATCGGTGATAACATTGGAAAATATGTTCTCCCATGCAGTGGGCTTTCTTGTTGTTTTGTTGATGGTTTCCTTTGCTGTGCAAAAGCTTTTTATTTTGATGTAGTCCCATTTGTTTATTTTCTGTTTCATTTCCATTGCCCTAGGAGCAGTATCAGTGAAGAAATTGTTTCAGCATATGTCTGAGATTTTGCTGCCTGTGGATTCCTCTAGTATTTTTATGGTTTCCCGTCTTACGTTTAAGTCCTTTATCCATTTTGAGTTTATCTTTGTTGTATGGTGTAAGGTGGTGGTCTAGTTTAATTTTTTTGCATGTATCTGTCCAATTTTCCCAACACCATTTATTGAAGAGACTGTCTTGACTCCATTATATACTCATGCCTCCTTTGTCAAATATTAATTGGGCATAGTGTTTTGGGTCAATTTCTGGGTTCTCCATTCTATTCCATTGATCTATATGTCTGTTCTTGTGCCAGTACCATGCTGTTTTGAGAACAGTGGCTTTGTAATACAGCGTGAAATCTGGTATTGTGATCCCACCTACTTTGTTCTTCTTTCTCAGGATTGCTGTGGCTATTCGGGGTCTTTTTTTATTCCGGATGAATTGCTGGAAAGTTCCTTCTAGGTCCGTGAAATATGCCGTTGGTATTTTAATGGGGATTGCATTGAATCTATAGATTGCTTTGGGTAGTATGGACATTTTGATGATGTTGATTCTACCAATCCATGAAAATGGTATGTTCTTCCATCTGTTTATATCTTCCTCTATCTCTTTTTTCAGTGCCCTGTAGTTTTTCACATATAGGTCTGTTACCTCCTTAGTTAAGTTTATTCCTAGGTATCTTAATTTTTTTGTTGCCATGGTAAATGGGATTGCTTTTATAGTCTCACTTTCTGTAAGTTCACTATTGGTGTATAGAAATGCCATAGATTTCTTGGCATAAATTTTGTATCCTGCTACATTGCCAAATTCATTCAAGTCTAATAATTTTTTGATGGAGTCTTTAGGATATCATGCCATTTGCAAATAAGGACAGTTTTACTTCTTTTCCAATTTGGATGCTTTTTATTTCTTATTCTTGTCTGATAGCAATGGCTAGTACTTCCAGTACTATGTTGAACAGAAATGGTGAGAGTGGGCATCCCTGTCTTGTTCCTTTTAGGGGAAATGTTTTTAGTTTTTGTCCATTTAGTATGATGTTGGCTGTGGGTTTGTCATATATGGCTTTTATTATGTTGAGGTATGATCCTTCTATTCCCACCTTGCTGAGAGTTTTTATCAAGAAAGGGTGTTGGATTTTATCAAATGCTTTTTCTGCATCAATTGATATGACTATGTGATTTTTATCTCTCAATTTGTTTATGTGACGTATCACATTTATTGATTTGCGGATATTGTACCATCCTTGCATCCCTAGGACAAATCCTACTTGGTCATGGTGTATGATCTTTCTGATGTACTGCTGGATCCAACTTGCTAGAATTTTGTTGAGGATTTTGGCATCTATGTTCATGAGGGATATTGGCCTATAATTCCCTTTTATTGTATTCAAAAGAAGACAGAAAGAAGGCCAAGAGACATATGAAAATATGCTCAAAGTCACTAATTATCTGAGAGATGCAAATCAAAATGATAATATATGGTACCATCTCACACCTGTCAGAATGGCTATCATCAACAATTCAACAAATGACAAGTGCTGGCAAGGATGCCGACAAAAAGGAACCCTCGTGCACTGCTGGTGGGAATGAGAATGGTGCAGCCACTGTGGAGAACAGTATGGAGTTTTCTAAAAAAACTAAAAATGCAACTACCATTTGACCCACTTCTAGGAATATATCCCAAGAAGCTATAAACACCAATCAGAAAGGATATATGCACCCCTATGTTCATAGCAGCACAATTCACCATAGGTAAGATTTGGAAACAGCCTAAGTGCCCATCAGCAGATGAGTAGATTAAAAAACTGTGGTACATATACACAATGGAATACTATGCTTCAGTAAAAAAGAAGAAATTCTTACCATTTGCAACAGCATGGATGGAACTGGAGAGCATTATGCTAAGTGAAATAAGCCAGTCAGAGAAAGATAAATATCACATGATCTCACTCATTTATGGAATATAATGAACAACATAAACTGGTGAACAAAAACAGATCCAGAGATAGAGAAACATTAATCAGACTGTCAAACCTCAGAGGAAAGGTAGAGGAGGCTGGGGGTAAGGGGGAGAAATCAACCAAAGACTTGTATGCATGCATATAATCCTAACCAATGGGCACAGACACCAGGGGGGTGAGGCCATGAGTGGGGGATTGGGGGCAATGGGTGGATAAGGACACATATGTAGTACCCTAATCAATAAAGAAATTTAAAAAATTGGAAACATTTTTAATAGTCATAAAAAAAGAATTAATTAAATACAACATAATAATGTAAAACTGTTAAAAAGAAAACAATTGCTCTTTGGGTACTGATATGGAAAGATTCAGAGCAGTATAGTTAACATGATCTGATTCACTCATTCACTGAACTCTTATTTAGCCTGGCATTGTGGTAGGCACTGAAAATCCAACAGTGCTAAAGACAGACAAGATCACTGCCCCATGAAGTTTACATTATTGAGGGAGCGATGTAAGATTCATAGGATGACAGCACTGTATCAATTTAACTTATAAGAAAATAGAATTTGTAACAATTAATGACATTGTAGGTTTTATGAATATATTAAATATATAAATGCAATAATCATAAATTGTAATGTGTAATAAAGACCATCAAAAAAAGCATAAAGAAGGGAGCTGACAGAATGAACAATAAAAATCAGAAGGGCTACTTTAGAAAAGGAAGACCTCTCTAGGAGTTCACACTGAAGTTGATGTCAAAGGAATGAGAAAGGGCCAGCCATAAGAATAATTCAAGAAATATAACTCTTTGACTTTTTAAAAACATGGGCTTTTATTGTTTGTATAGTTATAAATATTATTCATTAGCAAGTTACTAAAAAATATAATCCCACCATAGTTGTTATTTTATATTCAGTATTTATTATTCTAATATGTTATAATGTAGCCATTGTCTTTTGACATGGATAACCTAAGGGCACATCCAATTGTGAGATTCCTTGTGGGCCAGAATGGGTTGCTCTCTGAGTTTCCAGGGGACTTGAGAAACTTGCTTCTTACTGGTTTTTATATTAGACTAGAGGTCCAGTGCAGGAATTTGTGCACGGGTGGGGTCCCTTGGCCTGGCTGGCGATCGTGGCCGATCAGGGACAGCAGGCCAGGGAGAGGGACTGTGGGAGGTTGCCGGGCCATGGGAGTTGGAGGTGGGAGTGTGCTGACCACCATGGGGCAGCTCCTGTGTTGAGCGTCTGCCCCTGGTGGTCAGTGCACATCATAGCGACTGGTCATTCTGGTAGTTCTGCCATAACAGTCGCTTAGGCTTTTATTATATAGATTTAGGATACCTGGAAGTATAGTCCATCAATAATATGTGCTGCTTGATGACGCTGTGCAGCTTCTTATTTTTTGAATGCCTGACATGTAGTTGGGTTGTGGTAGTGTCTTCAGGGATTTAATCAAACTTGTTTCTTCTAAATGCTTCTTAACTGCCTAAGGAGACATAAGTGAATTTAGAAAATAAGTTTCAGTGTTTGTTTGTTTGTTTGTTTTTTTTACTTTTGCTTTGTTTTAGTTTCCCCCAAAGGGTGAGATGATGATCAGGGACTTTGGGGACAGAACTTCTTTAAATGATTGTCTCAGCACTGAAATGAAACCTTGGGGGAGATTTTTCCTGCATTCTCAGTCTGATCCACTTTACAGTTGTTCCTATATAGTTGCTGTCTACAAGACAGGGAGTTAGACTGATTTGCAAGGATTCTATGCATGGCTTGAAAATGTTCTAGTAAATTTTATTACTTGGTTTGGGAAGTAGTACAACTAACTTTCAACTGTTTGGGTCAGGAGGTAACATACTTTTGGGGAAATCAACTGTGATGTAAATTATTCTATTGCTCCTTTGAGTGACTTCAGGTTGCTAAGCAACTCAGTTCTGTGTTCCTGTCCTGCTGAGTCTTCCCAGTCTATTGTTAGATTCAAGTTATTACAGCAGTTCAGTCCATTGCTAGAGCAAGATTATTTATCAACAGAGAATTGGGGAAGAGTGAGTAAAGAAAACAAAATGGCATAAAGTGATAACATTGATGGAATTGAATATATCGGAAAATATTTTTGTGCATAAAGAAAGCCATTGTCTTGAAGCATTGCTATTTCTAGACTTTTGGGAACTTTCCCAGTTCAACCTTTACCCCATCTTAGAAATCATATGTGGGAAATATCATTTGAAAACATCTTTCTCTGTAAAATACAGCACAGGGAATATAATCAATAATATTGTAATATCTATATATGGTGTCAGATGGGTACTACTCTTACTGAGGTAATTACTTCATAAGGTATATAAATGTCATTACTATGCTGTACACCTCAAACTAATATAATATTGTATGCCAACTATAATTAAAAATGAATTTAACAAGCAAAGAAAGACATATTTCTCTTATTTAGTTACAAACAAATGTGTGCTGGTAATCCTACCTAATAAAACAGTAATATGCAAATTGACTGTATCTTCGCTACAATAATAAGCCACGCCCACCAGCCAATCAGTAGCAAATATACACATTAAACCAGCAAAGATGACGGGAGGAGGGGGCAGTGCCCACTGCCGGTGGGATCCAAGCCATGATGGTGGACTGGGGCAGCCAGCTGACCAAGTCCTGGATAGGGGCTTTGACTCAGCCACTGCCAGTGGTGGCTGACTCGAAGCCCCAATCAGGGATCACTGACCAGGGCAGGCGGCGTGGGTTAGCACCCCCAGCCACCTACCCAGGTCCGCCATCACAGATCATGGACCAGGGCAGGCGACATGGGTTAGCGCCTGTAGCCACCTGCCCAGGTCCGCCATCACGGATCACAGACCAGAGCAGGCGGCATGGATTAGCACTGGCAGCCGCCTGCCCAGGTCCACCATCACGGATCACGGACCAGGGCAGGCGGCATGGGTTAGTGCCAGCAGCCGCCTGCCCAGGTCTGCCATCACGGATCACCGACCAGGGCAGGCTGCGTGGGTTAGCGCCCGCAGCCACCTGACCAGCTCCGTGATCATGGATGATGGACCAGGGCAGGCAGCGTGGATTAGCGCTGGCAGCTGCCTGACCAGATCCACAATAGGGACTTGGAGTCTAGCATAACAAAAATAATATTCAGCAAAAGCAGGAGACAAGGTTTCATAAGTTCTCCCCCAGGTCACCACTGTTCTCTTATACATTTTAATTATCCCAGACTTTGCATGATGGGATTTGATTTGAATTATGCCTGATAGAGATTACATGGCATGAATTGTAAGCTCATTCTTTTTGTGGTTGCCTGACTGAGAAAGGCCTTGGAATGAGAGAAGGCACTTTTATTTTCCTTTTTCATTCTATAGAGACTGAGGAATTACAGTTATATGAAGAAGTTAGTGAGAGAATGAAAGTCTCATGCTGTATTTTTCTGTAAGTTTTATCATGTGGACTATCAAAAACTTGGTGGGATCCTTTCCAAGAGGTGTTACAAAAATTATGTTGGAATTAACATTCAAGAGTAAAAGGAGAGAAGTGAGTGGTGGGTAAAGGAAAGAACTTTGTCCTAGAAACCAAATAGAAGCCACATAAACCTTCAGATTCTTAGTCATTGTGCTTTGGAGGTATTAAAGGATAATTTTTTAAAAAGGTAAAATCATGACTCATAATCTGTATAGATAAAAGGCTAAGTGACCGACATTTGTCCATCCGACTGACCAACAGGTACATATGACGCACACTGGAAATTTAAAAATAAACTTTGACTCGCACACGTGCCATACATATAAAGCTCTCACTGGCGCTACTTTGAATGTTGCATTTGGTGGGAAAGTTCTTTTCAGAGGGGATTTTTGTGCCACCATGCTATACAATTGGCCATAGTACAAATAAGTTAAAAGTACTGTAGTGTTTGGGAATGTTTCAGATAGTTGTCTCTTAAAACAAATATGAGATCAGAGGATTCTGCTTATAGTGAATGATTAGTAAAACTTGGAGATGGCAAACTTGATAGCAGTTTTCATTTAGGAATGGATATTATTGAAATTCCCCATGAAATTATTTTTAATGGATCTATTATTAAAGCCACCTTTGGAAATAGTATACCTATAGATAATATTAAAAATATATCTAAACGTGCAATTCTTTGTTCAAAAAATGAGCACGTTCAAAAATTAAATGAAGACATTTTGGATATACTTGATGGAGATTTTCACACCTATTTGAGGGATGATTCCATTGACTCAACAGATGATGCTGAAAAGGAAAATTTTCCTATTGAATTTCTTAATAGTATTACTCCTTCTGGAATGCCGTGTCATAAATTAAAATTGAAAATGGGTGCAATCATCATGCTATTGAGAAATCTTAATAGTAAATGGGTTTTTGTAATGGTACCAGATTTATTATCAAAAGATTGCGACCTAACATTATCAAAGCTGAAATATTAACAGGATCTGCAGAGGGAGAGATTGTTCTGATTCCAAGAATTGATTTGTCCCCATCTGACACTGGCCACCCATTTAAATTAATTCGAAGATAGTTTCCCGTTATGCCAGCATTTGTGATGACTATTAATAAATCACAAGGACAAACTCTAGACAGAGTAGGAATATTCCTACCTGAACCCATTTTTGGACATGGTTAGTTAATGTTGCTTTCTCTCTCTCTCTCTCTCTCTCTCTCTCTCTCTCTCTCTCTCTCTCTTTTAAGTATTTTTAAAAAATATTTTATTGATTTTTTTACAGAGAAGAAGGGAGAGGGACAGAGAGTTAGAAACATCGATGAGAGAGAAACATTGATCAGCTGCCTCCTTCACACCTCCTACAGCGGGGGGATGTGCCCGCAACCAAGGTACATGCCCTTGACCGGAATCGAACCTGGGACCTTTCAGTCCACAGGGCGACACTCTATCCACTGAGCCAAACCAGTTATGGCTGTTGCTTTCTCTTGAGTTCAAAAAGCATGTTACGTTAAAGTTAAAGTTGTAAATACTTTATCTCAAGGGAAATTAGTCAAGCACTATGAAAGTGTTTTTACTCTTAACGTGGTATACAGGGAGATATTAAAATAAGTTTAATCACTTTATCAGTCATTATTTGCATCAATGTTGTTTTTATATTATGAGTTTGTTATTGTTGTTATATCATTTTATTGTTTAGTTATTAATAAAATCATGTATTATTTTCCTATACATTGTACTCATTTCCTTTTATCTCTCACACTTTTATTATAGAGAAAGGGCAAATAGCAATATTAAAATATTTCATCTAATTAATTCCCTTTCAATGTGCACGAATTTCGTGCACCGGGCTGCTAGTTGTTTAATAACTGGAGGGGCAGAATGGCAGAGGCTGATTTTAGCATTTGCTGATTTCTATGATGTAAATACTACCACCAAGGCTGATTTCAAGTAACTGACATAACACTCCTGAACTCAGAGTTGGAAAGAGATATTCACAGTCAGCTTTTGAGATAGATCACTGTTGATTCTACCAAAACATGGTAAGTGTTGGGCCTGAAATTTCCACTGGTCTTCAGTTCCAAATAATCCTTGTCTCAGGTTCTACTTTTAGGGGACCTGGTATAATAAAGCCCTCAAAACACGTTTTCCTTTCATCATTTAAAAATTGCTAAAACTAATTGATAATATTTATTGAGATCTTACTATAAACCAAACACTATTCTAAGTGCTATTTCTTATTTAAATTATCCTCTCTAATAATAGACAAATATGCAAATTGACCACACCTCCAACACACCCACAAGCCACACCCACAAGCCAAGCCCATCATCCAATCAGAGCGAGTATGCAAATTAACCCAAACCAAGATGGCTACAGCCACAGAAAACAAGGTTTCCTAGGTAACAGAGGAAGCCAAGCTTTCCGCCTGCACTAGCCAGGCCTAAGCCTCCACTCAAGCTACAAAGTTTCAATTACGGAAGGTAAATAAATTCAAACAAATGGCGGCAGAATGGAGCTTGAGAGAGCAGGCCAGGGTTGCCGCTGGTAACAGGGGAAGCAAAACTTTTCGCACACCCTGGCCAAGCCCACCCGCTTAAGGCAACAAAGTTTCAATTATAACCCCAACACAAATGGCTGTTGGCCTCGGAGGGAGCCCCAGGCTTGGCTCCGCTCCAGGCTACAAAGTTTCAATTGTAGAAGGAAAATAAATTCCAGTCGCCAGGGGGCATGGCCGGCCTGAAAACCACCACAGGCCCCTCGCTCAGGCCGCCCCACAACCCAAGGGAAACCCCACCTGATCCGGGACACCCTCCAGGGAAAACCAGCTGGCCCCCACCCTTGTACCAGGCCTCTATCCTATCTAATAAAAGAGTAATATGCATATTGATCATCACTGCAACACACAATATAGCTGCCCCCATGTGGTCAAAAATCCTGCCCCCATGTGGACACAAGATGGCCACCACAAGATGGCCAGCAGGAGAGGGCAGTTGGGAGGCACCCGGCCTGCAAGGGAAGGCAGTTGAGAGGGACCAAGCCTGCAAGGGAGGGCAGTTGGAGGTGATCAACCTTGCAGAAGAGGGCAGTTAGGGGTGACCAGGCCGGCAGAGGAGGGAAGTTGGGGGCAAACAGGCTGGCAGCATAGTGGTTTAGGGGGTGATCAGGCTGGCAGGCAGAAGCGGTTAGGGGCAATGAGGAAGGCAGGCAGGCAAGCAGTTGGGAGCCAGCAGTCCTGGATTGTGAGAGGTATGTCCGACTGCCCGTTTAGGCCCGATCCCGATGGATCGGGCCTAAACGGGCAGTCGGACATCCCTCAAGGGGTCCCATATTGGAGAGGGAACAGGCTGGGCTGAGGGACAACCCCCCTCCGTGCACAAATTTCGTGCACCGGGCCTCTAGTTTCATATAATTCTCATAGCCACCTATGGTAGGGGTATTATTAATCATAATTTTATGGATGAGAACAATAAGGCTTAGACAGGTGAATTAATTTTTCTAGTGTCACAGTTTTTGATGATATATCTGTGCTTCAAGAATACAGTTGTGTCTGTTTTTAATGCTCCTGTGTTCTATGAAGTGTTCTGGAGGCTTATGACCTGCATTTCCTGGGATAGTGCTTCTAATCCTGCCTTTCCTTCATAATTTTTCAGACACAGAATCAGACTGGGGGCCTGTAAGTTGTCTCATTAGCTGTCTAACTGAGCTTTCCAAGTTTTCCCTTCACACACAATATGTTAGTCCTGCCCACATGCCTTGACCTGCCTGACTGTCCTGGCTCTCTCCATTAGAGAAGGCAAATAAAATTGGACTTTTCACCACACAATTGCCATCTGTTCACAAATGCCTTTTTAGCTGTTTGTGATCCAAGGACACTTTGAAAACCAGCATTCAGCTACCAGGGAGATATTTTAGTACTGTGATGCTCTGTACAAAGGCCATGATGCCTGAATATGCAAATTAGGAAGGCAGGAGTCTATCATACCCTCATTAAGTGGCCAAGAGAGACATTTTCTGTTTTATTGTCCAGAAAAAACAACTGTATATAGAAATTGCTTCTCTCTCTAGTTCCCTAATAACCCTCTTGTTTTCTCTCCCTGCTTTGCCCTCAGACCTATTTTAAGCTTATGAAAAACTCTTAATTTTCTGACCAAGAGCTCCACAATTCATCAAGAATGATCTTATAGTTGGTGCTTTATCAAAGGGTGACTGGTTTGACCTTCAAGTATGAATGAAAATAATTTAGTTTAAGAACATGTCAATAAGCAATTCACTCAGCCCTTGTACATTTAATAACATCTATCAAAATTTTTCCTTAAGAATTTTCTGACCTTCTTGTAAGGTGTTCTCCAAAACATTTAGGTTCTATTCATCACATTGATCAGGAAGATTGACATCTATCTACTCATTTCACTAATTGACAAATTAGTTCAATAATTAGTAGAAACATCAATGAAGTTTCTAAGTTCACCATTTTGTATTATGTTAAGGACCGTGTCTTAAGTTACTTTTTAAATATGAGAATATTATTTTTGCATGCCTTCCTTTGGCATGCAAAGGAGAAAATAATCTGTTACATAATCTTGATGTTATCTTTTAGTATGAAAGATCAGTAAATAAACAGGTAAGTCAATTATGCAATTTGAATATTTAACATAAAATATAATTTTAATGAGTTAGTCATTAAATTATTTTGTAGTTGTCATAGTATGGGAAAATGTCATGGGAATTTTACAACTTATAATTCAAAACCTTTGAGGGAGAGACTTTTTAACTCCTGAAAAAATGTAGTCTCCTTTTTTCTGAAGGAAAGAAAAGAGATTACAAATACTGACATGAACATTTAATTTAAAATTGAAACTATAAAATATTCCTGAATATTTAATGTACTATTATATGTGATAGTGAAATTAATTCAAATACTACTGGCATCTGAAATGAGAAAATAAATCTGCCTGAAAGAGAAGCATGCAATCAACCCATATTTGGGAGTGTTTTATTAATAGTTTATAAACTTTGATAAGATTCACACTGCTCTCGACAACTTATTTCAATTATTTCAACTAGAATGTCTGAAGAATAAAAGTAACGTCCTTGATTTCTGAATCAAGACAAATAACATCAACAAATCCTGCATTGGCTATATGAATATCACTTTATTTTATTGACTAAAATTCCCATATTTTTAGGGTACAAGCAATAAAAGACTTTTCGATAGTAGTATATACTTTTCCAATACTTCAATCTTTTAAAAAATATTCTAAAGCTGTACAGCTCTCCAATCTCTCACTGAGATGGAATTTGCAGATGCATCAAAAAACTGAATAGATGGTGTGCTGGAAGAGTTAGAATATTGAAGGACCTTACTGAATAAAAAAATATTTTTATGAGTCCACTGTGAATTAGCTGAAAGGGCAATTAATTTTCATTTATCTCAAATTATATGTGAATATAGTGTCTATTTAATGTCATTTTGCCAGAGTCCTTCCAAAACAAATTGGGAATATGCAATGCAAATGTTCATACTCAGATCAAAGCCTGAGCACAAAGTTAAGTTACACCAAGTTTTTTGTCCAAAACTAATTTTTCAAATGTTTACACTATCTCATTGTGCAACTTTGAGACTATTCATTTTCATCTCCTTTTGTAGTACTCTTCCAAACTACTTTATTTCCCAATTGCATATAAAGTTGTCTTTCTTTAAAAATGTCTTAAAAAACAGGGAGAATATTAGACCATACAATTTTTCTTAGGAATCATGGGAGCCAATTGATATATCTCCACCATAACCAAAATCATGAGTCATTATGTCAGAACACATTACATTAAGTCTATAATGTAGACTCCTGAGGTACATCAGGATCACCTGAGAAATATATTTAAATGTAGATTCCTGGACCCCAAATCCCAAGGGATTCTTTTTCATTAGGGATAGAGTTGAACTCAGAAATTTTCTCATTTAAAAAAACAACAACACTACCTTTTGAAAAACTCTAACATAGTGTTTATAAAGCCCCATCACTATAATTTTCACCATGTGACTATTTTTTGTAACTATTCATTTTTTACTTATATTGTTGCCTATTCAATTAGGAGTCAGCTTAAATGCAGTTTCTTCTATGAAGCCTTCCATGAGTTCTGCCCCCAGGCACAAAGCTGTGATCTTTAGTGTTGTGATGATATGGAATGCTAGTCTGTGTGTGTGTGTGTGTGAGAGAGAGAGAGAAAGGGCAGAAGTTGGGTGGTCATGAGTACATACTGGAGTGTTGGATGTTGGTAGGGGATATCTTAACTGCATCTGGAGTATTTTATTCTGAGATTTTGTATCTTAGATTGTGCAATGGAGTTGATATTGTAACTTGGGTCAACTAAAAACAAACACTGCCTCTGACTGATTGAAGCAGTAAAATCCAACCACATCATTTTCATGAAGCGGGAGGAAGTTTAGCAGACATTTATAGCAGTGCATGAAGGAAATGTACATTACACATTGAGGTGGCTTAGATAGAATTCACCCAACCAGAGAATGGGCAATTTTCTATATTTCTAATAATATCTATATTATATGTGTGCATGCTTTCTAGTTATCAGCAAATTGCTTCTCACCAGGGTGTTGCCTTCCTCGCCTATTGAAGTTTATTTTAAATATATATTTTTTTAAAAAAGCAAAAGTGAATTTTTAAAATAAAATCCAGTTACAAAGTACTTTTCAACCACTGTTTGGTGACTTGCCTTGCATGAAAAAATCTTTCCATATTGTTCCATGTGATTGAGTCCAATGGGTGATTACTGTAGGTAACTACTACAGGTCAAAAACCTTGAGAAAGTCTTTAATTCCTCAAAGAAGGAAATAAATGAAAGTTTTTCTAGAAGAATAACAACCACAATAGTAACAAACAACAACTATTATTATCTAACTAGTGGCCCGGTCCACGAAATTCATGCACGGGGGGGGGGGTTCCCTCAGCCCAGCCTGCACCCTCTCCAATCAGGGACCCCTAGGGGGATGTCCAACTATCGGTTTAGGCCCAATCCCTCTCACAATCTGGGACCGCTGGCTCCTAACCGCTCACCTGCCTGCCTGCCTGCCTGATTGCCCCTAACTGCCTCTGCCTGCCTGCCTGATTGCCCCTAACCTCTCTGCCTGCCTGCCTGATCACCCTAACTGCCTCTGCCTACATGATCACCCCTAACTGCCCTCCCCTGCTGGCTGGATTTTGCCCCCAACAGCCCTCCCCTGCTGGCCTGATATCACCCCTAACTGCTCTCCCCTGCTGGCTTGATCACCTGTAACTGCATTTGCCTGCCTGATATCCACTAACTGCCCTCCCCTGCCAGGCTGATCTCGCCCCCAACTGGCCTCTCCTGCCAGCCTGATCTTGCCCTCAACTGCCCTCCCCTGCTGGCCTGATTGCCCCTAACCTGCTGCCAGCCTGATCTCGCCCCCAACTGCCTTCCCCTGCCAGCCTAACTGACTCTGTCTCAGCCCCCACCACCATGGCTTTGTCCAGAAGGAAGTCGGACATCCAGAAGATGGCCACTCAACCTGGTCTAATTAGCATATCACCCTTTTATTTGTATAGATAGATTATATAGGATAGGATTGCTTAAATGGGGGGAAAAGCCTTTTTCAGCAGGAGGAGATGCTCTTGGCAGACAAAAATACATAATCCCTATATCTGGACTGATAGCCAGCCATATGCACTATACTGCCAAACTGGTCATTAAAAAATTGAACCTCTTTCTTACACCTTACACCAAACAGCTGTTGCCCTTAAAACCCCTCCTCAGCCCCCACTTTAGGTTCTGCCTTCGCAGTTCACCAGATTAGATTCTGATTGGTCGGCTTCTATGCCAGTCAGCATCAAAAACTCTGCCTTCTAGGCAGCCATTGGCTCCTCACAGTTCACCCAGATTTGGTTCTGATCAGTTGGTTTCTATGCCAGTCAGCATCTCTGGGCCTATCTCCTGGCCTGATCAGAGAAGTGGAGCTGATCAGCAGCCCCCACGGAGGCCTGGAGAAAAACAGAGGTGTGGCTGCTGGTGAAGCCGGAGAGAAAGAGAGAGGTAAGGGCTGATCAACAGCTGCCATGGAGGCTGCAGATCACACCCTGCCACTCTCTCCCAGGGCCTCTCTCCAGGCCTGATTTGCAGCCCCCTCAGCAGTCAGTGCTGGGTCACTGCGCCCTCAGCAGTGGCAGTCAGTACTGGGTTGCCACGGCAACCCAGCATTGACTGCAGGACTGACTTCTGGTAGATCGAGCCTTCAGTCATTTTGGACATTACACACCCTGGGTTTTTATATATTAGGATAACTCCAGTTTTTCTACTAGAAGGACCTAGTTCTAGACATTAGCCAATGTCTATAGGAATGCATATAGTAAGACTTCAGATTATAATGTAGCCAATCCACCTACTGAACTGAAATATTTTTTGTAGGAAACTTCCAAGTATAGATTGTATTATAACCTTTAAGGATGATGCACATCTTATAGCTGATGTAGATAAATTTGAGTATCTTTCATTTTATTTAGCATCCAGTATTTGCCATGAAGTCTTTTCTAAAATTATGTGAATCATTGTCATCATCACTACTTATCTGTGTAAGAATGTTGATGGTTATTCTCCCAGAATCATTATAATAGTTTCCTTTCGAGTATAATTTAGTTGTGGTAACAATGTTGTTAGCCAAATTATGTGGATATGAGAGAAATGGAAAACAGAAATTTCCCCAATAAATTTTCAGTTCCAAACTGAATTATATACTCAGCTTTTGTACCTAAGTCTCTTTTACAGTTTTTGCAGGTTACATGTGTTTATCATGTCACTTTATTTTGTTTCCTTTGTTTAGGCTGTTAAGAAATAAACAGATTAGCCCTAGCCAGTTTGGCCCAGTGGATAGAGCATCGTGCTGCGGACTGAAGGGTCCCGGGTTCAATTCCCAATCATGGCACCTGCCCGGGTTGCAGGTTCATTCCCCAGTAGGGGGCATGCAGGAGGCAACTGATCCATGGTTCTCTCTCATCATGAATGTTTCTCTCTCTCCCTCTCCCTTCCTCTCTGAATCAATAAAAATATATATAAAAAAGAAATAAATAGAATAACAGTTCTAGCCCTGAGCTGCTCATTTATATGTCTATAATTTAGTCTCTCAAAGTTGTTTTTCTCAACTGAATGGATGGTTAGTCATTTTACTATCCCCACATCTTTCATTAGGATTAATTGGTTATGCTTAAAGCCTAGCTGCTTTTCTACATTCTCACATCATTCTGGATAACTTGATAAAGGAAAAAATTAGAAGAAATAATTATGATGTACAAAATTAAGATGTGTTGGGTTCACTCTCCTGTCCATTTTCTCTTACATATTTATGATATGCCTCTCTCCAAGCATGTCTTCCTACCAGGTGCCAATTCTGGTTTTTCTTTATCCTCTTACTTACCAACTAATCACTCCCCATTCTATTTAATGTATGTATATATATATATATATATATATATATATATATATATATATATATATAATTTCTCCTAAGATGATAAGGTTCTTGAAAATAAGAATCAGATCATATTCATATTTGAACCTTCTCAAGGTACATTGTGCATAATAGGAATTCAATATATTTATTAAAAGAGTGAATGGATTAATGAATAAAAATATTTAGGGTGTGTCCCTACACAAGAACATTGTTATTTTTTCTTTCCTTTTACATATACTTATATTTAATAATCTATACTAATAAAAGGGTAATATGCTAATTAGACTGGGAGACCTTCCAGGAGACCTTCCGGATGTCCTTCTGGACAAAGCCATGGTGGTGGGGCCAAGGCAGAAGTGGTTAGGGGTGATCAGGCCAGGAGGGGAGGGCACTTGGGGGTGATCAGGCCAGCAGGGGGTCAGTTGGGGGTGATCAGGCCAGTGGGGTAAAGTTGGGGGCGATCAAGCTGGTGGGGAGGCAGATGGAGGTGAGCAGGCCAGTGGGGAGGCAGTTTGGGGCGAGCAGGTCAGCAGGCAGAGTGGTTAGGGGTGATCAGGCAGGCAGGCAGGTGAGCGGTTAGGAGTCAGCGGTCCTGGATTGTGAGAGGGATGTCTGACTGCCCCCGAGGGGTCCCAGATTGGAGAGGGTGCAGGCCAGGCTGGGCTGAGGGCCACCAACCCTGTGCACGAATTTTGTGCAATGGGCCACTAGTCTGAACATAAAAGTTAAATAGAAAGATCTAAGTTTTAACATTTAAACAATAAAATTAAACAAAACAATATTCTAAACCAGGCACTACTCACACTCTTTTAAAATATCATTCTGAGTTCTATATTTTCCCTAATTATTTCCAATAGTCTTTCTCATCCAAGTAATTTAATCCTCATAACTGTTACTCCTAATAAATATATTATAATTTATTATTGTACCATAGAGTCCAGCAATTCACCCAGTGTGGACATTTAGGCTTTAGATTATTTTTAGGTACTCTAAAAAATTATAAACTTCTTACCAAAATATAACTTTAAAATAATAATTTATTTGGATTATAGTTGCAAGGTAATATTACCAATTCAAATGCTTTAATAAAAAAATGATCTCAGTAATAAATGTGATTTTTTAAAATTCCAAGAGTTTATACTTTTTACTATAATTGTTTTACATATGTGAGTATTTTGATATTTTAATAAGGAACTTGGGTCAACCATAATGCTCAGGCCCAAAGCAACAAACTTTTTTACTGTAGCCCTGCATGGTGTCTCTGAAGCACACTGTAGAGGCAGCACCTACTCATTAGGCTGCCTCTAGTAATCACTGTATAGATTAGCACAATCAATATCTCCATTTCGTAAATGGCTTCTTGCAGAGTTACAGGGATTTACAATCTATGAAATCAAAGAAGCTTTGTCAAGTATTCCTGCTTAATGACCCAGCACATCAATTTCAAAGCTATTTCACATTTCCCAATGGAGGTAAGATATCTGTGATTTCAAAGAGAAATACTGTTTTTTCCCTGTGGACACTCTTAAGTCTTTAAGTTTCTAAGAATTTTACAATTATATTTAAGGAGTCAATTCACTTGAATTTAAATAAACTGATGTTCTCAAACTAAAGCACAAAACATGTTCCATGATAGGCATTTCCTCCCTCTATTCCTCTTTAAAAAACACCTTCACTGTATTACATCTGGATGTTTCTGGTGATGATTATTTCTGAGGGTTGATTGTCTGTGCACAAGCAAATCAGTCATCCTGTGTCTCATTATCAAATTTTTGCTTATTTTCTCAATGCAGTGTCAGGGAAGTGTTAGACCAAATTCATTAGTATTTGTCATGTAGTACAACTTGTTTGTTTCTTTGAGTGAGCAAGCACAATTGGATAGATGGGTGTGAAGTATCTTAGTGTTGCTCAAATAGCTTGTTTGTTTGTTTGTTTGTGATAGTGTTCTGTAGACAGTCTTATAAAAAATTCATTTGCAAAAGATTTCAAGAGATAAAGAGAACCTGAGTTCTCATGGTCATCTATCTATACTAATAAAAGCCTAGGTGGCCCTCATACCCTCACGCCATCACAAGATGGCTGGCCCCATGTCATCACAAGATAGCCACCCCATGTTGTCACAAGATGGCTGCCCCCAAATCATCACAAGATGGCTGCCACAAGATGGCCACCACAAGATGGCCAGCAGGGGGGACAGCTGTGGGTGACCAGGCCAGCAGGGGAGGGCAGTTAGGGGTGACCAGGCCAATAGGGGAGAGCAGTTTGGGGCAACTGGGCCTGCAGGCAAAGGCAGTTGGGGGCAACTGGGCCGGGAGGGGAGTGGTTAGGGGGCGATCAGGCTGGCAGGCAAGCAGTTAAGAGCCAGCAGTCCCGGATTGTGAGAGGGATGTCCCCTGAGGGGTCTCAGATTGGAGAGGGTGAAGGCTGGGCTGAGGGACACCCCCCAAGTGCACAAATTTTGTGCACCGTGCCTCTAGTATATATAGATATAAAGCCAGTGACTGGCTCTAACCGGTTTGGCTGTGGACTGAAGGGTTCCAGGTTCGATTCCGGTCAAGGACATGTACCTTGGTTGCGGGCACGTTCCTAGTAGGGGGTGTGTGGGAGGCAGCTGATCGATGTTTCTCTCTGATCGATGTTTCTAACTCTCTATCCCTCTCCCTTCCTCTCTGTAAAAATCAATAAAGTACATTTTTAAAAAAAAAGCCAGTGACAGGAATGCTGTAATGATCAGAATGACTGGTTGCTATGATGCCCACTGTGGCCAGTGAACTGGCTCAATCTGGGGGTGGGGTCAGCTGGCCAACCTCCCGTGGCCCCTCCCCCCAGCAACCCCACCCCTGATTGGCCTCTCTCACCCCAATCAGCCCACAGCCCCTCCCCCCAGCCGGCCCCACGCCTGATTGCCACCACCACCTCAATAGGGGGCAGGGATGGCCAGCAAACCTCCTGCAGCCCTTTCCCCCACCTGGCCCCACTCCAGATGGGCCCCCCACCTTGATCAGGGGTAGGGTTGGCTGGCCAACTACCTGCAGCCCCTTCCCCTGGCTGGCCCCATCCTGAATAGGCCCCCACCACCCCAGTCGGCCTGTGGCCCCTCCCCCCAGGCAGCTCCACCCCAATCGCACCCCCCCACACCAATTAGGGGTGAGGCTGGCCAGCCAACTTCCCACGGCCCCTCCCCTGGCCACTGACCCCCAATCAGTCCCCACAACCCCAATCATGGGCAGGGCCCACTAGCCAATCACCTGCAGCCCCTCCCTCCAGCTGTCCCAGCCCTGATCGGCCCCAATTGGGGTGGGCCAGCTGGCCAACCTCCTGCCATCTCCACCTCCCTACTGGCCCAGCCCTGATCCACCCCGATTGGGGCCAGGCCAGCTGGACCCCACCCATGCATGAATTCGTGCACTGGGCCTCTAGTATAATATAAAATAAACTCCACCTTGGAGTAAGATTGACTTTCAGATGGGCAGATCCAAGGAAATAAATTCAAGTTTGTGTGCTTGGCATAGCGATAATGTAGATCAATGTTTCTTTTCTGTCGCTGGACTGAAGTGCTCGTGATTTAAGTGTTTTTCTAAGGGACATAATTGTTATATTTCAGAAATTTCCTAGAACTAATAACCACATGAAAAAGACCAGTTTGTTTCCTTCCACTCACCTATGGAGGTAGAAAGAAATCATACAGATCATATTTTTAAATAACGGGTCACAATTATTCATGGTTCCCTAATCTGTATGCTGTTAGGTAGGGAACAAAAGAAAACTGAATAAAAATGCCCAAATAAAATATCTTAAGGAGTAAATCCATTTGTCAAATATATCTTGTCGCATAGAAAATTTATATTCACACACCAGGAAAAATCTTGGGTTAGAATTTTGAATAGGTGGCTTGACAAGGAAATTATGCACCCAATTCACATAAAGGACTATCAGAAATCTGTCCTAGATGTGGTTTGTCACACAGGTTTCTGCTATTTCTTTCACCCTGCCAACATTCATTTGAGCTCTTATTCAGATCCCATCCTGGTAGTCTCATTTTGTTTAGTTTATTTCTTTTCTTCTCTATTAGCAGATATTCTTTCTCAACCACATTGGCTGTTACATCCCTGACAAGGAGTTCTGTTTCCTCCTTACCAATGAGACCTCATTCTTTCCCTATGACAAATGAAGATATATTTTTGTCCCTCATTTCTGCTCAGCTATGAGAATTTTGTCCATATAAAGGAATCAGTCATTTTGTGGTACTCACTTGCTGCTTATCAACCCCCTCCCCCCTGCCAAAAAAAAGACTTTTGGGTCAAATTATTGCTTTGGTGGGTGGCCCTGTTTGCAAAATGGGAATAGTTGATTCAATTAACTGGAACCCTGGATATTGCCATCAACTTGCTATAAAAGGCTGGCTAGTCAATCCATATTTGGAGAAGGGTGGATCTTCTCTATATCAACACTGTCAGGGTGGGCTTGGAAGCCAGACATATCCATCAAATAGACCTAACCACAAGCAGACAGCCTTAACAAAAGTCTGAGCTACATGAAAATATCTAAACTGGTTTTCTCAGCCATACTGAAAATAAGGTCCTTTTGTTTGAATGAAAATTCTGTCTCTCTCACCTTATCTCTTCTCTCGTATCTTCTCCCTTCCCTCTCTCTCCTCCTATGTATTCATTTATACATAGGCACAAAATCAGTAGGGTTAGGCACAGGGAATGTTGAAATTGAATGGTTGAGAATCTTACTGCCTACTGAGTCAACACTGCTGCAGAGTCTGGTGTTTCTTCTTTTTTTTAATTGCCAAGTCAGATTTTGCTGCCAAACAGCACAGCTTCCTTCTATTTTGCTTCTTTAGTGAGAATTTAGGCAATTTTTCAAGTGTCATTTTTAAGACCTCTTTCATTTTTCTAATCATCTTTTTATCAAAATGTAGCCTTCTATTTGGAATAATATTTGCTGACAAAGAGGTAGCCAACAGTGATTACAGATCACAATAAGAGGATCTTAGCTGCATCTCTAAGAGTTTGCCTAGGCTCTAGGCTCTAGGTATCCAGGTAGCTTCTTACTTAATAATGTGCTATCATTGTAATTGTATTAAACTGGTAAAATCTCATTCTTTCTCTTTATCACAAAATAGTTTGAGAATCATTTTGTCTGCCCTTTGGAAGAGGTTACAAAAAGTATCAATGATCTGAGTTTTGGTTCCATGTTGCTAAGCATCTGGATGAAAAATGAAAACTGCAGTCAATTATCTAGATTTCTCTAAACATCTAGGTGTACAGTATCATGGATAGGGTCTGCCTTTCTCTATAAAATTAAGAGGACTTTGAGTTTGGTCTTCATGTCACTCTGGCAAAGAAACGCTGTAATTTGGATGTTCTGACGATTACAATAAAGGTGTGAAACTTCTGCAATTATTTATAAACCACCTCATATCTCTTTATGTTGCATGTTTAGAAACAGCCTTTGCCAATATCAGTGTCAGCAGCTAGAATGCTTTACATATTTGGCTTTTTCTCCCTCTGCGTTGAATTCAAGCTCTTTGATGTAAAATTTGTTTCTGTTTGAGAATAGCAATTTTCACTTTCTAAAAAAGGACTGTAATGCTTCAACAAAGTTATAGGAGATATTTTAAAGTATCTAGATTATTAAAAAAGCAAGAACTTTTTGAAAGAAAAAAAAAAAGATTTGGCATTATATGTAACCCATATGGAAATGTTAGATGTCTAAGTAAATCTAGTGAACTCTGTTTGATGAGCAGTAAATGGAAATTTCTCCCCCATGCCATGCCTTCCATCTAAGTTGAGTATCTTTCCAGAAGTCCCTGCAAAGTATTGTGGCAGACCAAGTTGGGATTGTGCCTATGCATTGAAGGTCATCTCCCATGAGAGTTCAGAAATTCAATATTTGATGAAATGAATCTTTTGTCTGATTCTGTGGCATTTATTAGTTGCTCTCATTCCCCAAGATACAAACTGAGGTTCTCAACCATCCTGCCATGTGAAACACCTAACAACTCTGCAGGTTCAAGTTACTTTCTTATAAAATGTCACCCAGTGTTTCCTAAATTTGCTTTTGTATATCCGGTATATAATTGTATTGGTATTTTCCATCATTGCCTGAGATATTGATCATTAAGTATAATAGTCCCTCCTTATCTCAGGTTTTGCTTTTCAGGTTTTCAATTATCTCCAGTCTAAAAGTATTAAATTGGAAACTCTAGAAATAATTCATAAGCTTTAAATTGCATGCTATTCTAAGTAGCATTAAAAAATCTTGCTCTGTCCCACCTGGGATGTGAACCATCTCTTTGTCCAGCATTTCATATTGTGAACTCTCTGCCAATTAGTAGTCATCTCAGTTATCAGAGGGAGAGACCATATTTATATAACTTTTGTTATAATATATTGTTGAAATTGTTCTATTTTATTTTTAGCTATTGTTATTAATATCTTACTATGCCCAATTCATAAATTAAGCTTCATCACAGTTATGTATATATAGGAAAAATAATATATGTAGGCTTTTGGTACTATTCTACATATATTATTGTTTCAGGTATTCACTGTGGATCTTGGAATGGATCTCTAATAAATAAGGAGGGACTACTGTATTAATCTGATATTATTTTTTGCATTATGAACTGATAGGCAAATATAGACTCAAGTCATAGGTGATAATGTGTTTTTTTTGTGATACTGTTTTTTGCATTATGGATTGATAGGCAAATATGAACTCAAGTCATAGGTAGGAATTGTTTATCATGGGGCTGCCTTCTATAATAAATATAATTTCCCTAAGGGTCATGATGGATTTGAACCTGGTTAGAAATAGAGGGGTTGGCCTGGAATAAAATGTAGTACATTGATTGTTTCTTTATCATATTAATTGCCTACATGGTAAATCAAACTTTGGAGATATGGATGGGTTCTTCTTGGGTAAAAATAGGACCTCTGAGCATGAACAGTTTTGCTAATAACACTTAGTAGTAAAAAGAGGAATTGAATAAAATGTTGAGCAATTATGTATTAGTGGCAAGATTGGGTGGTAATGCCTAACTGATTTGGCTCAGTGGATAGAGCATCAGCCTGTGGACTGAAAGGTCCCAGGTTCGATTCCAGTCAAGGGCGCTTACCTTGGTTGCAGGCACATACCCAGTAGGAGGTGTGCAGGAGGCAGATGATCGATGTTTCTCTCTCATCGATGTTTCTAACTCTCTATCCATCTCCCTTCCTCTCTGTTAAAAAAAATATCAATAAAATATATTTTAAAAAGATTGGGTGGTAATGAGTTCATTAAAATAATTAAATTAAATTAAATTAAGCACCAAGTTAGGCAACAAAGAAGAAAAAGACAGGAAATATATGTGTTGGTGGAGATAAACTAGTTACTTCATTCATTCAGTAAATATTTACTTCCTATTCTGTGCCATGTATTGTCATTAGTCTTAGGGACATAATTATGAATAGAACAGTTCAGGAAACTTTCATACTGCCTGAGGGTGGGGGTTGGATATGTACACAGAACCATGAGAAAGGCCTGATAGTGTTTCTCTCAGAGTGAAAGTCACACTGTTTGAATCAGAATTGATGGAGGGGCAGAAAGGGGTTGTGTGAGAATATATTTGAACTTAAAATTCAAAACTACACTGGTGCTCACTTCAGCAGCACATATACTACAAAATCGGAAGATACAGAGAAGATTAGCATGGCCCCTGCACAAGGATGACACACAAATTCGTGAAGCATTCCATATTTTTGTAAAAACAAACAAACAAAAAACTACACTGAAACAGAAGCCAGATTTTCTAGGACTATAGGTAATGATGAAAGTCGGAAAATCTTAAAAATAAAGACACAAACAGAAGGTGAATACACAGGTTTGGCCTTGAGGAACAAATTGTCTCAAAGGTTTGGAGCTCCAAAAAGAGCGTGCAGACTTAAGTGACACTAGGAAGGAAATGGTTCTATTTCCAGAACTGAGCCAACTGCAGCATTGTGAGCTCATGTACTTCTTAATTATCTTTAACACACTCACAGTGTACTGGCAAGGTCAGGAAACTCATTACATAATCAGTGAGTGAAAGTAATCTGACTACTTTGTATTTTCATCACACATACTTGGTACTTTACTGGTAAGAATCAACATGCTGTAACAGAGATTATTTGATCCCCCACAAATAAACTCTGAACAAAATGGTAGGTGAGGATTGCCACCAGCCAGGAGAATGTTTGGAAAGTCCATAAACCAGAAGCATAACAACCCCCCTTGAACTTCCACTAATATACTTACCATGAACCAGGCACTAATCTAAGGACATTTTCCACATTACCTTATTTACTCCTCAGAATGAAAAATGAGAAAGGTTCTAGTGCCATTTTAGAGAGGTAGAAATTGAGGCAAAGAGAAGCTATATATGTTTCCAGGATCATAGAGCTAATAGGTGGCAGGTTTTGGATTTAAACCAAAGGATGGTGGCTTCAGAATCAGACTTCTATAATGTTAAATTCCCTGCTTTCATTCTCACATGGTAAAAGCAAAAGCTACCCAAGACATACCGCCAAACCATCTTGTAATAATTTCTTCTTAGTTCCTTCTGACAGGATGGAAATCCAGTCATCTTAAAGTTAACACAGAGTAAAGAATTAAATATATTTGTTATAGTGAGATAATTCCTTATAAAAACATGTACTCAACTTAAAATTGAGGTGTGTATTTTTTTCTTGCTAGCTATCTCTGAATGTATTGATGTGTCATTATGTGATATTTTCACACTTAAGGGTTACAACCATTCATGATGAGGTCAACCAAAAGCAGTCAATTTTTGGTCTAATGAACAAATTAGACCAATTTTTGATCTAATGAAAAACTCAAGTTGAACTACCTCTGCCTACAGTAATAACTTCTGGTGAGGGTGTTAAATGTTAACTTAGACACACTCTAATGAAGAAATATTAAAATATTAAGTTTGGGGGAGAGACTATTGTAGAATATTGAATCTTCACTGAAGAAGAGCTTTGTTCAGGGGTTTTATATAGTATTTTCTGACCTTTTAGAGTTGCAGGCAAATAGATTGAATAGGATTAAAATAATTACCTTTCCCTTTTCAGTACACTGCATCATGCAGCTTCTTCCCCATTCCAGTTAATTATATTATTGCCATGTCCAATATTCAACAAGTCATATCACAAAATGGCATTTTATTATTCCTAGAATGCTTTTATTCATAGCTGAATACGATTAAGTTGAAAGTTCCTCACTTTCACAAAAATTAATGGAAACCAATTTCATGACCAATTTAGCATTAAATATGTGTTAGTCAAAGAAGTGTTAGCAGAGTATTCCAGAACGGGTCTTTTGTGTGGTTTGAACAGTAGTGTTCAATATATAGTATGGTCATAAATGAATGAGGGGTAGGGATATTCTGTCATCCAGGCAGTCATAATTTTTGCATTTGCAGAAGAAAGTCACTGTGTTTTTCTTTCTTTTTAAAATTTATTTTTATTACAAAACATCATCTGTACACTGCATTGTGTGTTCACCACCCCAAGTCAAGTCTCTGTTCATCACCATTTCCCCCTTATACCCTTCTCCTCTTCCCTCTACCCCACTTAACTACCAGAAAACCACACTGTTGTTCGCGTCCATGAGTTTTCTCTCTCTTTTTTTTCTTTTTTTGCTCAATCTCTCCACACTACCCCACCCAAACCCCACTTCTCTTACAGCTGTCAGCCTGCTCTCTATCTATGAGCCTGTCTCTATTTTGCTTGTTAGTTAATTTTTTTCATTAGATTCCACATATGAGTGAAATCATAAGGTACTTGTCTTTCTCTGGCTTATTTTACTTAGTATAATGTTCTGCAGGTTCATCCATGCTGTGACAAAGGGTAAGATTTCCTTTATCTTTATGGCTGAGTAGTATCCTATACCTGTCAGAATGGCTGTAATTAATAAATACACAAACAAGTGTTGGCAAGGATGTGGAGGGAAGGTAACCCTCATGCATTGTTGGTGGGAATACAGATTGGTGCAGCCACTGTGGAAAGCAGTATGGAGTTACCTCAAAAAATTAAAAATGAAACTGCCTTATGACTCAGAGATTCCACTTCTGGGAATATATCCGAAGAACCCCGAAACACTAATTCAAAAGAATAGATGCACCCCTATGTTCATTGCAGAGTTATTTACAAGAGCCACAATTTAGAAGCAGACCAAGTGTCCATCAGTAGATGAGTGGATTAAAAAGCCATCTACAATTCACAGTGTTTTCCAAGTATGGTCCTAGAATACTTGCATCAGAGTTACCTGGATTGGGTGTTAAAGGTGTATATTTTGTGGCCTCACCCAGAAATAGTGAATCAGAACTTCATAGGGTAGAGGGGAGAGTGAAGTTTAAGAACTACTGCTTTACATACATATACTAATATGTGTTCTACATATGCATATACCTTGCCAGGCTGGTCCTGCAACTGAAATGTGGATGATTCCAACTAGAAGAGCCCTTAGAAATTACCTATGTCAACTCTTTCTGCACTTACCATTTTACCACAGTGTCTGCTAGATTTATCAAATAAAAATATAGGACTCCCAGTTAAATTTGAATTTCAAGTAAACAAAAACTTTTTAAAAATATAGCATAGAGATTAAAAGGAGAGGAGCCAAGATGGCGGCGGAGTTGAAGAGCTGATCTGTTGCCTCGCATGGCAGTTTCGGAAATACAACTAAAAGATGGACTGGTGAGCGTGGCGACTCCTGCTCACGTCTCCCCAGGCTGAGCGGCTGCTCCTCTCAGTCAGCACCTCAGCCGGGGCCATGGGCTCATCGGCGGCCACAGCAGCTGCTGTGGTGGCGGCTGTGGACTCGACGCAGTGGCTCTCGGTGAAGGAAGAGACCATCTTTCTGCAGGACGGGCCCATCCGCGTCACCGACCTGGCCGAGCTGCCCAGTGAGATCCTCGGGGCCCCGGAGGCCACCGACACCGACTTGGAGGATTTCTAGGATTTCCTGTCTTACATTCAAGTCCTTTAGCCATTTTGAGAGAGGAGAACCAAGGAGACAGCAAAGTTAAACAAATGAACTGCGCTGCGCACAGCAATTTCAAAAATACAACTGGAGGACAGAGCCTCTGCCACCCAGAACCACAGGAGAGCTGGCTGAATGGTGGATTTACAGCTAAGAGGGAAGAGGAAAGAGCAAACTCGGAGGGGATAAGGTGCGGAGGCGCATGGGTCGGGCTGGTGGCGGGGGAAAGGTTGTGCAGCTTTTTTTTCCAACCCTAGGGGAGATTAGCTCCCCATCACCCTGAAATCCAGCTTCTGGGGACGCGAGGGAGACCCAGACGCCTGCGGGGAGAGGCTGGAAATTCGGCCTTTGTGTCAGAGAGTGGGAGTAACTTCCTTGGGGAGGTGCACCCAGCAATCAGTGTTTGCTGCACTGGAGTGCGGAACGAGGGGGCTTATAAACGTGGAAAGCAGAAAAAGCAGACTTACAGCCATTGCAATTCGCCACGCCATGGCCTGGTGGTGCCCTGAGACCCTGCCCCACCCTGAGACCCGCCCCGCCCTGGGACCCGCCCCGCACATTTTGCAGGCCCACCTGGGCTCCAAGCAGCGGCTTTTGCATGTGGGTGGCCTGCCCTGTGGCAGCTTGACCAGATGAACTGCAGTTCTGGTCGGATTGCTCCAGGGCCGGATCTAGTCGGACTGCTCCAGGGCCGCTCAGACAGTAGGAGGAAACTGCAGTTTTTGCGGTAATTCCTGCTGAGTGGTCTCAGGCATTAGCTGACCTACACTCCATTGGAGACCCAGAAACGAGGGCATCTAGTGGTCGGTGTGAGATGACACCAGATTTCAACCACTCGCATAAGGGACACATTCAAGAGGCAGACTCAGTGAGCGCCAAAGCCTTGCTGCAACAAGACCCGGCCCATAAACGTGTCTCCTGCACAGCAATTCTTCCTTTATAGACACAGAGGGTCCTCACGGCCAATTGGCCTGGAGGACAATTCCTCCCAGTGACACCAACAACAATTAAGACTTAACTATACAAAGGAGGACCAAGATGGAGGCATAGGGCGGAAGCCTGATTGTTGCCTACCACAACAATTTTGAGACTACAACGGGAGAGCAGAGCAGACACCATCCAGAACCACCGGAGGGCTGGCTGAGCAGATGCTCTACAACTAGAATAAAAGAGAGGGGTACATGGGATGATGCTGATGCCGGTGACCCAAAGATCACACTTTAAGAACTACGGCTCAGGCGACACAATGGCGGCCTGGAACGTGCTTGGCGCAGTTCCCCCGGCGGTCTCCGGCTGAGGGGATGGCTCCACTCGCTGCTGAGCACAGACAGATGAGCCCCTGGAGACATGGGGTGGGAGACTCCGCGCTTGCTGACCTCCGAGTCCTTCAAGAATCTCAACGCCCCGGAAGTGGCCAGGTGTGCAAGCTCGGTGACCGGCCACCGCTGCAGACCCAAGGGCCAACGCAGCGACCCCGGACCAGCCCGCCACCACGCACCAGGCACACCGGAGCTTCGCTGAGCCCGTCGCCCAATGAGTTCTGCAACAGCCGCCCTGGAGCTCTGATAAAATGGCCGAAGGAATCGCTGAGAGGGAATTGACCAATAGGAATTGGGATCAAGAAGATGAAACCCCGCTGGGACCCGGGTCCAGGTGAGGCCGTGCGCCCCTGGGTCCAGGTGAGGCTGGGAACTGGGTCTGGGTGGGGCCGCCCCCCTGGGTCCGGGTGAGGCTATGCGCCCCTAGGTCCAGGTGAGGCTGGATCCTGGGTCTGGGTGGGGCCATGCGCCCCTGGGCTCGGGTGAGGCCACGGGACCCTGGGTCTGGGAGAGGCCTCGCACCCCTGGGTCCGGGTGAGGCCATGCACCCCTGGGTCCAGGTGAAGCTGTATCCAGGGTCCGGGTGAGGCCACATGCCCCTGGGTCCGGGTGAGGCCACGTGCCCCTGGGTCCGGGTAGGCCACACGCCCCTGGGTCCGGGTGAGGCCACGCGCCCCTGGGTCCAGGTGAAGCTGGATCCTGGGTCCGGGTGAGGCCATACGCCCCTGGGTCCGGGAGAGCCTGGGTCCCAGGTCTGGGCGAGGCTGCACGCCCCTGGGCTCAGGTGTGGTCACACGCCCCTGGGTCTAAGTGAGGCCTCAAGCCCCTGGGTCCGGGAGAGGCTAGGTCCCAGGTCCGGGCAAGGCTGCGCCCCTGGGCTCAGGTGTGGTCACACGCCCCTGGGTCTAGGTGAGGCCTCACGCCCCTGGGTCTGTGTAAGGCTGGGTCCCGGGTCCGGGAGAGGCCACGCGCCCCTGGGTCCGGGTGTGGCCATGCGCCCCTGGTCCAGGTGAGGCCATGCGCCCCTGGGTCTGGGTGAAGCTGGATCCCGGGTCCGGGTGAGGCCATACACCCCTGGGTCCGGGAGAGCCTGGGTCCCAGGTCTGGGCGAGGCTGCATGCCCCTGGGCTCAGGTGTGGTCACATGCCCCTGGGTCTAGGTGAGGCCTCACGCTCCTGGGTCTGTGTAAGGCTGGGTCCTGGGTCCGGGAGAGGCCACGCACCCCTGGTCCGGGTGAGGCCATGCGCCCCTGGGTCTGGGTGAAGCTGGATCCTGGGTCCGGGTGCGGCTGTGTGCCCCTGGATCCGGGTGAGGCCGTGCACACCTGGGTCCGGGTGAGGCCACGCACCCCTGGGTCTGGGTGAGGCCTCACGCCCCTGGGTCCGGGTGAAGCTGGATCCCGGGACCGGGTGAGGCCGTGTGCCCCTGGATCCGGTTGAGGCTGGGTCCCGGGTCTGGGTGAGGCCGCGCACACCTGGGTCCAGGTGAGGCCACGCGCCCCCTGGGTCCGGGTGAGGCCACGTGCCCCTGAGTCTGGGTGAAGCCGTGCCCCTGGGTCCGGCCGAGACCAAACCAGAGGGAGTCGGATCTGCATTACCACCATTTGTCCACCATCCAGAGCTGAGGGGTCAGTGCCGACATGTACACATAAGGAACTGGTGGACATTGATATTGGGTCTCAAAAGAACTGTTGGTTCAGAAAGAAACTCACTACAGACTGATTCATTTGCCTATCAGCATAACTATTATTGCTCGTCTCACATTCAGTTCTTATAAGTATATCTCTAGTGACACATGATCTTGCTCATCTAGGGGAAATGATGAACAACAGACTGATGAACAAGAACAGAACCAGAAACAAGGAGGCATCGATCGGACTATCGGGCCTCAGAGGGAGGATAGGGGAGGGTAGGGGGAGGGGGAGAGATCAACCAAAGGACTTGTGTGCATGCATATGAGCCTAGCCAATGGTTAAGTTCAACAGGGGGTTGGGGCATCCGTGGGGAGGGGTGTGGGATGGGAATGGGGGGATGAGGACAAATATGTGACACCTTAATCAATAAAGAAATTGGAAAAAAAAAGAAAGTAAAAAGAAAAAAATATAGCATAGATATATTCTGTGCAATATTTGGCATATACTTATATTAAAATGTTTGTTTATTAAAAATGAAAATTAAACTCGGAGTTATATATTTTATCTGACACCCTCTGATAAGCAAATTGAGATCAAGAGAGGTAGACTTCAATAGTGAAAGCCTGGAGAGGGGGCAGGAGGAGGGGGCTAATGGGGCTAAAAGGGGGACCTCTGTAATACTTTCAACAATAAACATAAATTTAAAAAATAGAGAGGTGGAATTCTAAAATGCTATGATGTCTGTAAGATTACTAGAACTTCATAATTTCTGCCTTTTCTATAACTCATTGATTTCTGCTCTACTGAATATTGACAAGTAAATACTGTTGTAAAAATTCATGGCTATAGCATCAACTAACTTTCAAATGTGTAAAGACCAAAAGTATTTGTTTTATAATAGAAAAATTACTATACATTAAAGTGTCTTTTCATAAAACATTCAATGCTATTTAGTTTATCACAAGTTAAAAAATGATAGCAATATGATTCTAGACAAGTTGATTTCCTATAGCCTTCCCCTCTTACTTAGAACTATATAAAAGTCCTTTTATCAACCTACTTATTTATCTATCTACCTAACTAGCTCACAGTGTATCATTGGCTGACCAAGGAGCATGGGTGGAATTGTGAGATCACAATTATATGAAATGCCAGAATTATGAGTTTCCAGGAACTAAGGCAGGTCATCTAAAAGTAGGATATTAGAACATAGGTGGTTTAGACATGGAAAGCAAAGTTTCCCTTATGCTTTACAAAAAAAAAAAATGTGCTTAGAGACAGAGTCAAAGAGGTCATAAACTCCCCCCTCCCCTTGTATTTTAAGGATAGAAAGGTCAGACAATTTAAAAATATAGGACGGCATGGCTCACTGGTTGAGTGTTGATCTATGAACTAGGAGGTTATGGTTCAATTCCAGGTCAGGGAATATGCCTGGGTTGTGGGCTCAATCCCTAGTGTGGGGCATGCAGGAAACAGCTGGTCAATGATTCTTTCTCATCAGCGATGTTTCTATCTCTCCCTCTCCCTTCCTCTCTGAAATCAATAGAAATATTTCAAAAGAGAGCAATAAAAATATTTTTAAAAGAAAGCAATTTGATTTAATTGAATTGCTTCTTAGAGCATTTGATCTAGTTTCATACATTCATCCAAAGTGTATCATTCTCTAAAAAATTCAAATAGTTTTGGAAAAGAGCATTGATGCATACAGGTATCAGTGTTCATTTAATACAACAAGGACCATTTCTTTTCTGCAACATGTTCTATATACATGTCAACTTCAAATAAAATACTCTGTTTCTTTGTCCATATAAAAACCTTCAAAGGAGTGGTTAGATCCTACCTGGCCTCTTCTCTAAGCTCAATTCAGGTGCTAATAAATGCAATGGAAGAGGTTAAGAAGAAGATTTTTGTCAGGTGTATTTATCTTATTTGCCTAAGAAAGTCTTTACCACCTGCTTTTTGTAGCAATAATCTTTTAGGCTTCTATTTAGTAAGTATCAAAGTGCTTTCACATCTATTATCTCATTTAATTTTGACAACAGTCCTGTAAGTATGCAGAGAAACAATTAAAATCAGATTTTACAGTTTATACATTACAAAACTAAGGCAAGTTTAAAGAAATTAACTAAACTGCTTGAGGTTGCATGAGCATTGTGGCCAAATCCCATGTTCTTAACCACCATTCCACCATCACCAAAATCATGATTGCCACTTCTTTCTACTTCTATTTCTCTTCCTCCTATTTTCCTCCATCATTTTCTCCCCCTTCTCCCCCTTCTTCTCCCAAAATAGGATTTATTTGTTTGTTTATAAAAATATATATTTTATTGATTTTTTACAGAGAGGAAGGGAGAGGTATAGAGAGTTAGAAACATTGATGAGAGAGAAAGATCAATCAGTTGCCTCCTGCACACCCCCTACTGGGGATGTGCCTGCAACCAAGGTACATGCCCTTGACCAGAATCGAACCTGGGACCCTTCAGTTCACGCCTATGCTCTATTCACTGAGCCAAACCAGTTAGGGCCCACAATAGGATTTGTTGAGCTTAATAGGTGACAGTAATGATGATAAGTGCTTTAAAGACACATTTTCATTTAATTTTTACAATGACCTTATGATTGTCCTCATTAGCTAGACGTGAATACTGAGTTGAGAAGAATGAAATGTCACTCAGTTAATATGTGATGAGCCATAATTAGAACATAGGCCTTCTAATAGCTAGTTTATTCTCTGATATGAAAATCTGATACATAAAAGCACACTCTCTAAGTATAATAATGCATGTTCTGGCATTGAGATTAGATGAAAAAATATGATGCAGGAAAAAACTTGTCTCTGGAACATGTATTTCCTCCACTTTGTCTGACTCTCTTGATTTCTTCACAAGTTGAATGTTCTAATACTATAATGGTATAATAAATAATGGCAAGGGATAAAGGCACTGTCCTGTTACTTAAAGTAGGAGGCAGGTCAATGTGAATGGCAGTATTTCTGACTTGATACAGAATCTCAGAACTTTGCATCTGTAAGTACGGTTCTTATACTTAACACATCTCAGAAAGAGGTTTTCCCTACAGTTTCAAAATAGGCTGAATCTGCAGGCAGGAGTTAAGTTGCTTTTGTTGAAAATCCTGACAGTGGAGACAGTAAGCCAGGATTTTCATTATATCATGTATATGACATGCTGCTTTCAGGCTATGAGATGTGAAAAAATGATAACCTGCCATAAACTCAGTTTGCAAGTATCTTCATTCCCCACTGCCTGGCAGATGAGCATAAAGACATTTTAATAGCCTGTTATAGTTATCTCTATAATAGCCAGCACTTTGCTTTGAGTGAACTCTGGATGCCAAACTATCATATAAATAGTAGTATTTCCTACATATTATTTTTTTAATTGAAATTATTTATCGTTTAAAGTATTACCTATGCATCCTTTTTCCCCCATTGACCTCTCTCCAGGAACTACTATCCCCCAGTACATGCTCTCATTCCTCTACTGTCTGTGTCCATTGTTTTTGCTTATATGCATACATACAAGTCCTTTGGTTGATCTCTTACCCCCATACCCCTCCTCTGGCTTCCCTCTGAGGTCTGATAGTCTGCTGGATGCTTCTGTGTCTCTGGATCTATTTTTGCTCATTATGTTCCACAAATGAGTGAGATCATGTGATATTTATTTTTCTCTGACTGGCTTATTTCGCTTAGCATAATGCTCTCCAGGTCCATCCCTGCTATTGTGAATGGTAAGTGTTCCTTCTTTTTTACAGCAGCATAGTATTCCAGATGTACCACAGTATTTTAATCCACTCATCTGCTGATGGGCACTTAGGCTGTTTCCAAATCTTAACTATGGTAAATTGTGCTGCTATGAACATAGTAGTTCATATGTCATTTCTGACTGGTGTTTCTGATTCTGTGGGATATATTCCTACAAGTGGGATTACTGGGTCAAATGGGAGTTCCATTTTTAGTTTTTTGAGGAAACTCCATACTGTTTTCCACAGTGGCTGCACCAGTCTGCATTCCCACAAGCAGTGCAAGAGGGTTCCCTTTTCTCTGCATCCTTGCCAGCACTTGTCATTTGTTGATTTGTTGATGATAGCCACTCTGACAGGTGTGAATGGTACCTCATTGTCCTTTGATTTACAACTCTCAGATGATTAGTGACTTTGAGCATGTTTTCATATGTCTCTTGGGCCTCCATATATCCACTTTCAAAATGTGTCTATTTAAGTCCTTTACCAATTTTTTGATTCAATTGTTTATTTTCTTTTGTTAAGTTGTATGAGATCCCTGTAAATTTTTGAGATTAGGCCCTTATTAGATATAACATTAGCAAATATCCTGCAATACAGTGAGTTCTCTTGTTATTTTGTTGATGGTTTCTTTTGCTGTGCAGAAGCTTTTTATTTTTATATAGTCCCATTTGTTTATTTTATCCTTAGTTTCCATTGCCCTAGGAACTGTATTGGTAAAGATATTGCTACGACATATGTCTGCTATTTTGCTGCCTATGGATTTTTATGGTTTCCTGTCTTACGTTTAAGTCCTTTATCCATTTTGAGTTTATTTTTGTGTATGGTGTAAGTTGGTGATCTAGTTTCATTTTTTTTGCATGTATTTGTCCAATTTTCCCAACACCATTTATTGAAGAGACTGTCTTGACTCCATTGTATGTTCTTGCCTCCTTTGTCAAATACTAATTGAGCATAATGACTTGGGTCAATTTCTGGGTTCTCTGTTCTGTTCCATTGGTCTATATGTCTGTTCTTGTGAGTACCAGGCAGTTTTGAGAACAGTGGCTTTGTAATATAGCTTCATATCTGGTATTGTGATCCTTCCAACTTTGTTCTTGTTTCACAGGATTGCTGAGGTTATTCAGGGTCTTTTTCTATTCCAAATGAATTTTTGGAGAGTTTGTTCTAGGTCTGTGAAATATGCCGTTGGTATCATAATAGTAATGGCATTGAATCTATAGATTGCTTTGGGTGTTATGGACATTTTTTAAATTGATTTCAGGGAGGAAGGGAGAGGGAGAGGGAGGGAGAGATAGAAACATCAATGATGAGAGGGAATCATTGATCGGCTGCCTCCTGCAAGTCTCCCACTGGGGATGGAGAGCCCCAGCCCAGGCATGTGCCCTTGACAGGAATTGAACCCAGGACTCTTTAGTCTGCAGGCCAATGCTCTATCCACTGAGCAAAACCAGCTAGGGTGAGTATGGACATTTTAATGATGTTGATTCTACCAATCCACAAACACCGTATATTCCTCCATTTGTTTATGTTTCCCTCTAACAATTTTTTCAATGTCCTGTAGTTTTCCGAGTACAGGTCTTTTACCTCCTTATTTAAGTTTATTCCTAGGTATCTTAATTATTTTTTGTTGCAATGGTAAGTGCGATTGTTTGTTTGTTTTTTTTTGTTTGGTTTGTTTGTTTGTTTTTTGTTTCTCTTTCTGTGAGTTCATTATAGGTGTATAAAAAAGCCATAGATTTCTGGGTGTTAAGTTTGCATCCTGCTTCATTGCCAAATTCATTTACTTATTTATTTATTTAAATATATTTTTATTGATTTCAGAGTGGAAGGGAGAGGGAGAGAGAGACAGAATCATCAATGATGACAATCATTAATCGGCTGCCTCCTGCATGCTCCATACTGGGGAATGAGCCCGCAACCCAGGGATGTGCCTTTGACTGGATTCAAACCTGAGACCTTTCAGTTTGCAGGCTGACGTTCTATCCACTGAGCTAAACCAGCTAGGGCTGAATTAATTTATTAAGTCTAGTTTTTTTATGGAGTCTTTGGGTTTTCCATATACAATATCATGTCATCTGTGAATAATGACAGTTTTACTTCTTTTCCAATTTGGATGCCTTTTATTTCTTCTTGTTGTCTGATCTCTATGGCTAGCCCTTTTGGTACTATGTCAAACAGGAGTGATGAAAGTGGGCATCCCTGTCTTGTTCCTGTTCTTAGGGGAAATGGTTTTAGTTTTTGCTCATTGAGTATGATGTTGGCTGTAGATTTGTCATATAGAGCTCTCATTATGTTGAGGTATGATCCTTCTATTCTCACTTTACTGAGAGATTTTATCAAGAAAGGGTGTTGGATTTTGTCAAATGGTTTTTTGCAACGATTGATATGATTATGTGATTTTTGTCTCTCAGTTTGTTTATGTGATGTATCATGTTTATTGATTTGTGGATATTGTACCAGCCTTGCATCCCCAGAATAAATCCCACTTGGTCATGATGTATGATCTTTCTAATGTAATGCTGGATCCAGTTTGCTAGAATTTTATTGAGAATTATAGCATCTAATTTGATCAGAGATATTGACTTGTAATTCTCTTTATTTGTGGTGTCTTTATCTGGTTTTTGGATGAGGGTAATGCTAACTTCATAGAAAAAGTTTGAAAGTGTCTCACTCTTGAATTTTTTGCAATAGTCTGAGAAGGGTAGGTTTTAGTTTTTTAAACGTTTGGTAAAATTCCCTTGTGCAGCTTTCTGGGCCAGGGCTTTTGTTTGCTGGAAGTTTTTTTAATTACTGCTTTAATTTCCTCCATAGTTATAGGCCTATTCAGATTTTTTTATTCTTCCTGAATGAGTTTTGTAAGATTGTATTTTTCTAGGAATATGTCCATTTCTTCTAGGTTTTCTAGTTTGTTGGAATAGAATTGTTCATAGTAGTTTTTTATAATCATTTGTATGTCTCTGGGGTCTGTTGTTAATTCACCTCTTTCATTTCTGATTTTGTTAATTTGTGTCCTCTCTCTTTGCTTCTTGGTGAGCCTGGGTAGAGGTTCATCAATCTTGTTTATCCTTTTAAAGAACCAGCTCTTGGTTTTATTGATCTTTTGTATTGTTTTTTGTTTGTTTTTTGTTGTTTTGTTTTGTTTTTTTTGTCTCTATGTCATTCATTTCTGCTCTGATCTTTATTATTTTCTTCTGTTCACTCTGGGCTTTTCTTGCTGCTCTCTTTCTAATTATTTAACTTGTAGAGTTAGATAATTTATTACAAGTTTTTTCTTGTTTTTTTGAAGTAGGCTTGTAGTGCTATGAACTTGCCTCTCATGATTGCTTTCACTGTGTCCCATAGATTTTGGATTGTTGTGTTTTCATTTTGTCATTTCTTTCCAGGACGTGTTTTATTTCTTCTTTGATCTCTTTGGTAACACAATCATTGTTTAATAACATGGTATTTATTCTCCAAGTGTTTGATTATTTGGGATTGTTTTTATTGTAATTGATTTCTAATATTATGCCATTGTGATCTGAGAAAATGTTTGATATGATTTCAGTCTTCTTGAATTTGAAGAGACTTTGCCTGTGTCCCAATATATGGTCTAGCTTTGAAAATGACCCATGTGCACTTGAAAAGAGTGTATATTCTGTAGCCTTGAGCTGAAATGTTCTGAAGATGTCTATTAAGTCCATCTGATCTAGTGGGTCATTTAGGATTACTGTTTCTTTGCTGATTTTTTGTCTAGAGGGTTTATCCAGTGATGTCAATGGGATATTAAAGTCCTCTACTATCATTGTATTGCTGTTGATCTCTCCCTTGATGTCTTCCAGAAGTTCTTTTATGTATTTGGGTGTTCCTGCATTGGGTGCATATATGTTTACCAGAGTTATATCCTCTTGTTGTATTGATCCCTTTAGTATTATGAAGTGGCCTTCCTTATCTCTTATTATGGCCTTCACTTTGAGGTCTATTTGTCAGATATAAGTATTGCTACCCCAGCTTTTTTTTTTTTTAATTTCCGTTTGCCCTGAAAAATATTTTTCTATCCCTTCACTTTCAGTCTGTGTGAGTCTCTTGTTCTGAGGTGGGTCTCTTGTAGACAGCATATATATGGGTCATGTTTTCTTATCCATTCAACCACTCTATGTCTTTTGAATGGAGCATTTAGTCTATTTACATTTAAGCTTATTATTGTCTAGAGGCCTGGTGCACAAAATTCATGCATGGGTAGGGTCCCTAGGCCTGGCTGGCGATCAGGGCCAGCTGGGCCCTTCCTTCCCTGGATTCCGGCTGCTGGCCAGGGTCTTCCTTCCCCAGCTGTAGGCCAGGGCCTTCCTTCATTCCACACTGTCCCCTGGTGGTCAGCACATGTCATAGTGAGTGAACAAACTCCTGGTCTCCTGGTCAAACGCCCAAGGGGACACTTTGCATATTAGCCTTGTGTGTGTGTCTGTGTGTGTGTGTGTGTGTCTCTCTCTCTCTCTCTCTCTCTCTCTCTCTCTCTCTCTCTATATATATATATATATATATATATATATATATATATATATATATTTGTAGTCATTTTTATTATTTATGCCTGTGTTATTTCTTCCCTTACTATTTCTTCTTTTTACAACAGTCCCTTTAGAATTTCTTGCATTGCAACTTGATAGTTATAAACTCCCTTATCCTTTTTCTTTTTTTGTCTGAGAAGCTCCTTATTTTTCCTTCAATTTTGAAGGATAGCCTTGCTGGATCAAGTATTCTTGGATTCAGTCCCATGTTTTGCATCACTTTGTATTCTTCACTCCATTCCCTTCTGGACTGATGTGTTTCTGATGAGAAATCATTTGATAATCTAATGGGAGACCCTGTAGGTAATGCTTGGTCTCCCTCTTTTAGCCTTTAAGATTCTCTCTTTGTCATTAACATTTATCATTATAATTACGAGGTGATTTGGTGTGGATTTTTTTGGGTTTGTCTTATTTGGGACTCTCTGTGCTTGTGTGACTCTTTTCTTCCCAAAATCAGGGAATTTTTCTGTCATTATTTCTTTAAATAGGTTTTCTAATCCTTGCTCCTCTTCTTGTCCTTCTGGCACCCCTATTATACGTATGTTGCTTTGTTTCATGTTGTCCCAAAGCTCCCTTAACCTGGCCTCCTGCTTTCTAATTTTTTTCTCCAATTGCTGTTCAGATTTTGTGTGTTTCCCAGCCCTGTCTTCTAACTCACTAATTTGGCCCTCTACTTATTCTAGTTTACTGTTGAAACCTTTCATTGTGTATTGTATTGTTGCTATATCATTCTTCATTTCCTCTTGCTTCTTACTTGTTTATTTTCTCATCCATCTGGTTTCGGAATTATATAACCCTTACTCTGAATTATTTTTCTGGCACATTGAATGACTCCATTTCATTTAGTTCCTTTTCTGGTGATTCCTCCTTTTCTTTCCTTGGTGGGTTGTTTTTTCCCCTCCCCATTTTTGCTGTCTCTTTCTGGCCCTGGGAACCCTGCTTGGGGTTTGAGAGGTTGAAGACCCTACCACAGCAATGGTCCAGAAATTGTTAGCCCAGAGGCTGGGTCTGCCTTGAGTCTCATGCCTTTATTGTTTCTGCTCTGAGTTGTATCCCCTTCTCCCATGGTTCTGGTCCCTCAGTTGTCTGCTTCAGATGCTCGGGGTTGTGGGAATGTGTGCACAGTTCCTCTGGTGTGTGACTGCCTGTGAGGACCCAGGGCCCTCTGACATGCAATTTGTTGTGCGGCCCTGGCACCTGTGGCAGGATGGCATCCTAGGTTCCTCTGGCACCAAACTTGTAGTGCCCTGGCTTGGCCCACTGGCTTTCTTCAGGTTGCCCCAGCAGCACCCTCCTGTGGCCCTGAGTGGGGTGCATGCTGGGTTACTCCAGGTTGCCCCAGCAACATGTCTCCGGACTCAGGGTTGAGTGGACAGGGGTTGCTCTGGGTGACACAGTCCTCGCTTTCTTGTAGCCTGTAGTGATATGTGCACTGGGTTGCTCCAGTTCACCCCTGCCCAGTGTGGAGCAGGGGTGGGTTGCCTGGGTCACAAAGTCTGCACTCTACTGTGGCTCTGAGTAAGGTGCATGCTGGGTTGCTCCAGATAGCCCCGGCATGTCTGTCCTGGGGGCTGGGGTGGAGTGGGTGTGGGTTGCTCTGAGTTGCACAGTCAGAGATCCCCTGTGGCCCTGATTGAGGCATGGACTAGGTTGTTGTTGGTCGCTCCTCCCAGGCAGGAGTGGAGCGGGGGCGGGTTGTTCTGGGTCTCCCTGGCAGGGTTGTCCCACAGGCCAGGGTGGAGTGGGTGCTGGTTGTTTTGGGTTGTACCATCCATGTTCTCCTGTGGCCCAGAGTGGAATGTGCTCTGGGTTGCTCTTGGTTGCCCTGACAGCCTGACAGCAGGTCCTGGGGCTGGGGGTGGAGTGGGTACTGGGTAGCTCTGGGTCAAATTAGCAGCATGGTTCTGTGGTCTGGTGCAGGGGTGGGGCACAGGATTCCCCCTGGATTGCACTCACTGTGGGGTCTTGGAACTGGATCCTAGGATGCTTGGTAGAGGCAGGCTGATGAGGAGGCCTTGTGCATGCTCCCTGCAGACGTCTGGGAGCCTGTCAGGAGGTACTGCGTCACTCACTGCCAGGGCATGGTGGAGGTTCCAAGTGGGTTATGGCTGGCAAGCGGCATTCTCTAAGTGTCATCTGCCATTCCTTATTGAAAATTGTCTCCTCAGCTGTGTCTAATTTGTTAATTCAGGGTGAATGTTCTCCAATTTATTTGCTTTTCTGGCCTGACCCTAGGAGGAGGTGTGTGACATTCCTGCCAATTTGGCTGCCATTTTCTGACCCCTACATATTCTTAATTATCCTCAGGTTGTGCCTCTGGGACCTTACATTTTTCAATTTTATATTAAGCTTGGAGTAACAATAAATCACTTCCTGGCAGGCACTTTTTTGGGTTGTAGAGGTTTTTTATACATGTTGGTATGGGGCTGAGTGAAAGCACATGAAATATTATATCTTTGAGACATACATTTTTCATCTCTATATAAGCAAATGTTTCAGCATATCTTGGGGGATTTTTAATTCTTATTAAGTTCATTTTGTGAGACATGATTAATATTTGAGCTTTTGAACTTAAGTGATATTCCATACATACCATCTTTTTTAAAAAAATATATTTTATTGATTTTTTACAGAGAGGAAGAGAGAGGGATAGAGAGCTAGAAACATCAATGATAGAGAAACATCGATCAGCTGCCTCTTTCTTGCACACCTCCCACTGGGGATGTGCCCGCAACCAAGGCACATGCCCTTGACCGGAATCGAACCTGGGACCCCCCCAGTCCGCAGGCCGATGCTCTATCCACTGAGCCAAACCGGCTAGGGCCATACATACCATCTTGATCTATTTTTTTGTAAATGCTGTTTCAACCCAATGGTTGAAATAGTCATTCTGAAGATCTTCTTGCCATCTGTTGTTTTAGGGAACATATATAGGATGAGTAGGAAGAATATAAGGTGTGGCTGTGCAGTATGAATGGCATTTCCTTTGTGAGCATTGATTGAAATCAACAGAGTAAATGTTGAACATTGTGGTTGCCTAAGGGGGTAGATAATAATAATTATGGTACATAAATAGACTAACCACAATTAGGAAAAATTTTAATTATCATATCTGCCCTACAAGAAATACTAAAGGGAGTTCTTTGGGCTGAAATGAAGGAACATAGATAATAACATGAATTCCCATAAATAAATGAAAGAACACACAAAAAGGTAACATAACAGGAAATTTAATAGATAGTACCAATGTATTTTCATAACTCTTTTTTCCTATCTAATTTAAAAAACTACACAAAGCAATAAAAATTTATTGGCTGATAGGCATACAGTGTTTAAAGATGCTCAATACTGTTACTCTTTAGGGAAATGGAAATCAAATCCACTCATCAGAATGGCTATAATCAAAGACACAGATAATTGTAATTGTTGGCAAGAATGTAGAGGGAACGGAAGCCTGATACATTGATAGTGGGAATATAAAAAGTGCAGCCTCTTCAAAACTCATTTAGAATTTACTTAAATAATAAACAGTGTTACCACATAACTCAACAATTATACTGCTAGGTATATGCACAATGGATATGTCCACACAAAAATTTGTACATGAATGGTTATAGCAGCATTATCCATAATAGCCAGTAAGTGGAAAAAACTCAAATGTTCATCAGCTGATGAATGGATAAACAAAGGTGGTATATCCATACCACAGAATATTATCCAATCATGAAAAGCATTTAAATACTGATTCATGCTATAACATGGATGAAGCTAAAAAACATTATTCTAAGTGAAAGAAGATAAACACAAAAGGCAACATTTTTATGATTACATTTCTATAAAATATCCAGAATAAAAAAAATATTTACACACAGAAAGTAGATTAGTGGTTTCCTAAGGCAGGATGGGAGAGTGATGAGAAGATTGATGGGGGGTGATGAAAATGTTCTGAAATTGGATAGTAGTGATAGGTGCACACTTTGTGAATACAATAAAAACCACTGAACTGCACATTTTAGAGGGGTTAATTTTATGATATGTGAATTATATTTCAGTAATGAATCCTATATAATAAAAGCATAATGTGCGAATTGACAGAATGGCAGAACAACTGGTTGTAATGATGCACACTGACCACGAGGGGGCAGATGTTCAACGCAGGGGCTGCCCCCTGGTGATCAGTGTGCTTCCACAGGGGGAGCGCCACTCAGCCAGAAGCCAGGCTCATGGCTGGCGAGTGTAGCAGTGGTGGTGAGAGCTTCTCCTGCCTCCACTGCAGGCGGGTGGTAAGGAGCGAGGGGTCCCAGACTGTGAGAGGGTGCAGGCTGGGCTGAAGGAACCCCCTCCCCCCAGTGTACAAATCTCCTACACCAGGCCTCTAGTTTATATAAAAAAGAAACTAATGTGTAATAAAAGGTTAAAGAAAATATATCAGCCAAAACCGGTTTGGCTCAGTGGATGGAGCGTCGGCCTGCGGACTGAAAGGTCCCAGGTTCGATTCCGGTCAAGGGCATGTACCTTGGTTGCGGGCACATCCCCAGTAGGGGGTGTGCAGGAGGCAGCTGATCGATGATTCTCTCTCATCGATGTTTCTAACTCTCTATCCCTCTCTCTTCCTCTCTGTAAAAATCAATAAAATATATTTAAAAAAAGCCAAAAAAAAAAAAAAAAAAAAAAAAAAAAAAAAAAAGAAAATATATCAAAATATTAACAGGAAGAATGTTTGAGTAATTTTTCTCTTTAAGAATTCTGTACCTTTGGTAGCACTCAGCAATCTAGTTATAAAAATGGAGATAAAATATCTGAGCAGAAAAAAGGTCATTTAGAGGAAGGTATTTTGCATTCCACTCTACCATTTAATCTTTTGAGTGTGTCAAAAGGAAGTCCAGGAGCAGGGACAACAATCTGTGCAAATAGGCCACATATGACCTGTGATTTTTTACATGGTTCAATTAAAATAATTTTTCTTTTGTAAGCAAAGAGAGAGAAAAAAGGTTTCAGAGTTATGATGTTGATTTTAGAGGGCAATTAACATTTAAACACTTGAATAGTCATCCTCAAATTAGCTCTTTAATCTGTATACAAGATTTATTTAAAGTATGTTTGTTTGTAACTTCAGTAAAAAAAGTGTTACCAAAAATTTCATTATGTCACATCTTTCTGGTACATGAAATCCTCAAATGACTACCACTTGCACTAAAGATGAATCCAAACAATGAACCCTGAAGTACAAGATATAATTTGACTCAACTGCCTACTTCTCTAATCTAGCATCCTTTCTCATGCCTCTACAGACATGATTGCCATTTTCCTTTCATTACAAGACTCCTTCCCGTCTTGGGTCTTCATCCTTGTGGTTTCTCTTTACTACCAGTTCCTTGCTTAGTCACATGACATGCTCTCATTCAGATCACAATTCAAATTATTACCTCCTGAAGTTATTCTTCTCAGACTCACTCAGTATTTTTAGGTCATTCCATTTTAATGTATTTTTATAGCTTTCTTTTTGAAGTTGTTTCATTTGGTGGTCAGGGTGGCAGGCAGCTGAGAAGCAGGAGGCCATTTGCAATTCTCATTTCTCAGGAATGGGTTGACCTCTCAGGATAGACTGAAACTTGGTCAAATCTAACAAGAGTAATACCTTGAAAACAACTGATTTCCTCAGAGATTTGAAGCTGCCATGTGCAGTACTTTGATCTCTGAGGCGAGGAAACTTGTTAGACAATTGAGACTTTTAACTAGTCTCTCCTAGGAAGCAAAATGACTGTGACAGTTTCTCAAACTTTCCTTGCTTTGGATAACCTTGACAGTTTTGAGGATTACCAATAAGGATGTTTGGGGGGTTGTTTTTTGAGTTATGGGTTTTGGGGGAGGAAGATCACAGATGTAAAGTGTCATTTTCATCACATCACATCAAGGGTACATGCTATTCACATCTTATCACTGATCTGGCTAAGGTAGTGTTAGTTTTCTACACTGTAAATTTACTATTTTTGCTCATCTGTGGTCTGTGAGCTCCACACTTAAGGATCCAACATTATGTTCCAGCACTTTGAGGGCAGAGTGTCTACATAATTTGTTTGGAATTATTCTTCATAAGAGATTTGTCTCATCTCCCCCATTTATTTATTTACTTATTCAATCATTGATTTATATCAATGTAGATTCATATGTTTTATACCTTGGTTTGTAATTTCATACAACTTTATTTTGTTACTCAAATTGTTCTAGCTTTGGCCATTGAGAGCTCTTGCAGGTGGCTCATGTGTCCCTGTGACATACTCCCATCATTCTGATGCTTTGAGCATTTACTTAATTTTTAGCACCCCAAGATACTCCAGGCTCATCTTATATATTACTTTCCAGGATCCTTGAATTAGCCTTTTCTCCAAGGAGCCCTGGTTCATTTTATAAGGAGAATAATATTAGAAACCAAGATGTGGGTGTTGAAATGCTCTTTGCGACTGGGTATCATTGCTTCTAGGCCCTCTCAGCTGATAGAACAAAGAAATATCTGTATACTGATCTGTTTGAATACATATGTATAAATATTTCCATATGCATCTATCTATATCTATATTCAACTGAAAATGACTTCACATTGATGTTTTCCACTCTAATCCTTTACCACACAATTATTCTAATTTTTCCCCATTTTTGTCTGTAACTTCCCTCTCCAACAGCAAGAAACCTGGACTCCACCATTTGCTATGTATTTAGTTAATTGTGCACTTCTAAGAAACATTTATAGTGGTCTCAGAATTATTAACCTGTATTTTCATCATAAATAATTTTATCAATTAAAATACAGTGTTTCTGTACAGTTCCTTTTTCCACTCATTTCTAAAATTACTGTTGTCAGCATCTATCCTCCCCTCTTCATTCAGTGAGGTTGTTAAATACATTTGTAATACAGTTAGATTCTATTTTCACAGTCTGCATTCCATCCTGGGCTCTTCTGACCTCCTAAATTATTTATTTTAAATTTACATACATTAAGATTCACACTTTTTGCTGTAAAGTTCTATGGGTTTTCATAAATGCATAGTACCATGTATTTAGGGATATAGCTTTTATGAACTTGAGCATATTAGCATACATGATATCAGGACATACTGTATATGGAAGAGATTTTTCAAAACCAATGCTTTTAGTGAAAATATGACTTTAAAACATTTCATATATTTTATTTCAAATCCTTTATTATCTCTCACAAGATATTTTTCTCCTGAAATGAAGGTAGTGAAATACTTTATTCTTAATATTATTTATAAAATGGTGCAATATGAGACTGTAAACATTTTCAGTTTTCTCTCTGGGGTGTTAGTTCTTTCCATTTTAATATCCCTATGTGGTAACATTGCTATGTGGAACATAGCAATCTACTACTCTGCAACATCATATCTTATTATGCCACATTTTGTCTGTTTACTTTGTCCTTGTTTTTGCATCAACAAAAACACACAGCAGTAGGTTAAGAAAGGAACCACAAGATAGCCTAATATTGGCAGCTATTTAGTGGATTAAAAGTCAGTATTTTACAAAACCAAACAAGCTCTGTACGTATGATTACCTCTTCCTTCCCTGTCTTCTGCCTTCATGTATCAGTGGCAACCTGTCTACCTGATTCTAGCAGAGCAGAGTACCTTTGACTAAGTTAGGTATGAGAGAAACCAAAAGTCAATTTTACTAAGCCAAACTTAATAATGGTAAATACGTTGCTACAGTGGTTTGTACAGTGTGGCCCCAGGAAACCTTTTATAAGTACAAAATCTCACACCCTACTCTTTTGCTAAATCAGAAACTCTGGGAATATGGCTCAATAATTTGTATTTTAACAATTCCTCCAGGTTATTGTAAATTTTCAGAAACACTGGGCTAGTGGAAACTATTACAGAGCAGTGGTTTTTCTATTCAGTAGGACATTTGTCTTTATTTCATTACTAGAGGCCCAATGCACAAAATTCATTCAAGGGACTTGACCCTTGCAGCCACGGCAGCTGCCTCGGCCCTCCCAGCCCTGGCTTTGTCCAGAAGTTCATCCAGAAGGACGTCTGGTAGGTCATTCGGCTGTCTGGTCTAATTAGCATATTACGCTTTTATTATTATAGATGAAAACCTTTATCTTGATTTCCTATGATATTATTTGTCACTGAGACATTCAAATACCTGCCTCTTAGAAGTGGAAAAAAGTCTACATTATAGTAGTATAGGTAGGGAATGTGTTTATGCCTGTGAAATGGGGGAAACTGTAAGGGGAAATATATGCATGTGGTCCCAATGGTAGGTTACTGTAGGACTAGATATCAAGGATCATTCTCTTTTATGATTTCCATTCTTTCTTGGTTATTATGGTTTAATAGCAAATCTATTTGATCTATTGTGATTTTCCTCTACTTATGGAACATAAAGAAAATTTGAGCATTGTAAGGTAGCCCCTTTATGCCATGTGTGGAGAAGAGCTGTGAAAGAAAGAAAAAATAAAAAAGCCAAATAGAAGCAATGATGAAAGACCAGAAGAAAAGATGAGGTCACTAGAAAAGAGAAGTACAAAAAATGATTAGTTTGCAGATGACTTTTCAATTCTTATTTCTACTACCTCATGAGGCCTAACTGTATTTTTGCCTTTGGGGCTGGAAAAAAGAAGTGCATCTTTATAATGACCCCCTCTTTACTGTGCTGGTGCATTTCTATTACATACCAAACCAATACCCTCCCCCAAGACATTGAATTTATTCTTTGTACTTGAATCACTGTTTCATCCCATCTTACTCTACCATGTCTCTGTTTATTTTGAATTTGCTATAATAATAGCTGGGAAATGTCTGAGTAAATGAGATTACTATGTTGAAATAAAAAGTACAATAAAATTACAGAGTAATTTCTTATAACTGTAACATTATATATCAAAGCTAGTAAAGAAAAATACATTTTCTCTCCTAAATATTCATAGGTTTAAAGATTATATCCTTTTATATAATTTGAAGGGCTATCAGATAATAAAAGAGCATTTACTAACTGAAGTGCCATTGCTATTGATCATTCAAAATCCAGAATTAAATCCTCGTCTCTAATTAAATGCTTTGTCTAAAATATAAAATGAAGTCCTTGTTTTTCTTTTTTTTTATGAGAAATACTGTTTATTAAAGTTTTTGTCAATATTCCATGAGGTGAAAAAGTATATAATTATAGTCATAATTGGCCTTATGTTGTAATTTCATTTAGAAACTTGAATTTAAAATTAAAGATGAAGTAAACATTGCCCCAAATTATTCAGTAAATAGTAAGAAATAAGTTGTGGTGAAACAGCAGAGGCCAACCTGCATTACTTTGCTTCTGCCACCCTAGGGCTGAAGTGATCCTCAAGTCTATCTTTTAAGGAACAGCTTAATAAATGCAATCTCCCACCATGTAATAACTGTCTGCTATTTCTCCCCATCAGCACTAAGTCAACAGCAATAGTTAAGAGTACAAGACTTTAGCCGGGGCCGGTTTGGCTCAGTGGATAGAGTGTCGGCCTGCGGACTGAAGGGTCCCGGGTTCGATTCCGGTCAAGGGCATGTACCTTGGTTGTGGGCACATCCCCAGTGGCGGGTGTGCAGGAGGCAGCTGATCGATGTTTCTCTCTCATCGATGTTTCTAACTCTCTATCCCTCTCTCTTCCTCTTTGTGAAAAATCAATAAAATATATATATAAAAAAAGAAGAGTACAAGACTTTAACCTCACAGAGTAAGTAATCTTAGACTATCTACACGAATAAAAGAGAAATATGCAAATTGACCATACCTCCATGACACCCACCAGCCAATCAGGAGTGAGTATGCAAATTATAATGCAACAAAGGTGGAGGGTTAATTTGCATATGCAGGCACAGAGTGGCCAGGCAGGGTGGGACGCCTGCTATGAGGGGGAGGGCGGGGGGCGGAAGGAGCTACAGGAGTGGCGCTCCAGCTGGAGCGGAGAAGACTGAAGGCTGGAGCAAAGCCTGAACACTCTGGCTGGAGTGAACACTGAAGGCTCTGGCCGGAGCGAAGATGGATGGCAGCAGCCAGAGCGAAGGCCTGGGTCCTGGGTGCCAAAGGAAAACTAGTGCCAGCAGCCAGGGGAAGGAAGGCCTATTGCATGAATCTTAGTGCAATGGGCCTCTAGTGTATGTATATATATATATATATATATATATATATATATATATATAAGCCTAAGTGACTGAACCACTGGCCGACTGGTCACTATGATGCACACTGACTACCAGGGGGCAGATGTTCAATGCAGGAGCTGCCCCCTGGTGATCAGTGCACTCCCACAGAGGGAGTGCCACTCAGCTGACCAACCCATCCCGGTAGTCCACTAGCCCAGTGCCAGCTACTTACTCCCTCAGTAGTCCTGCATGTCCAATCTCTGGAGAACGGGCCAGTCACCAAGGGACCAGCATCATTGGCATGATCCCAATAGCACCACAAGCTTCCTGGAAGTCAGCCTCAGACACCGCTGCCACTTCCCCTCCCTAGATGCTATGCAAGGAAGAAACGATATAAAAGCGGCCACCAGGTGAATCCTGACAACCTGCGCAAATGTCAGTGGGATGGATCTGGATCCCGGGCCGGCAAGGGCATCCTACCATGTGCCCAGAGGGCCAATTGCGTCCTGGCCCCCCACAACCTCCCTTGGGACAGGCACCAGACATGGGGCTCATAGCTGGTGAGCATCGCTGCTGTGGCATAAGCCTCTCCCAATCGGGACTGACTGAGTGCAAGCTCTCAGCAGGGTCAGTGGGGCCAGGATGAGTGGGAGTGGCAGGCAGAAGCAGCAGGCGGCGTTGGACTGCCAATTTCAGCCCAATCCTTGCAGGCCACCCTGAGGGACCCCACCCATGCACAAATTCATGCACTGGGCCTCTAGTCTACACTAATAAAAGAGAAAGATGCAAATTCACTATACCTCTGCAACACCCACCAGCCAATCAGGAATGAGCATGCAAATTAACCCAACAAAGATGGTGGGTTAATTTTCATATGCAGGCGCCCAGCGGCCTGGGTCCCGGGAACATCCTCAGGACCCAGGCTGCTCAGACCCTTGCATAGACCCTGAGCGGCTGGGGTCCCAGAACGCCCCTGGTCACTCCTGGCCTGCAGGCCTTGGCACTGAGCGGCCAGGGGCGGGGTGGCAGAGGCTTGAGCAGGGCCAGAGTGGACCCAGTGTGCCCTGCCCAAGCTGCAGCAGAGGCTTGATCGAAGTCGCGGGGCCCTGCCCAAGCCACAGCGGAGACTTGAGCAGGGCCTGAGCGGAGCTGGGGGGCCCTTCCCAAGCTGTGGCAGAGGCTTGAACAGAGCTTGGGGGGCCTTGCCCAAGCCACGATAGGGGATTGAGCAGGGCCTGAGTGGGCCTGGGGGGCCCTTCCCAAGCCATGGCAGAGGCTTGATTGGACCCGGGGGTTCCTGCCTGAGCCACAGTGGAGGCTTGAGCAGGGTCTGAGCGGAGCTGGGGAGCCCTGCCCAAGCCACGACAGAGGCTTGAGCAGGGCCAGAGTGGAGCTGGGGGGGTCCTGCCCAAGCAGAGGCTTGAGCAGAGCTGAGGGACCCTGCCCAAGCCAAGGCAGAGGCTTGAGCAGAGCTGGGGCGGGGGGCTCTGCCCAAGCCTCGGTGGAGGCTTGAGCAGAGTGGGGGGCCCTTCCCAAGCTGTGGCGGAGGCTTGAGCAGGCCTGGAGACGGGGGGGGGGTGGTACGGGGTTCCACCCTCGGCTTGCCAGCAGTCCTGCTCTGTCCGTGAGGTACAGCGGAAACACCTTTTCTGACCGCTCATTGGCTAAGCTCCCTGTACACCACTGGTAACTTAGGTAATAAGAATCCAAAAAGGTGATCTAGGGTTTTCCCACCTCACTCCTGGAGGAAAAAATGAAGGTCTACTGCTGGAGGGGCTAAGAAATGTCATATCCTGCCCTAGCCAGTTTGGCTCAGTGGATAATGCCTTGGCCTGCCTACTGCAGGGTCCGGGTTCGATTCTGATCAAGGGTATGTACCTAGGTTGCAGGCTCCTCCCTGGCTGGGGCCCAGGTTAGGGCTCATGCAGGAGGCAACCAATCAAAGTGTCCCTCTCACATTGATGTTTCTCTCTGTCTTTCCCTCTCCCACACTCTCTAAAAATCAATGGAAACATATCCTCAGGTGAGGATAAAGAAAAAGGAAAGAAAGAAATGTCATATCCTATGAAAGACACATCTTAAAAATGCCTAAAGAAAGTTGTCATTTTTTCATGGTGAAGGGACTGGAGTCCGGGTTGATGAAGACACCTTGGCAGCTGTGGTGGCTGGCAGTGGCTGCAGCAGTGGGGTGATGGCGCTGGTGCCTTCCCCTGATCAGCCCAGTCGCCTCCCACAGAGGGAGGCCAGGCTTCGGCTTAGGACATCCCCTGAGGGCTCCCAGTCTGTAAGAGGGGGCAGGCTGGGCTGAGGGACGCCCCCCCCCCCACAGTGCATGAATTTCATGCACTAGGCTCCTAGTAGTTATATAAATTTCTAGATCACAGTTTAGTTCTTCTCTGGCCATTGGCCAGCAATATTGGTTCTTCAGTTTCTTGCCACTTGGGCCTCTCCACAAAACTACTCAGAGCATAGTAGCTGGCTTTCCCCCCACCCAGAGCAATGGCAGAGAGAGAGAGAGAGAGAGAGAGAGAGAGAGAGAGAGAGGGAGGGAGGGAGAGAGGGCAAACAAGATGGAAACCAGAGTCTTTTGTAAACTAACCTCAAGTACGTACTTCCCATTACTTTTTACAACTTTTGCTATGTTTTATTTGTTAGAAACAAGTCATTGGTTCTACTCTACACCCAAGGAGAAGTGATTAGAGGGGTCCTTTTAGAGACTGCCTACCCTAACTGAAATGGCATAAAGCAAAAGATACCTATTCATTCTGTCAAACTCAAATTATTATGCACCAATTTTTAAAGTGTTATCAATTAGAATTTTTTTTACTAGCAGCTTCTTCCTCTCTGTGCTTAAGTATAACTTTCATTACTATGCCTTCTTTTCTATATTTAGTATTACTTCCTCTGGACACTCATCTTTTCCTATCCTTCTATTAGCTCTCCAACTACATTTTTCACCAAAAATGTTCAGGAAAAAGACAGACTGCATTAAATCAAGAGCATAATTATTTCCATAGCCCCATATGTCATACATATGGCTGGGGAACTAAGTCCTTTCTTTAAACTGGATTTAATTAAAAGACTGTGAAATTAGTGTTGAGATGGGGTCAAGTTTTAATATTACTATGAGACTTTAAATTAGAATGATAAATCACATCCAGCCTCCATGATAAGTGAAGCTCTCTAGGATGCTATTTTTCTGCCAGCTTTATATGCACTGAAAATTTTGTCAAAATATGTCAGAAATATTTATATTTTCTCTCATTTTTACACACTAACAGTAGTAAAGTTGGAAGATGGCAGAGTTTGAACATTAATATACATTTTTGTGAGTTTAAGGAGCTATTTATGATTTTCCTTCACCTTTCCACATGCTTCTGTGGCAAATAACTGCCATTATATTATGGAAATAGGGAGATTTAATGGCCCTATTATATTCCGCACCTTCCACATTTCTATTTCAGTGTTCAAATAGAGCTCTTGTCAGTGGCATCTGGGAATGTCAAGAACATTCTGGGTCCTGTTATATTTGTATTTAACTAACCTGGCTTTGTGTGTTGTAATCTGGTTCTATAGACAAAAAGTAAACACAGGGCCTGCCTTATTGTTATCTAGTGAGCCAATCCTACTGAAATAATTGATCATGACCTATCCATTGATGCTGGCAGTGAGTCTCATATATATTGTTTATATGCCCAACTGGAATTATAACATGCATTTTGTCTTATCATTTGTTTTATTTCCTTAACAATATATTTTCAATAACTTTTCATAGCAGTGTATATAGATAAAATAACACACTTTAGTAGCTGTATAGTATTCTATTATATAATTGAACCACTATTAATGACAATGATGAATATTTATATAGTCACAAACTTTCCCTATTAACACAATGCTACTGAAAATTCTATTTCTTTACCTGCTTGTGAGATTCTGTATGAGGGATAATAGTACAACTATAATCATTGACACAACTTTGACAGTTCCTTTCCATGAAACATAAAATATCAGTATGTAAAACCAAGTCAACCATAGGAAATCAGTGTTTAACACAGGAAGTGTTTGTTTCATATTTATATTATAATTTTCAAAATGCAAGTATAATATTTTAACATTTGTTAACATGTTTTTAGATAAAGAAAATCTTAAATTACTAAGCTTTGAAAAATAGGTCATTTGAAATTATATAGTCAGAAATAAAACAGGAAGAATGAAAATGAAAAAAATCCTGTGGGTTTTATGAGGGGTCCCTAGTAGGAGAAGAGAAGAAAAAACCCAGAAAACTTATTTAAAGAAATAATAATGGAAAACTTTCCAAACTTGGGAGGAAAATAAACATCCAGATTCATGAAGCTGTAAAGCCTATAAAGTTCATAAATCCACAGGAAACTAGAACTAGACACACTATAATAAAATTGTCAAAATTTAAAAACAAAGAAAGAACTGTGATAGCAGCAAAGGTGAAGTGTGATTGCATCTAATTAAAAAGTTTCTCCAGCAAAGGAAACAAAAAACAGAGTGAAAAGGTCATCTACAGAATAGGGTAAATGCTTACATACCCTATAATTATGCAAGGGATTAGTATCCAAATACATATGAAACTCATGCAAACAGTAGCAAAGATCCCCAAGAAACCTGACTTTTTTAAACGAGTAAAAGACTCAAATAGACATTTCTCCAAAGAAGACTCACAAATGGCCAACAGCTATACAAGAAGGTGCTCAACACCACTAATCATCAGGAAAATGCAAATCAAAGCTGCAATATAATAACACCTCTTGGGATGGCTTTCATCAAAAAATCAAAAGATAATAAGTATTGGCAAAGATATGGAGAAAAGGGTACATTTTCAAAATGTTGGTGGGAATGTAAATTGGTACAGACATTATGGAAAATAGAATGGAAACTCCTCAATAAATTAAGTAGAATTACATTATGATCCATCAATTTTACTTCTGAGTATATATTAGTATTCAAAGAAAATGAAATCAATATGTCAAAGTTATCTGTACAGACATGTTCATTAAAACATCCTATCTAATAAAAGAGTAATATGCAAATTGACCGTACATCTGCTATACCAACAAGCTACATCCACCAGCCAATCAGGAGCAAGTATGCAAATTAACCCAACCAAGATGGCTGCGGCCATGGAGCAAGAAGGAGGCTTGGGTTTCCCCAGCAATGGAGGAAGCCAAGCTTTCCGCCCACTCTGGCCTGCCCTAGCCTCCGCTCAAGGCTACAAAGTTTCAATTATAAAAGATAAATAAATCCCAGATACCAGGGCCTCCACTTGGGTCGCCGAGGGGCATGGCCGGCCTGCAAACCACCATAGGCCCCTCGCCAAGGCCACCCCATGCCCCAACAGAACCCCCACCCTAATCCGGGACACCCTTCAGGTCAAACCAGCCGGCCCCTACCCATGCACCAGGCCTCTATCCTATCTAATAAAAGATTAATATGAAAATTGACCATCACTCCAACACACAAGATGGCTGCCCCCATGTGGACACAAGATGGCCACCACAAGATGGCTAGGAGGGGAGGTACCAGGTCTGCAAGGGAGGGCAGTTGTGGGTGATCAGGCCAGCAGGGGAGGGCAGTTGGGAAGGACCAGGCCTGCAAGGGAGGGCAGTTAGGGGTGACCAGGCTGGCAGAGGATGGAAGTTGGGAGTGACCAGGCCTGCTGGGAAGGGCAGTTGGGGGGGGACACATGCCTGCAGGGGAGGGCAGTTAGGGGCAATTGGGCTGGCAGGGGAGCAGTTAGGCATCAATCAGGCTGGCAGGGGAGTGGTTAGGGGGTGATCAGGCTGGCAGGCAGAAGTGGTTAGGGGCAATCAGGAAGGCAGGCAGGCGAGCAGTTGGGAGCCAGCAGTCTTGGATTGTGAGAGGGATGTCCCAGATTGGAGAGGGTGCAGTCTGGGCTGAGGGACACACCACCCCCATGCATGAATTTCATGCACCGGGCCTCTAGTCCTATGTAATAAAAGCCTAATATGCTAAGTGTCCAGTCATCTGCTCGGCCATTCAACTAATCAAAGCATAATATGCTAATGATATTCTAAATCTGCTTTCTATGATTTGCACTGACCACGAGGGGACAGATACTCTGACCTGTAGGTTCACTTGCTGCTGGGTCCAGCTGATCAGGAGTGAGCAATACGGGCTTGACATGCTGTCCCTCCCTGGCTGGCCAAGCTCCCATGTCCCTCCCTGACTTCAATCATGCACCCGTGGGGTCCCTTGTCCTGGTCTGTGCCCTCTCATAATCCAGGCTGAGGGAACCCCCCATCCAGTGCACGAATTTTGTGCACCGGACCTCTAGTTATTCATAATGGCACAATATGGAAATAACCTAAGTGTCTATTGATGGATAATCTGTACAGAAAATGTACTTAAAACATTTAGCACAGTGTCTTGTTCACATTAAGTATTTCATAGTTTTATTACAGTACCTTGATTGAGTGACAAATGAAATCAACTGCTTGATTTTCAATTATGGTCTGGTATAAGTCTACATTATTGATTCAAGGTTATAAATTCAGTATTTTCCTGATTTTTGCCCCAGCTATGTCCCTTACTATATTGGATACCTCTCACAAATATATCAAATAGGCAATAGTAGGTTTGCAATTGTGAGTACACAAAACAACAGTCTATTCTTGTATTATTTATTTGTATTACAACTGTAAACCTCCTTTTGGCCATCCCTGTATATTTTTTGACTGCTGCCCCAGGCCTGCATTGTCTTATCCATGCTTTAATATCATTTCCCATTCACAAATAATAGTAACTCAAGTATAGAATTGTAAAAATTTGATTATCTTTCTTATTATGATTTTATTAAGGTATAAATGTGCTGGTAAATGTTTAATAACCAACATGCACATATGTGCATAATTATATATTTTACTAATAAAAACTATGTATAACATTGAATTACAAATAATAGAATATGCTATTTAATATAATTAATTGATTCTCACTGAAAGCAAACATTGTTTTTGTTAAACTTGTATATTATAGCGAATTTGTGGTTGTAATTGAGAAATGACTAGTTCCAACATGAACATTAACTGACATTTTTTTTTACAATATTTAGAAAGATGAATGTTAAAAAAATGAAAGTGTTACCCTGACCATGTGGCTCAGTTTGTTGGAACATCCTTCTGTACACCAAAAGGTTGTGAGTTTGATTCCTGGTTAGGGCACATACTGAAGTTATTGTGGGTTTGATCCCCAGTCTGGCCCATATATGAGGAAACTAATCAATGTCTCTCTCTCTCTCTCTCTCTCTCTCTCTCTCTCTCTCTCTCTCTCTCTCTAAAAGAAAGCAATAAAAACATATCCTCCGGTGAGGATTTTAAAAAAAAGAAACCAATGTCAAAGTGTAACATATTCATCAGTTATGTGACTTTCTGTTTTAAAAGCCTAATAGTTGTTTTCTTAAATATTGGCATAATATTTTCTCCTCTTCACAATACAATGGTCACAGATATAATTTTTAAGTTTAATCAGCATTAAGATTTTCTCTATTATGTTCTTTCTAGAAAACAACCATGAAAATGAATAAATCAAGCCTTTATTTGTAGTATGTGCCACTTTCTTGGTGTGAATATGTCCTTCTTGGCCAATGATGTCATGATGTCACTGAACTTAGAGTTGAGAAATGCAGTGCAGTAGTAAGTCATCCTGTATAATAAAACCCTAATATGCAAATCGACCAAATGGTGGGGCGACCATTAGCTATGACACGCACTGACCACCAGGGGGCAGACAATCAATGCTGGAGCTGCCCCCTGGTGGTCAGTGCGCTCCCACAGGGGGAGCACTGCTCAGCCAGAAGCTGGGCTCATGGCTGGCGAGTGCAGCGGCAGTGGTAGGAGCCTCTCCTGCCTCTGCAGCAATGCTAAAGAGCCCAAGGGGTATGTCTGCCCACTGGCTTAGGCCTGCTCCTTCTGAGAGGGCACAGGCCAGGCCTCTAGTCCTTTATAATAAAAGCCTAATATGCAAATCGACCAAACAGCGGAATGACCAGTCGGTGGGGGGTGGGGTCAGTGAGTGGGCGGCGCCAGGCCATCCAAGGCAGGTGCCAGGATGCAGAAGGAGGGGACCGCGATCCAGGGGCCACAGCGATGGGCAGCGGTGGGGTGATCGGGGGCGTGGCCAGCTGTTTGCCCGCCAGTGCCATCCCACATTCGGCCCACTGGTCACCTCCCACAGAGGGAGGCCACCAGTGGCGGTGGCAGGGAAATGGGAAGCTGGCCTAAGCCATCAATCAGACATCTCCCGAGGGTTCCTGGACTGCGAGAGGGTGCAGGCTGGGCTGAGGGACCCACCTCCCGAGTGCATGAATTTTCATGCACCGGACCTCTAGTTATATATAATATTCCCACCATGAAGATACAATCAACATAAATGACCTCATGTATACATAATGATAAATATAATTCATTAAGAAGTGATGTGTTCTGAATTTTTATGCCTTTTGTTTTAATATAATTTACTTAATTATGAGTTTATATAACTTAAGTTTTTTAAGTGGCTATGTTTAACAATGGCTTCAAAATTTTGGAAAATCTAACAATTGACTAATGAGCCACCTCAAGTATAACACTCTTATAAATGTAATATTTTGTATTCAATTAAAAAGTAGCTTTTCATGCCTCCTCTTCTCATCTAGTCACTTCCACCTATATATATTTTTTTCTGATTTTATTATCCAAAAACCTATTATAGTTTATTTTATTCATGGTCTCAACTTCTTTATCTTCCACTGACCCAATACACTTTAGCTTTCTGTTCCATTTCTCCATAAAAACAGATGTGTCTAAAGCCAAGAGTGTCTCTAAATAAACTTTACTATCCCAGTTTTCTTTGATTTCTTAGTAGCAATGTTGACAACCCAATCAATCCTTCTTGAAACACTGTTTTCCCTTAGGTTCAACTATACAATATAATCTATCTTATTTTTCAGTGTTGAGTATGATATTAGTTATGGGTTTGCCATACATATATGGCCTTTATTAGTTGAGGTATGTTCCTTCTATTCCCATTTTGCTCAGATTTTTTCTCATAAATGGATGTTGGATTTTCTCAAATGCTTCTGCATCTATTGATATGATCACATAATTTTTACCCTTCATTTTGTTTATATAGTGTATCATATTGATTTGAAGATATTGAATAAACCTTGCATTCTAGGAATAAATCCCACTTGACCATGGTATATTTTAATGTATTGTTGGATTCAATTTGCTAATATTTTGTTGAGGATTTTTATATAGATGTTCATCAGGGATATGGGTGGGCCTCTGATTTTTTCAATGTATTTTTCTGATTTTGTCATAAGGGTCATGCTAGCCTCGTAAAATGAGTTTGGGAACTTCTCTCATCAATTTTTTGGAATAGTTTGAGAGGGTAGGTATTACTTCTTCATTGAATGATTGGTAAAATTCACCTGTGAAGCCCTCTGATCCTGGGCTTTTGTTTGTTTGGAGTTTTTAAATTACTGATTTGATTTCATTAGCTTTGAAAGATTGTATGCTTCTAGTAATTTATCCATTTCTTCCAGGTTGTCCAATTTGTTGCCATATAATTGTTCATAGTATTTCCTTATAATCCTTTGTATTTCTGTGGTGTCAAGAGGGTGGGACTAGTTCATTATTTTAAGCTAATGGCATATAGAGGGGAATGCTCATCTCTGGAAAGATGGCATTTGTGGGGGGCATGGTTGTGGACTCAGCACAAGGACTTTGGTGGCTACTGTCTTAGCCTTCTCCCCAAAGCCACACAACCTTCTGAGATACCTTCCCTCTACCAGAGTCCAGAGTGAATAACCATGAACGAGATTTTGTGTGCTGGCCCTTTAACAGGGCACCTGGTTCTCTAGCAAACTACTGTCTCTCCCTAGCCAATGGAAACCCTGCTGATTTTCACAGCCAGATGTTATGTGGGCTCTGTTGCTCTGGGCTGCCCTGTGTGGGGTTGATATCCTTTGCTCCTCAAGGAGGAGCTTTGCAGCAGAGATATTGGTCCAGATTCTCAGCCACCACCAGTGGGAAGGGGGGAAGCCCTTTTTCATGTTTCTGCTCTTTCTACCAGTAGTCTCAAGGTGACTTCTGTAAATCCTTGGTTATGAGACTTCTGTTCAGCTAGTCACACTTGGTTATTCAGGTTGATTGTTCTACAATTTAGTTGTAATTCCAGTTTGGTCCTGTGTGGAGGTGAGTGCAACTTCCACATACTCTGCTGCCATGTTGGATCTCTACCTCTTGATTCTTAATTACTACACCATGGATTTGGGACTTACCCATTCTGCATCTCTACCTTTCTGATGAGTCTTGTCATGGCTTCTTTATGTCCTTCTCTATAATATTACTGTCCAGATAATATTCAGGTGGTTCTCAGTCGTAGTTGTTCTATAATTTAATTGTAACTTTGATGTGGTACTGGAAGGAAGCAAGCACAGCATTTACCTACCCCACCATCTTGACTGCAAAGCACAGTCCTCTGGATTCTGTTGCTGGCAGTATCTATTGTTTATTGTCTTCCATGAATGTACTTTTCCAGTTTATTTTCCTAATGTAGGCATGGAAGTGAAAGTTATATAAGCCAAAAACTGGTATTTGGGAGCCTCCTGTTTGGGGGCTAATTGGACTAGGCCATCATTAGTGAAGTTGATCCAGGGAATTTCTCTGCCAAGAATATAAGAACATAAATTCATGGCTTGGAAGGGCTGCCTTAAGGAAGTTATGGAGATCCCATGCCTATATGATTATATTTTATAATTTCAACAGCAATTTTACTCAGCTTTTTCATAGTTTCTAATTAATTAGATAAAATTAACTACTAATGCATACCTATGAAGAATTCTCTTAATTATTCTCAATATGGAAGCAACTTTAATGTTTGTTATGTCTGTACAATCTTAAAAGCAACCAGCTACAATTTGAATAATTTATTCAATCAAGTAACTGGATTTTTTTATGACATCAAATGACCAGTTTGACTTTCACTAAATTGACTGGTTGCTTGACACTTTGAGGAGCATTAACTTGTCATCATCATCATTACCATGAAACACTATTTATTAAGCATCCAGAGTCACAAGTGATATAAAATTAGCCAAATAATCATAGACTCTGCCCTTTAGGAGTTTATGATCTGGAAACTCAACATATCCAAATTAACTGAATGCCATTTAGCAGAGTGCTACTATAGGACTTTGAGAAATGCTAAGTGGTTGACAAGATCAATTTTCTCCCCAAACTATCAGACAAAAAGCAAAGTAGTGAACATGTTTGGTCTAAGTAATCTTTTCCCTTCAGATGGTGTTATTTGGGCTGAATTTGAACTAGAGATACTTGCTCCTGAAAAGCATCACTTTAGAAAGAGAAAATGATATGTCTGAGCTTACCAAAAGCAAATGAGTCTTTCAGGAATCTGGAAGCATGTAATGATGGTGAGCAATGCAGTCAGGAAAACAGAATTTGTGGTATCAGAATTTATCCCTCATGGGTGGGCATTGGGTAATTATTGAACTTTTCTGCATCATAGTTTAGTTACTCATCTGTAGAATGAGAAAGCTGTAATCATGTTTATGCCTGCATGATATTTGAAAACTGTGCAGAGATCCTATAATGAAAAGTGAACCGAATAATGAATGTTTCCTTCTAACTAGGCTGAGACATCTATACTTCTAAAAAAAATAAGTTTTGTATAAAATTCAGTTGTAACTTTTGAAGAGTATTTATGGGATGCAATAGTCTTAGACTTTAAATATTACTCAAATCCAGTTAAATATTTTGTTACATTGTTCACTTTAAAGCTTAGTTTCAGCTGCTATGAATTAACTATGTCTAATCAATAATTCATGTAAAAGAATTACCCCTTTTTGAGGAATCATAGAATGTAAGATTTGTGAAACCTATTGGAAATAATGTGACCCTACTCTTTTTTTTCCTACTTTATATAAGAACACAAGAACCTCTGAGAGTAAACTACTTGCCCAAGGTTTAGCAATATGCTGATAGGCAAGCTAGTTATAGAACTCAGATTTCCTGACTGCTTATTTTAATACTCTTGTAAATACTTTTATCTACACTAATAAAAGAGAAAGATGCAAATTGACTGTACCTCCACTATGCCCACCAGCCAATCAGGAGCAAGCATGCAAATTAACACAACAAAGATGGCGGCGGCCATGGAGCTGGTGCAAGCAGGAGGCGTGGGTTGCCCCCGGCGATGGAGGAAGCCAAGCTTCCCGCCCTCCCTGGCCTGCCCTGGCTTCCACTTAAGGCTACAAAGTTTCAATTATAGAAGATAAATAAATCACAGATACCTGCTTCCAGCCATAAATCCCAGATACCTGCTTCCAGCCAGCCCTGGCCTTCGCTCAAGGAGGCGCTGAAAACAAAAAAAAGAAAAAAAGGAGGGGCTGGGAGCCTGGGTCTCTGGGGAGTGTGGCCAGTCTGAAAATGGCCCTTAGCCCCTTACCCAGGCTGGCCACACCCCCATGGGGTGAGGGTCCCCACTGTGGTGCTTGACCAGCCTGCAAACAGCCATCAGCCCCTCACCCAGGCGGGCCAGGCACCCCAGTGGGTCCCCCACCCCTAAGGGGGTGTGGCCAGCTTGAAAACAGCCCTCAGCCCCTCACCCAGGCTGGCCATGGCCCCCCAGCAGGGGCCCTCACCCCATGGGGGCATGGTTGGCCTGCAAACCACCACAGGGCCCTCACCCAGGCCACTCCACACCCCAAGGGAACCTGCACCCTGATCTGGGACACCCTTCAGGGCAAACCAGCCGGCCCCCACCTGTGCACCAGGCCTCTATCTAATCTAATAAATGGTTAATATGCTAATTAGACTGGGAGACCTTCCAGACGTTCTTCTGGACAAAGCCATGGTGCCGGGGCCAAGGTAGAGGTGGTTAGAGGCCAAGAGGGGAGGGAAGTTGTGGGTGATCAGGCCAGGATGGAACAGCAGTTGTGGGTGATCAGGCTGGTGGGGGGCGGGGCCATTGGGGGTAATCAGACCAGCAGGGGGGCCAGTTGGGGGCAAGCAGGCCATCAGTGGGGGTCAGTTGGAGGTGATCAGGACAGCAGGGGGACAGTTGGGGGCGAGCAGGCCAGTGGGGAGGGAAGGTGGGGGTGAGCAGGCCAGCAGGTGGTGCAGTTGGGGGTGAGCAGGCTGGCACGGGGGCAGTTGGGAGTGAGCACACTGGCATGGGGGGAAGTTGGGGGTGATCAGGCTGGCAGGGGGCAGTTGGGGGCAAGCAGGCCGGCAGGTAGAGTTGTTAGGGGCAATCAGGCAGGCAGGCAGGTGAGTGGTTAGGAGCCAGCAGTCCTGGATTGTGAGAGGGATGTCCAACAGCCAGTTTAGGCCTGATCCCTGTAAACCAGAAGTAGGACATCCTTTGAGGAGTCCCAGATTGGAGAGGGTGCTGGCTGCGCTGAGGGACACCCCCACACACCCCCCCCCGTGCATGAATTTCGTGTGCCGGGCCACTAGTATTATACTATTTCTAGACGGAATATGGCAGAATATAAAATCACTATAGTGAGGCAAAATTTACAAACTCAGAAAGGGCAGCAGGTGCCTACTATGTGCCAGGCATAGTACTAAAGGCTGTACATAAGCTATTTCACATAGTCCTTAAACAATCCTCAGATGGATTGTTTCCAACTCTTTAAGGAGTTTTACCACTTATAAAGTTCAAAAGTTCAAAAAGTATCCAGGATTGAATCTGTCTTTATATATGTATCAAGACTATTCAGAGATCAGAAATCAAGATGAAAATATTTAAGTAATTGATTCAAACTTTCACTGCTAGAAGTGGTGGAATGAAAGTTCACATTCCCACACAAAAGCCCATCATCTTTCCACTATACCATACTTTATCCTTGGAAAATGTGCCATTGCCATTTCAAATAGTCTTTGGTCCCAACAAGATGAGTCAGCAGCACTATGAAAGAACACTGGGAAGTAGTTCTTGAGCGATTCTCCATTTTCTCTTCCCATGGTCCTCTTACACATTTCCTTAATCCTGTTCATTCTTAGACATTAAGCTCTACTCAAGCTGTTCTTAGTATCTATATTGGGCCTGAGCTCATCAGAGAATATTTAAAATTACCCATTCTTATGCTTTTTCTCAATTTATCTATTGAATTACCTTTTCTCATACATTTTCTTCATTTAAACTTTTTATTGCCTAACTAATTGACCTTTGCATTTATATGGAAGTAAAATGATTTTTACACTATGCAGAAGTGATAGAGGCTTACTGTATTTTTTTCTTCTGGACATTATTCCATTTGACCAATGACATTTGGCAAGTGATGTAACACTTTTCCACTCCCAATAGGTAAGAACTAGGCCCTCCTAGTCTAATGTCAGTGCTTCATACTCAAACTATGATTTAAAACCACAAGCTGAGTGAATTTAGGAATAGCCTGAGAGCAATGTATTCATTTGGTGTTCACAAGGGAAAATTATGAGCAGAGATTTAAAAAAATAGGAATTATAAACTCTTGGTAATGTAATATACATTAAATAAGGTAATGAGTGAAATGTGTTTATCACATATATAAATGGAGTTAGATATTGTCATATATTGCCCTAGATATGATAGAACAATGCAGGAAGTAAAAATAATCTGATTTACATTGAAGTTATAAAATACTATGAAATGTCCACTTAGGATTTAGAGTTATTTTCTAAGTCACTACCTGTTTAATGATTGACTGGGGGGAGGGGAACTACCTAATTACACAGATGCAATATAGAGCTTTTATAACAACTTATTAAATAAACTGGTATGGATCTCAACTTATTCGTCATATTTGAGGTAAGTAGTAAAATGTCTCATTTTCTAATGATATAATTAATAACTCAATCCTGAGGCCCTTAATTGTCAGAGATCAAATGTTTCTCCCCCAGGCAGATATGTATAAGAGAAAATATCATTGCTTGTCTTCCACTGAAACATGTTGAAAAGTAAGGATGAAACCTGCACATTTGCATGCCCTGATTACTCATAAAAAGAGATAATACTGTATATTTTAATATATAATTAAATTCAGTGAATAAAGAAGCATTGCTTATTCTCATTCTGATGAAAAAGTTTCTAAAAATATCCAGGATTGAATCTGTCTTGATATATGTATGAAAACCTTTTTTTGGCTTTAAAACCAATAATGTGATTTGGAGCTGTCAGGCAGGTATGTTAGTATAGGTTATGTTTCTGGCCAACGGACTGTCTTTTGCCTGAACAGACTCCTCTGCCATCACTGTATATTTATAGAACAACGTGACACAGGGTAGGCATAGCTGCAGGGCAAAACATAGTTTTATCTCAATTTTAGGGATGCATATAAACCTGGAAGTAGGAGTCTCTTTTCCCATCTTCTACTTTTAAAACAAATGCACAGAGCAATTTTTTAAACTTTTATAAATCTATTACTTATATTTCTTTCTTGAATGCAACTACCATGTTATCTCATATTTAGCAGAATTAATACATAATTTGTTCCAACTCTTTAAGGAGTTTCACTACTGATAAAGTTCAAAAGTTAATGAAATTGGACTTAATTTAAAAGGTAACATAAAATGATAGATTAATTTTTGTAAATATTTAATATATTAAGTAAAAGAAGGCTAGAAAAGAGAAAATTTGGCATTGAATATAGCTATTTCACACATTGGGTCTGACAAATAGGTATGTCTTACTCCTTTGAGAGAAATACTAAGTGTATAGTACTAAACACAATGATAAGACAAAATAGTGATTGGGGAGAATTTCTGATTTAATTTTCAAAAAAATTTGTTATTCAGTAATTCAAATTAGTGGTGTACTTTGAAAATCTTTTTGGGGAATAAAATTTCATAAAACTTGTCTTCAGCTAATGAGATCCTTTAGCATGATTTTGAGACATGTTTGATTTGTTAATCTCTATTAAAAGGATGAACTAGTAATTTGAAACGGGGTCTGACCTTAGGAATGGAAGATCCATATAATTCAAAATATATACTGCAACAAAACCTGGCCTAACTCAGTATAACCAATAAACACTTTCTAAAGTGCTCTGGTTTGAGAAAGGGCATTGTATGATATAAGACACCATGGGGTCAGTATGACTAAGTCTATAAATGTGAGTGTGCTAGGAGGTTGCTGGAGGAATTGATATTATCAATATAAAAGAAACTAAAGACTCATTTTTTATAAGAAATGTCTCCTATTGTCTTTGCTCTTCCATTACTTCAAGTATCATGCTGCTTTTAATAGAACAAATAAAGAAGTAGGAGACAGAATGGCTAGTCATGGTTTCAAAGGTTTCTATTGATGATAATTAGTTAATGAACAGACAAAGGGGCTTTCCAGGCCTTCCCCTTCATGCAAGGCACACAAAAAAGACATTATAACAAGACAATGAAAAATTATCCATGATTTCAATCACTGTTTTTCCCTGACGGGTCTTTTTGTCTCAAAGAACTGTGTCAAATCAGGCCTGGCTTTTCCCACAGTGTGCCTACTGTGTGGAGTCTGCTTTGTGTAGCCAAAAATACATGAACTTTAGAAATAGACACATTTGAGCTCTGCCACTATTTGATCCTTGGCAAGTTGCTTAACTTTTCTCTGAGACTTTGGTGTTTCATTGTTTGTTTTCCATTCATAAAATAAGAATGAAGATATAATGATCTCTATATCATTAGTTTACCATGTGTGAAATTCCACTGTACATGGACATACTTATGTTTACCACTTACTTAGCCATAAGAATTGCAAGTTAATTATTTATCTGAATATCAAATCATACTTGCTTAGAATAATATAAAAATGGGGAACTATGGATTAGACATGAAAATATAAAGTAAGCAAATGAAAGAGTAAGGATTTTGTACTAAAAGTTTAGGAAAGTTAAAGGAAATAAAGAAAATTAAAACAGCCTTAGAATTTTCTTGCTCTGTTTGTTAGATATGAGAAATCTAAGTAGTGACAGGATCGAGGAGATTTAACTCCTCCATAATCTTCAATGGTCCCTCACATACATCGTTACCTACAAATAAGAACACTTTTTAAAAACAAAACAATGTGCTGGCTATGCAAATGCAACCTCAAGATGTGTGTCCTACAACACCCTTACAAATGGATAAACATGTGCAGAACAATAGAACTGAACCCCTATCTTATACCACTGACAGAAATTAACTCAGAATAGATTAAGACTTAAACATGAGATGTGATACCATAAAACTCCCTGAAGAAAATGTAGGGAAGAAGCTCCTCAACATTTGTCTTAGCAATGAGTTTTTTTAATATGACACCAAAAGCACAACTGGCAAAAACGAAAGTTAGCAAATGGGACTACATCAAACTTAAAAACATCTGCACAGCAAAAGAAACAGTTAACAAAATTAAAAGGGAGAAAATTTTTACAAACCATATATCGAATAGAGGGCAAATATCCAAAATACTTAAATAACACACACAACTCAATATAAAAATAAATCCATTAAAGATTTGTCAGAATACCTAAATTGATATTTTTTAAGGAGACATCCAAATGGCCAACAGTTACATGAAAAGATGTTCAAGGTTCCTAATCATTAGGCATATGAAAATAAAAACCACAATTAGATATCACCTCATGCCTGTAAGAATTGCTATCATCAGGAAGATAAGAGGTTTACCAGTTTAAGATGGTGATGTAGGGAGGTCCCTAACACTAAATGTACAGCTACATATGTAACAATTTCCAATGAAGAAAACCCCTAAAATCTAGCTGAGTTACTCCTATATGAGGCAAACAAACAAAAAAAAGTCCTCATCAGAGGGTAGGAAAGGCTGAGACAGAGTCATGCCATAAATCCTACCCTCCGCCTAATGACCAACAATTGGAAGGAACTCAAAACCCAGTGGTTCTCTCTGAGAAGTGAAGGGTTTGAACCCCACATTGGGCACCCTATCTTTATTTAAAACATTTTCTGTTTTTAATTTTAATTTTTCAATTACAGTTGACATTCAATATTATTAGTTTCAGGTATACAGTAGTTGGATACTTGTATAACTTACTGGGTGATCCTTGCCAACATTTGTTGTTTGTGGATTTTTTTATGATAGCCATTCGGGCAGGTATGAAATGATATCTCATTGTGGTTTTAATTTGCATTTCTCTGATTATTAGTGATGTTGAGCATATTTTCATATGTCTGTTGCCATCTCTATGTCCTCTTTGGAGATATGTCTCTTCAGGTTCTCTGTCCATTTTAAAATCAGATTGTTTATCATTTTGTGTTATAGTCCATGAGTTCTTTATATTTTTCAATATTAACCCCTTATTGGATGTATCATTGTGAATATCTTCTCCAATTTATTAGTGTGTCTTTTCATTTTGTTGATGGTTTCCTTTACTGAGGCACCTCATCTTTTAAAACTTGTACCCAAGAGACAAATCCTCCAAATATCTAGCTTTGAAAACCAACATTGCTCACATCCATAACTACTCATAAGTTTATAGGAAACTGAGAGACAGCTCTTAAAGAGTGTGTGTCCTCAGACTCACCAGCTCCAGGGCCAAACACATAAGCAACTAATCAATGGTCCCAAATAGACTCACACCAAGACACATTATAATCAAAATGTTAAAAGTTAAAGACAAAGAAAGAATGTTAAAAGCAGCAAGAACAAAACAACTTGTTATGCACAAGGGGACCTTAATAACATTATAGGCAGAGTTTTCAGCAAATACTTTGCAGGCCAGAAGGGAGTGACATGATACATTCAAAGTGGTGAAATTAAAAAGAAAACTTCCAATGAAGAATTCTCCACCCAACAAAGTTATCATTCAGAAATGGAGGAGAGAGAGTTTTCTAGATAAGCAAAAGCTAAAGGGGTTCATCATCATGAACCAGGACTTGCAAGAAATGTAAGCAGGACTTCTTTAAACTGAAAAGAAAAGGTTCTAATTAGTAACAGGAACTCATATGAATATATAAATCTCACTGGTAAAGGTAAATATATATTAAAGGTAATGGATTAGTTATTTATAAAGCCGGTATGAAGGTTAAAAGACAAAATTAGTAAAAATAAATGTAACTACAATGATTAGTTAACATATACAAGATAAACTATGTAAAGGGTATCATCTAAAACATAAAACATCTAGGGGGAAATTAAAAATGTTTAATTTTAGAATTCATTCAAACTTGTTATCATATACCTTTTTTCCCCATTGACCTCTCCCCCACCACCCACTCCACCAAGCACAAGCCCTCACCCCTCCTACTGTCTGTGTCCATTGGTTTTGCTCATAAGTATGAATACAAGTCCTTTGGTTGATCTTAACCCCCTTACACCCCGCCTTCCCTCATAGGTTGTACAGTCTATTTGATGCTTCTTTATCTTTGGTTCTATTTTTGTTCATCAGTTTATGTAACCCTTATGATAACCACAAAGCAAACACCTATAGTAGATACACAAAAGATAAAGAGAAAGGGTTCTACTAGTAAGTATATCACTAAATAACAAAGGAAGAGCACGAAAGAAAAAGAAACAGGAATTACAAAGCATCCAGAAAACAACAAGATGACAATAAGTACATCTACACTAATAAAAGAGGAAAATGCTAATTGACTGTACCTCTGCTACACCCACAGCCAATCAGGAGTGATATGCAAATTAACCCAGCAAAGATGGTGGGTAAATTTGCATACACGAGTGACACAAGCAGCGCCCTATGCCACCAGCGGGATCCAAGCCACAGTCAGGGACCTGGGCAGGCAGCGGGGGGCAGCGCCTGAAGCCGCTGGCCAGATCCAAGCCAAGATTGGGGACCAGGCAGGCGGCGGGGGCAGCGCCCGATGCCGCCTGCCCGGGTCCAAGCCACCCTGCCGCCTGCCTGGGTCCAAGTCACCCTGCGATCACGGGGTAAAGAGCCCAGGCCGAGCTGCCAAGCGATCACGGGGAGAACAGGCCAGGCCGAGCTGACCCGCCATCACAGGGAGAACACACCAGGCCGAGCCGACCTGCAATCATGGGGCAAACAGGCCTGGCCCAGCCACACCTCGATCATGGGGCAAAAAGGCCAGGCAGAGCCTGGCCAAGCCTCCCCACAATCACAGGAGAAGCCGCTTTGCTGATCAGCCTGCACTAGGGACCTGTTCTGGCATGTGGTGTGGAGTCCAGTGCCTCTAGCCTGCAGCCATGGGAAGTCTCCCTCTCCCCAGAGTTAGGAGCACCAGCCCAGGTCTACCCAGGGGCCTGGTCCTGACTGTGGGGGTGAGTTCCTGCAGGCTGGGGTTTGATCCCCACACATTAGCAGTAGGAGACCAGTGCCTTTGTTATTGCAGTGTGTCCGGGTTTTAATTGGACAAATGCCCAGCGTTCCCAGTCGCCAGCTTAGCAAAATCTTTTAGGAGGAGAATTCTGTCTGGGGTTCTTCAAATTCCCTCAGCCCCTACTCACCCCTCTGTAAAGTCACAGAACAAGTGAGGCCCTTAAATAAAAATCAGAGGTCTTCAGCAACGGTGAGCCTCTCTCATCACAGTCATTTGGACTGGATGGCATTTGAGTATTTATCTAGGCACCATGACAGAGAAATACAAGCTCAAGTCATGATCTCTGCCCTTAAAAAATTCACAATCTTATTAGAGTGAGTGGATGATAAAAGCACAGTAATAACATCAGAATGTAAGGCAACAATACAGAGAGGAACAGAGGCAATTGCTAGGATGATTTTCCAATAATTAGTACAAATAGTATGTGCTATGAATTAAATAAATAAATAATATGTGTGGAAGTAGCTGCTTCATGAGTATGGCATCCCTTCCTATTTTAAAGGAAGCTGAGTTCCACATGAACTGTGTACTATGCTATGATATCTGAGGCACAGGACAAGGGAGGCCCTAAGTGTACTATGCTTTGATATTTGAGTCATTCTTTATTGTTCAATGTAATTTATTTCTGTACGCCTCAGTTTTGTAATAGTTAAATTACTAGAATAATACATCTTGCTATAAAATATTACTAGAAGATCAAATGATCAGGTGACATTTATTGTTATTTTCTAAAAATGAGCACAATCTCTGGTATGCTAAAGTGATAGGTATTATAGAAATATTCAGATAGAGAGACCTACAGGCTTGATTACAAGTGAGGCTTACTATCACAACCCAAATTTATTGCTTAAAAAAAAAGCAGGGAGCCAACTAGAAACTGAACCAAATATAAGCCCTTGAAGGGCAAATGTAAATAGGATAAGCTTTGCTATTGCAAGAGAAAGAAGAAAAAAATCAGATGCAAGAATGAAAACCACATTGCATCCACTCTAAATAGCTGTTAAAGAAAAAGAATGGTATACTATGAAAATACTTAATACAGATTGTAAAGACATTTGTTCAGAGGATTTCCTAGAGTAGGTGATATTTCAGTTAATTTTTTTAAATGTGAAGAGGTTAGCTAGATAAGAAAAAGGTGTAGGGGTCCCGAATTGCAGAGGGTGCAGGCAGGGCTGAGGGCACCACCCCCCCTCCGTGCATGAATTTCATGCATTGGGCCTCTAGTAGCTATCATAAAAGCCTAATATGCTAAGTATCTGATCATCCATTCAACCAATCAATGTGTAATATGCTAATGATATGCTAAGGCCTCTATGACGTACACTGACCACCAGGGGCAGACGGTCAACCAGTCGACCAGTCACTATGATATGCACTGACCACCAGGGCACAGATGCTCCGACTGGTAGGTTAGCATGCTGCTGGAGTCTGGCCCATCGGGACTGAGCGAGACGAGCCGGACACGCCCTGGAGCCCCATCACAGTCCCTCCCCGGCTGGCCAAACTCCCGAGTCCCTCCACAGCCCCAATCGTGCACTGGTGGGGTCCTTTGGCCTGGCCTGCACCCTCTCGCAATCTGGGACCCCTTAGGGGATGTTGGAGAGCCGGTTTCAGCTCGATCCCACAGGCTAAATTCATGCACTGGGCCTCTAGTTTATTTAAAAATAAATAAAATGATCAAAAGAGAGAATAGCTGAATGGATAAACAAAAGATGTATCTATATACTGCTTACTTCAGATGTAAGATACTTTACTTAATAGATAAGGATATATACAGAGTAAAAGTGAAGGGATGGAAAAAGATAGTCCATGTTAAAGGAAAACAAAAGAAAGCTTGGGTAGTCTGCAATTAGAGAAAAATATTAGTTGCTAAAGCAGGAAGTTAGAGCAATTGTTATGAACAAATTTTTGTATTCTTTTTGTCCAGTGACATGGGAAACACTTAAAGGAGGTGAGAATCACAAGATAAAAGGTAATACTAGAAAACGTGGATTATTATAAATACTAGCGTTCCCTTGCAGGAAGAATCCTGCAATAGGGTTTTCTGCTGCACTCTACCCCACCCCGCCTGCTCTTCTCCCTTCTCCCCTGCCCCGCCTCTGCTCCTCCCTTCTCCCCCCACCCCAGCTTGCTTGCTTCTCCGCAGCTTTGCTCCCTTCTGCAGCTCTTCACTTCTTTCTATGCTGTCTTGATATGCAAATTAACCACCATCTTGGTTGGGGTAATTTTCATACTTGTCCTGATTGGTTGGTGGGCGTGGCTTGCCTGGTGGGCGTAGCGAAGGTGTGGTCAATTTGCATATTTGTCTATTATTAGGTGGGATAGTTGAATTTTGGAGAACAGATTTGTGAGGATTTTTTTCTTGATTTCAGAGAGGGAGAGGGAGAGAGAGATAGAAACATCAATAGTGAGAGATAGAAACATCATTGATCAGCTGCCTCCTGCACCCCCCCCCACTGGGGATCGAGCCTGCACCCCAAGCATGTGCCCTGACTGGGCATCAAACCGTGGCCTCCGGGTGCACAGGATAACCACTGAGCAAACCAGCTGGGCTATGTTTCACTTTTTAAGGAATCACCAGGCTGTTTGCACAGTGGCTGCCCCACTTTAACTTCTCACCAGCTGTGCCAGTTTCTCTGCATCCCACCAGCACTGTTGTTTCAGGGGAGGGGTTTCATCACAGCCAGGGAGTGGGTGTGTGTGGCATCTCATCTCTCATTTGACTGCATTTCTCTGCGGGTGAGTGGTGAGCGTCTGTTCAGCTGCTCATCGGCCATTTGCATCTTTTCTTTAGAGAAATGTCCATATGAGGCCCTTGCCCACGTTCCATTAGGTTGGTGCTGGGGTTGAGTGAGGGGAGCACTCCCGGGTCCCTTCACAGATGGGGGACCTGCAGGTACTTCTGGGGCATTTTCACAGCGTGGACAGTGTCCTCTGATGCACAGATGGTTTTCGTTTTGATGAGCCCAGTGTGTCCTCTCCCCACTATGGCTCTGCCAGTGGGGTCACACCGACACCTTCCTTAAAGTTCTCTTTCTTCTTCCTGTGTGACACCCACAGGTACCCACAGAGCAGACTCCCTGCTTCCCAGTGCAGATGCCCTCCAGCAGCCCACCTCCACCCCTGCCCGCCCACCGCCCCACCACAGCCCCAGCCAGCTTTCTGCAGGTGTTTGCAGGCCTCTGGCCTCAGGCCAAAGACATGGGCTCATGGGCTCGGCACACTCCCCGCCAGCCTTCAGGGATTCTAGTCCTCAGGACCCAGTGAACCCCTAGCCAATTTGTATTTGAATCTTTATAGTTTCCAATAAATCTCAAAAGTTACAAATGCACGTGGTATGAGAGTTTCATGTACACCGATACACTCGAACAGCATCAGCTATGTGCCTGGCATGGGCATGTGCTACAGAGGCCCAGTTTTAGAAGTAATTTTTATTATGAGGTCTCTGTTTTTAAAGTGAAAATCAACCCCTGGTGGCTGCTGGATTTGCTGGTGTCTTTACACACAAAGTCTACAAATATAAGGTGGTCACGTTTAGAGGCTCACAGCTCCCTTGGCGAACACGGGCTCGCACGCAGCGGGCTTTCCCTTTTCGAGTAAATGCACCAGGGCCGCTCAGGGCCCTCAGGCAGCGCCCCTGCCCGCCCGCGGGCCTTCAGGCTGCCTGAGAATGCGGTGAAGCCCTTGGAGGGCAGCATGCTGGATGTGGAGAGAGCATCTTCTTAGGTCTAGAGCCGAACTCTGAAGCTCCTGAACCACCTGTGGTCCACTTTTCAAATCCCCAGGACCAGCACAGTGGGGGCCACTCACAACCTAGCTTTGCACATCGGAACCCTTTAGGTCATAGACCTCACTTGGTATGGGCAGGAAGCCCTGAGAGCTGGCGCCCCTGGAGGAGATTTAGAGGCCTCCCAAGGGTCGTACAAAGACACGGGGCAGGGACCCACAGCTCAGACTCCTGGGGCCTCAGTCCATGGTGCGGGAGGAGGGCAGGTGTCCACGGCCAGCTCTGATGCTCAGGGCACTGGTGGCGAGTTGAGGTGAAGGACAATGTCCTGGAAGGATGGAGGCCAGCACACTTGGAGGGGCAGGTGCAGCAGTTTGGAAACAGGTGGGTGGGCCATGTGGAGGGGATGCTGTGAGGGCACAATGGAAGATGAGGCTGCAGGTTCTGTTCCAGGTTGGGGCTTGACCCTAGAATGGGAGATGTGGAAGGAGGAAGAGATCGTCCATGGCTATGGGGGAAGGTGTGCAGGCTGCATGCCTGTGGGCTCCACCCTACAGCACCCAGAAGGTCCAGCTGGGCTGGGGGCATGGACCTGGGCCATGCAGCCGCCGTTGGGGACATGCCCCCAGCGCAGCAGCCCTGTGTTGTATCCGCTGGGATGCTGGCATGCTCCTGGCATGCCCCCAGTCCAGCCCTCCAGGCCAGAGTGACCGGGGCACTTGGCGACTAAGCCAGGTGTCCCACTCCACTCCCAGCCGCTCAGCGCCTGCTCAGAGTCCTGCCCCACTGCTAGGTGGCCAGCGTGCACACAAGTGGCTTCCCTGCCCCTGGCCACTTGGCACCTGTTTATGCAAATTAACCCAACATCTTTGTTGGGTTAATTTGCATACTCACTCCTGATTGGCTGGTGGGTGTCATGGAGGTATGGTCAATTTACATGTTTGTCTATTATTAGGTAAGATTACGTGGCTAGATTAGGTACATTATTTTAAATATTCATTTAGCTTAAAAAAGTGGCATCCTTTAGAACGAAGCTGTAAGATATATCAAGGGCAGCTAGTGAGATTTGAGAAATTTTTATCATCACAATATAGTATTGGTATGGTTTAAGTACTTGGAAAAATCTGCCATTTTATAACATTATACTTGATAGAGTATAATGCAGTACAACACAGATATATATACTGGTATTAGGAATTATGGGATACCATTTTAACACTTTCATAAACCTGTCACCCAATAGAATCATGTTCAAATCATGGAGTCTGAAATTTGTTCTTTTATTTGAAAAAAATATTAAATGTATCCCTTTTTCTTACATGTATCTAATTGCAATAATTAAAAATGTACAAATACAGAACATATTTATTTTGACATAATTTTAGATTTATCAAAAAGTTGTAGAGGTAAAATACAGTTCCCATATATACCTCATCCAGTTTCAATAATATCTCAATACTGATAAATTACTATCAATTAAACTCCAGGCTTTATTCAGATTTTACCAGTTTACCCACTACTGCCCTTTTTCAGTCCCAGGATCCAATTTACAATGCATTTAATATCATCATTTCTCTTCACTATTCTCTGTTCTGTGACAATTTCTTAGTTTTCCTTTGATTTTCCTGACCTTAAGAGTTTTGAGTATTACTGGTCAGATATTTTCAAGAATGTCCCTCAATTGTGTTTGTTTAATATTTTTTTTATTAGACTGAAGTTATGGAATTTGGTAAGAATACCCTTTTCATCACATCATAGCTGGGAGTACATGATATCTCGATGACTGATCATTGTTGGCTTTAATCTTGATCACTTGGTTAGAGTAGATGTGTAATAGTTTTCTATGGCTGACATAAATTGTCAAAACTCAGTGGCTTTAATGGGGGAATAAGGACACATATGTAACACCTTAATCAATAAAGAAAAAAATGTAGAAGAATATCATGTAAGGAAAAATATCCTGTAAGTAAATTACATCTAGAAAATTTGTACTTTACAAAATTAATTGTAAGGCTAAAAGCAAGACACCCATGAAAAACACACAAGGTATCAAAACAAGCCAGAGGAAAATCATTTGGGCAAAAAATGAAAAAGGATCCCAAGTCAAATTCATAGAAAATATTCCTTTATTAACTTTTGGTCGAGAATATGTTTGTATATTTTCAGAAAACAACTCTGAGACCATGTGGATTCCAGCAACAGAGAGGAATCGACAGGACTACTCCAGCCATGAAGACAGAAGAGAAGCAGTCCAGAGATGGAAGACGCTGACGTAGCCTTGCCATACTAGCAGTCAGCAGCTGTGCATCCCTGCAGGTTGCCCAGGACCAAACCAGAAAGGGTCAGACCTGTATTACCACCATTTGTCCACCATCCAGAACTGTAATATCATTGCTGACATGTACACATAAGGAACTGTTTGACATTGAAATTGGGTCTCAAAAGAACTGTTGGTCCAGAAAGAAACTCACTACAGACCGATTCATTTGCCTGTCACCATAACCATTATTGCTTGTCTCATTTTCGGTTCTTATAAGTGTATCTCTAGTAGCACATGATCTCACTCATCTAGGGGAAATGATGAAAACATAGACTGATGAACAAGAACAGACCCAGAGACAAGGAGGCATCGATCAGACTGTCAGACCTCAGAGGGAGGGTGGGGGAGGATGGGGATAAAGGGGAGAGATCAACCAAAGGACTTGTGTGCATCCATATGAGCCTAACCAGTTGTCAAGGACAACATGGGGGTGGGGGCATGAATGGGGAGGGGTGTGGGATGGGAATGGGGGGATGAGGACAAATATATGATACCTTAATCAATAAAGAAATTTAAACAAAAAAAAATCAGTGGCTTATAACAGAACAAATGTATTAACTTAGATTTCTGAAGTTTAAAAGTCTGATATAGATCTGACTGAGCTAAAAACAAGGTGTTAGCATTACCCAACTTTTAGGGGCCACTTGTATTCCTTGGCCCATTGCCTCTTTCTTCTATCTTCAGCCAGCCACTGGGAGCTGAGATACTGCTTCTATAGTCACATCTGTCTCTGACTCTCATGTGCTTTCCTCCTCTCTATTTAAAGACTGTTGTGATTATACTGGACCCAGCCAGTTAATCCAGATTAATCTTACTATACAAAGGCCAGTTGATTATCAACCTTAAGTCCATCTGCAACTTTAATTCCCCTTTTCAAAGTATAATAATATATTCAGAGTTTCCACAGATTAGGATATGGACATCTCTGCAAGGGTGCCATTATTCTGTCTACCACAGGGAGTAGTAGTCTCTAAATGTCTCCACTGTAATGGTATTACCTTTTCACACTGTTTTCTTTGGAACTGAATCATTAGGTCCACACTCAAAGCAGGAGGGAAATGAAGCTCTACCTCCTGAAAGGGAGTTTATCAAGCACACATGCACTTGTGTGCACTCACATACACACACGTACATTTTGGAATTCTTCTATAAGGATGATTTGTCTCATCCTTCATTTATTTACTTATTAAAACATTTGTGTCTGTCAGTATTGACTGAGGGAGATTTATTTTATTCTTGAATTATGATCCAGAATTATGTGTTTTTAAAAAAAATTGTTGTTGCTTAGCTGATCATTTCTTTCTTTTATTTTTGCTATTTAAATTACCAAAATACACAAGTTTTAGTTTTTAAAATGGTCAACATGGATGAGGACAGTACAAGTTGGAAGTCTCTTTATCCTTTCTGAAGCTTATTCCTCAGAGGTAACCATTATTATCAGTTTATTCACGTTTTAGAATTTTTTAAAATATATATTTATTTGGCTACTAGGGGCCCAGTGCACTAATTCATGTACCTTGAAAGGAACTGTGGGCTGCGAGGCTGTGGTGGGCACAAGGGCAGGTCCCGGCCCATCCTGAGAGCCCCCACCTGGACCCTCTGCCATGGACTCCTGTCCCCTGTCGGCCAGCAGCCCTGCTCCCAACACCGCTGCTCCCACGCATTGATAGCACCGACCCCACTTGCACCCACTGATGGCACAGAATGATTGGGCCCAGTGCTGTCAGAGGTTGCGAGTGGCGGCTGCTGCCCTGATCACCCCTCAGGAGCAGGAGGAGGTAGAGAAGCCCTCAGGGGCGATCAGGACCAGCACTGGCAGCGGGTGCAAGTGGCAGCTCTGGCACTGGCAGCACTTGCAAGCACCAGGCGGGACTGCTGAAAGGGAGCAAAGAATTTTCAGTAACCAACAGAGGCTCTCCCCAATGACAGCAACCAGCACCTCACCTTGCTCTGGCGCCCCTGCTCACCTGCTCCACCATCCCACCACGGCCGATGTCTGCCATGTTCTGCGCACACCCGCTGGTGGTCAGTGCACATCATAGTAACTGGTTGTTCAGTTGTTCAAATTGTTTCACTGTTCGGTCTATTTGCATATTAGCTTTTTATTATATAGGATATTGTATGCAAATGCATTTTTGTACTTTATGTAGGGTTATAATCCATAGTGTTATGTAACTTTCTTTTCTTTAAAATTCTTTATTGTTTAAAGTATTACCTGAGTCTCCTTTTTTCCCCCATTGACCTCTCCCCTAACACCCCCTCCCCCAAGCACAAGTCCTCAACCCCCTACTGTCTGTGTCCATAGGTTTTGCTCATATGCATGCATACAAGTCCTTCGGTTGATCTTAACACCTTTACCCCCACCTTCGCTCGTAGGTTGTAAAGTCTGTTCAATGCTTCTATATCTTTGGTTCTATTTTGGTTCATCAGTTTATGTTGTTCATTATATTCCACAAATGAAGATCATGTGATATTTATCTTTCTCTAACTGGCTTATTTCACTTAGCATAATGCTTTCTAGTTCCATCCATGCTGTTGCAAATGGTAAGAATTCCTTCATTTTTACAGCAGCGTAGTATTCCATTGTGTAGATGTACCACATTTTTCTAATCCACTCATCTGTTGATGGCCACTTGGGCTGTTTCCAAATCTTCACTGCTGTAAATTGTGCTGCTATGAAGATAGGGGTGCATATATCCTTTCTGATTGGTGTTTCTGTTTTCTTGGGATACATTCCTAGAAGTGGGATGACTGGGTCAAATGGAAGTTCCACTTTTAATTTTTTGAGGAAATGCCACAACGGCTGCACCAGTCTGCATTCCCACCAGCAGTGCAAGAGGGTTCTTTTTTCTCTGCATCCTCTCCAGCACTTGTCGTTTGTTGATTTGTTGATGATAGCCATTTTGACAGGTGTGAGATGGTACCTCATTGTTGTTTTGATTTGCATCTCTCAGATGATTAGTGACTTTGAGCATGTTTTCATATGTCTCTTGGCCTTCTATATTTCCTCTTTGGAAAAGTGCCTATTTATGTCCTTTGCCCATTTTTTTTATTGGATTGTTTATCTTCCTTTTGTTATGTTGTATGAGTTCCCTATAAATTTTGGAGATTAAACCCTTATCAGAAATAATATTGGTAAATATGTTCTCCCATGCAGTGGGCTTTCTTGTTGTTTTGTTGATCGTTTCTTTTGCTGTGCAAAATCTCTTTGCTTTGATGTAGTCCCATTTGTTTATTTTCTCCTTAGTTTGTATTGCCCTAGGAGCTATATTGGTAAAGATATTGCTATGACATATGTCTGCTATTTTGTTGCATATGGAGTCTTTAAGATTTTTATGGTTTCCCATCTTATGTTTAAGTCCTTTATCTATTTTTTCCCCTTATCCATTTTGAATTTATTTTTGTGTAGGTTGGTTGTCTAGTTTCATTTTTTGCATGTATATGTCCAATTTTCCCAACACCATTTATTGAAGAGACTGTCTTGACTCCATTGTATGTTCATGTCTCCTTTGTCAAATATTAATTGAGCATAATGGCTTTGGTTGATCTCTTGGTTCTCTGTTGTGTTCCACTGGTCTATGTGTCTGTTCTTATGACAGTACCAGGCAGTTCTGGGAACAGTGGCTTTGTAGTATAGCTTGATATCTGGTATTGTGATCCCTCCAACATTGTTCTTTCTCAATATTGCTGCAGCTAATTAGGATTTTTTTTTTACTCTAGAAGAATTTTGGACAGTTTGTTCTAGGTCTGTGAAATATGCTGTTGATATTTTAATGGGGATTGAATTGAATCTATAGATTGCTTCTTTTAGTATGGACATTTTAATGATGTTGATTCTACCAATCCATGACCATGGTATAATCTTCCAATTGTTTATGTATTTCTCTATCACTTCTTTTAATGTCCTGTAATTTTCTAAGTACATGTCCTTTACCTCCGTGGTTAAATTTATTCCTAGGTATCTTAGTTTTTTTGTTGCAATGGCAAATGGGATTGCTTTTTTTAAAAAAAAAAATAAATCTTTGTTGTTCAGATTATTACAGTTGTTCCTCTTTTTTCCCCCCATAGCTCCCCTCCACCCAGTTCCCACCCCACCCTCTGCCCCTACCCCCCCCCACTGTCCTCATCCATAGGTGTACGATTTTTGTCCAGTCTCTTCCCGCACTCCCCACACCCCTTTCCCCCTGAGAATTGTCAGTCCACTCCCTTTCTATGCCCCCTAATTCTATTATATTCACCAGTTTATTCTGTTCATCAGATTTTTATTCACTTGATTTTTAGATTCACTTGTTGATAGATATGTATTTGTTGTTCATAATTTTTATCTTTACCTTTTTCTTCTTCTTCCTCTTCTTAAAGAATACCTTTCAGCATTTCATATAATACTGGTTTGGTGGTGATGAACTCCTTTAGCTTTTTCTTATCTGTGAAGCTCCTTATCTGACCTTCAATTCTGAAAGATAGCTTTGCTGGGTAGAGTAATCTTGGTTGTAGGTTCTTGCTATTCATCACTTTGAATATTTCTTGCCACTCCCTTCTGGCCTGCATAGTTTCTGTTGAGAAATCAGCTGACAATCCTATGGGTACTCCCTTCTAGGTAACTAACTGTTTTTCTCTTCTGCTTTTAAGATTCTCTCTTTGTCTCTTGCTCTTTGCATTTTAATTATGATGTGTCTTGGTGTGGTCCTCTTTGGATTCCTTTTGTTTGGAGTTCTCTGCACTTCCTGGACTTGTAAGTCTATCTCTTTCACCAGGTAGGGGAAGTTTTCTGTCATTATTTCTTCAAATAGGTTTTCAATATCTTGCTCTCTCTCTTCTTCTGGCACCCCAATAATTCGGATGTTGGTACGCTTGAAGTTGTCCCAGAGGCTCCTTACACTATCTTCATATTTTTGGATTCTTTTTTCTTTTTGCTTTTCCAGTTGGGTGTTTTTTGATTCTTTGTATTTCAAATCTTTGACTTGATTCTTGCGATCCTCTAGTCTGCTGTTGGATCTCTGTATATTATTCTTTATTTCAGTCAGTGTATGCTTAATTTCTAGTTGGTCCTTTTTCATATCCTCTAGGGTCTTACTGAATTTTTTGGCGGTTTCAAGAAAATTCTTGAAAAACCTTATCTGAGAGTTTATTATTGGTGAATAAAAAAGCCATA